>NC_091196.1:16993622-17001122 GCF_040958095.1 Procambarus clarkii
TGACCTCCTAATAGCTAGTCGCTCTCCGGCAGACCATCACAAGCATCTTCGTATACTTTTTACTCGCCTCCGCGACTATGGTCTGCAGATTAATCTAGATAAATGTATTTTCGAGGTCCTCGAGCTCAACTTCTTGGGGCACCGAGTGTCCTCCACAGGTATTCTGCCCCTGGAGCAGAAGCTCGGGGCTATCCAAGATTTTCCGACACCCACCATAACTAAGAAGCTTCAAGGATACCTTGGTGTGGTTCATTTTTACTATAAGTTTATCCCACACTGTTCTGACATCCTGTTAAGCAGGAGCTAGCTCAACTCACTCTCCTCGTCCATTCAGTGTTCGATGCGCCAACTAGCTTCTCAGCAGATGCCTCCAACACTGCTATAGGAGCTGTTCTCCATCAATATATAGACGACACCTGGCGACCCATTGCTTTCTTTTCAACAAGCTTAACGCCGGCAGACACAAAATACAGCACATTTAACACGGAACTCCTTGCTATATATACCTGGTTGATGGGGTTCTGGGAGTTCGTCTACTCCCAAAGCCCGGCCCGAGGGCAGGCTTGACTTGTGAGAGTTTGGTCCACCAGGCTGTTGCTTGGAGCGGCCCGCAGGCCCACATATACCTGATTGATGGGGTTCTGGGAGTTCGTCTACTCCCAAAGCCCGGCCCGAGGCCAGGCTTGACTTGTGAGAGTTTGGTCCACCAGGCTGTTGCTTGGAGTGGCCCGCAGGCCCACATACCCATCACAGCCCGGTTGGTCCGGCACTCCTTGGAGGAACAATCTAGTTTCCTCTTGAAGATATCCACGGTTGTTCCGGCAATATTTCTTATGCTCGCTGGGAGGACGTTGAACAACCGTGGACCTCTGATGTTTATACAGTGTTCTCTGATTGTGCCTATGGCACCTCTGCTCTTCACTGGTTCTATTCTGCATTTTCTTCCATATCGTTCACTCCAGTATGTTGTTATTTTACTGTGTAGATTTGGGGCCTGACCCTCCAGTATCTTCCACGTGTACATTATTTGGTATCTCTCTCTCGTCTCCTTTCTAGTGAGTACATTTGGAGAGCTTTGAGACGATCCCAATAATTTAGGTGCTTTACTGCCTCCATGTATGCCGTATATGTTCTCTGTATTCCTTCTATTTCAGCAATCTCTCCTGCTCTGAAGGGGGAAGTGAGTGTTGAGCAGTACTCAAGATGGGACAGTACAAGTGATTTGTATAGTACAACCATTGTGATGGGATCCCTGGATTTGAAAGTTCTCGTAATCCATC
This sequence comes from Procambarus clarkii, assembly GCF_040958095.1. Classification (NCBI taxonomy): domain Eukaryota; kingdom Metazoa; phylum Arthropoda; class Malacostraca; order Decapoda; family Cambaridae; genus Procambarus; species Procambarus clarkii. The sequence continues at coordinate 16,994,903 of NC_091196.1, forward strand.
CTATCATCTTTCTGGCTGTCGCAATATTTGCTTGGTTATGCTCCTTAAACGTTAGGTCGTCAGACATTATTATTCCCAAATCCTTTACATACTGTTTTCCTACTATGGGTACATTTTATTGTGTTTTGTACTCTGTATTATGTTTAAGGTCCTCATTTTTACCGTACCTGAGTACCTGGAATTTATCACTGTTAAACATCATGTTATTTTCTGTTGCCCAGTCGAAAACTTTATTAATATCTCCTTGAAGTTTTTCAATGTCTTCAGCCGAGGTAATTTTCATGTTGATTTTTGTGTCATCTACAAAAGATGATACGAAGCTGTGACTTGTATTTTTGTCTATATCTGATATGAGAATAAAGAAAAGCAGTGGTGCAAGGACTGTACCCTGAGGTACAGAGCTTTTAACTGCGCTTGGACTCGATATTATATGACTGACTGTTACTCGCTGAGTCCTGTTTGACAGAAAACTGAGTATCCAGCGTCCTACTTTACCGGTTATTCCCATTGACCTCATTTTGTGTGCTATCACTCCATGGTCACATTTATCAAAAGCCTATTCAATGCAGCTATTCAACAGGCATTTTCTCGAGGGACGTGACTTCCACGTCCTCACCGACCAAAAACTACTGGCTGACACCCTGGCAGCAAAGGGAGATTCCCACTCGTCGCGAGTCATTCGACATTTGAGCTACATATCCTAGTTCACGATTGACATCAGGCACGTGAAGGTGACTGAGAATGTCGTCGCCAATGCCCTCTCTCGATCTGGCTTGTGTGCACTTTTTCCCGAGACAACCCAAATCGACTAAGCAGAAATTGCTAGAGCCCAGCGACAGGACTTGGAACTGCTACAACTGCACACCTCTTCCTCAGCACTTCGGCTCGTCGACGTACCTGTGCCTAATTCCGAGGATACTATCACATGTGACACGTCTCTCATCGGCGTCCTACGGACATATATTCCAAAGATCCATCGGCGGAGGATCTTCACGGCTCTCCATTCCTTGGCTCACCAGAGCATCTGAGCTACACTACGCCTCCTGACCAAACGGATGGTATGGCCAGGAATTAACACGGATGTGCGACGTTGGGCTCGCTAACTGCCTCCAGTGTCAGCAATCAAAGATACATCGAAACACACACAGACGCCTCTTCAGGATTTTCCGATACCATCGGCCAGATCTGAAGTAGTGCATGTGGATATCGTCGGTCCATTTCCTCGATCCGGGGGGATGCTCGTACCTACTCACCTGTGTTGACCGCTTCTCCAGATAGCCTGAGGCAGTTCTTATGGTGGAAATGACAGCTGAGTTGGTAGTTTCGGTTTTCCTTCATTGGTGGTTCTCCCGTTTTGGAGCCCCTGCAACGACTGTCACGGACCAGGGTCAACAATTTGAATCTCACTTGTGGAGGGAACTCATGCAGTTCCTTGGTACCACACACAACTACACTACGACCTACCATTCTCAGGCTAACGGTATGGTTGAACGGTTTTACCGCCAACTGAAGGCAGCTCTAAGGCCACAACCAGACCCGACTTCATGGACTGACAACCTTCCTTTGGTACTCCTCGGCATCCGTTCGGCAACTAAAGAAGACAGTGGGTTCTCAGTGGCTGACCTTGTGTATGGTTCCGGTCTCCGCCTTCCTGGTGATCTGATCACTCCAACACCTCACAATGATGGACACGTCGCCCTTCATGGAGCGGCTTCGGAGGGCGATGTCGCAGGTTCGCCCTACGCCCCCTCGTCATCCTACTACGCGCCTTACTTACATACCCCAGGACGTTCTCTCTGCTAGCCGTGTGTTTCTCACATTGCAATAAACCCATCCTGACGGTACAGGACGTCACTGAAAGTTTGCATTCTGTCATAGACAAACGACGTGCAAATGAGGAAGTTAAAGCCTCTTGCGAGCCTTCAGAAATAGTAAATAATCGTAAACTAAAGGGTAAAACAAATACCCCCAAATAAACATTAACCAATTATTTCCATACCAAGTTGGAGAAAATCTGGCAGTGAGGGCACTTATGGGGTGGATTTCTCCAAGCCTACTGTTACTAGTTCAACCAAACCGGTAACTCCGAAGCGTGCAGTAGGCTGTGGAGGACATGTATGTTCTGCAAAAAGAAACATTCACCATAATGCTGCACCAGTTATCCTGAGACACTCGTATTGAGCAACTCCAGGAGTTAAGGAAATGCGCAAGGTGTCTCAAATCACACAACATAGACTATTGTGAGACCTAACTGTACACCTGCACCAGGTGCAGAAGGGGTAACCACCATGCAGCACTGTGCTAACATACGAAATTGAGGTATTTCAAACCTGGGGAGAGAGCCACCATCACCCTGGGAGCCACCATCACCCTGGGAGCCACCATCACCCTGGGAGCCACCATCACCCTGGGAGCCACCATCACCCTGGGAGCCACCATCACCCTGGGAGCCATCATCACCCTGGGAGCCACCATCACCCTGGGAGCCACCATCACTGGGAGCCACCATCACCCTGGGAGCCACCATCACCCTGGGAGCCACCATCACCCTGGGAGCCACCATCACCCTGGGAGCCACCATCACCCTGGGAGCCACCATCACCCTGGGAGCCATCATCACCCTGGGAGCCACCATCACCCTGGGAGCCACCATCACTGGGAGCCACCATCACCCTGGGAGCCACCATCACCCTGGGAGCCACCATCACCCTGGGAGCCACCATCACCCTGGGAGCCACCATCACCCTGGGAGCCACCATCACCCTGGGAGCCACTATCACCCTGGGAGCCACCATCACCCTGGGAGCCACCATCACTCTGGGAGCCACCATCACCCTGGGAGCCACCATCACCCTGGGGGCCACCATCACCCTGGGAGCCACCATCACCCTGGGAGCCACCATCACCCTGGGAGCCACCATCACCCTGGGAGCTACCATCACCCTGGGGACCACCATCACCCTGGGAGCCACACCAACACCCTGGGAGCCACCATCACCCTGGGAGCCACCATCACCCTGGGAGCCACCATCACCCTGGGAGCCACCATCACCCTGGGAGCCACCAACACCCTGGGAGCGACCATCACCCTGGGAGCCACCATCACCCTGGGAGCCACCATCACCCTGGGAGCCACCATCACCCTGGGAGCCACACCAACACTAAACCCTAGGCTGCCATCCTACACAGCCGTGTATCATTCTTCACAGCACTCCTGGTGGAGCGTTGCCTTGTCAGTATGACATGTGCTCGTTACCAAGGCTCATTGTGTATATAGTTCTGCTCGTTATCCCTCAGCGATAGTGACAGAACCGTCGTTATATCCCGTGTTATAAAAGCCTCATAACACTTGGGTCAAATACTGAACATTTAAGTTATAATTTAAGAATATTATTATGTATATGAATTTGCATCATCATTTTCTTTTATATCGAAGCATTTTAAATTTATATATGAATTGTTACTGTTTAAATCATTCTGAGCGCCGTTATTGTTTAAATCATTCTTAATGCCGTTACAGTTTAAATCATTCTGAGCGCCGTTATTGTTTTAATCATTCTGAGCGCTTTTACTGTTTACTGTTCTGAGCGCCGTTACTGTTTAAATCATTCTGAGCGCCGTTACTGTTAAAGGGGCCGGGTACAGCAAAATATTCGCCCAAGTATGAAATATAGTACAAAATATTACAAATCTAACGTAATTTTGGCATCAGGGTCGTGAAAAATTCATCCCAATGTGTTAAGAAATGGATTTTATATGAATTAAAAAAAAGTTTGCAATTGGTACTGATGATAAGAATAACATCCCCTAGTTAGTGGGACTCAGATGATGCAGTAATTAAGAGATACAAGCACCTGTCTGACGCACAAAGAAGAAAAGTAGTAGTATAAATTGAAAATTGAAAAGTATGCAGATTGCTAATTCCTACCTGGAGGACAAAATAATGAGTGATTATGTTATTTTGTTGTATTTTATTCAATATCATATAAATACATTGCCCAATGACAATATTTTCTGTCTTCCATTTTTTTGGGGGGGGAGGGGGAGTATTTTTGTTTACTCCTTTGTTTCTTATTTGATTTTATTGTGGGTTGTACATCTTGGAGAAGCTATACCTGTCACTAAGAATGTGAAGATGGAACAAAATTGGTGAACCTGTCACTCAGTTGTAACACGGGGAGGGTGTCTCGACTTATCTTTCCTTCTTCGCCCCCTCTACCCGTATTCTTACTTTTTGTTCTCTACAAGGGACTCCAAAACTTTTACTAAAGCCGACTCCACGCCACGTGGTCCTAAGACGATTGACCGACTTAGGATTCTACAACCCGTATGACGTGACCTAGGCTTTGAGCAAAACCCTAGAGTCGCCTCCGCCGCCACCACCAGACCAGTAACACAGAGCAATGATCGAGGTCTGGATCGATCATGCTAATAAATCAACCTTGGGGCTTGATCCCCACTATAACCGATGACCTTGAGAGTTCTTTAGTGTGGAATTAATTACACGGTAAAGATGACTTCCGATTTGGTGTTAGAATCGGCGCCCAATCCAACTCTGCCTCGTGTGGACCACGTGACCAGGACAAGTTCACATAAACACATGGAAATAATAAAAATGCAAATTATTAACTAATTAATTTATTAAAAGAAAACTAAAAAAAAATCTAAATGGTTATCACTCCCTACTTGACCTGAACGGCAATGAGTTGACTATCCCTATAAATAACAATAGCAACTATACCTCTATGTTGACCAGCTAAAGATGTTGGGCTGGTCTTGGGAAAGAGGTGAGACGGGTTGACCTCCCCCAGTTGATCTGGCGTCCACACTGATCTCTCCTCGTCTGGTCTTCCCCAGACTAGAGCATTGTATTGTTCCGCATCGCTTACCAAGTTACTTAGCCAGGTTTAAGTTATAACAATTAACCTCTGTTGTACTTAATTGATCCAGACTGGTTGAATTATTTTACTGAAGTTAAATTACACAAGCATCTAACGGCAGAGCTGTTCCCGTTCCCCAAAATGGTTAATTGAACTTTGAGAAATAGTGGACATGTCAACTCTGATGACCTATGACCGCCGGTCACTCGCGCCTTACAACTTAGATCTGATTCTTGACGTCACTGATGGTGACTTAACTCAATAATTAGAATACTCTTGATATTGTACCCAGTACTATTATACAAAACAATTTTAATACAAAATGAATAAAGGCTAATTTCTCTAAATAAGTGAATACTATAGAATGGTTCATTATACGAAGCTATGAACAAGGCGTCGATTATTTTCACCGCGAATGCCCTGTGGGTCAGGTCCCGGGTCACCGCGCGGGCCCAGCTTCCCATTCTCTTTTGTCGATAAACCACTCTGGATAATTCTTACAACCAGCCTAGTTTGTTACACAGTCACAGCTGCCACAAGTTGTGACGATTTTTTTTAGCTCATTTTTTCACAGATTTAAAACTCTATTTTCTTTGTCTCTTTTGGTTGTTTTAGCTGAATGGGGACCAGATGAGGACTTTATCACTTATATAAAGTATACTTATATATCCCCTAACTCATTATTCCTATCCCTATATTTTGTTTTTCTAGGGGATTATTTTTTCTTGACTTTATTTCAACACACATTGACTTACAACTTTCGCATATTCGAGTACGAATGCCAAGTAATATTTATTAAAACTTACAAGATCAATTCATCCATCAATTCGAACTACTATAATTATTGTCAAGAACTTTACCTTCATTTTTGTGTACGAAGAGGATTTTCAACTTTGAGACTCAAAATTCAGTTTCTGAGCGAGTCCCACCATTTTGACATATTATGTGCAAAGTTCGTAGTTTAAAGGTTTCTATAAAACTGGTTATTCAAACACCCATAACTTTGGGAGTTATAAATTTTTGCGTCTAAATTTTGCGCATAATTTGAAGGCCACATTGACTATTTTTTTTTTTTACAGCAACCTACACTTTCAAACTTCTTTTATTTTTAAGAAAAAATGAACGTTAAATGCCATTCTGAGCCATTAATGAATAAAATAAAAATTTGTGAAATTTTGATATAGAAATTTGAAATTGTTGATTTTTTATTATTTTATTTTGATCCATTAGGAAAAGTTGGAACATTTAATCATGTAGATTATGGCAAAAAATGTGAGTGTTTGAGGTCGGGTGAGATATTGTGCAGCCTAATTATTACTTATACCGTCACAGTTCTGGAC
>NC_091196.1:17006122-17178622 GCF_040958095.1 Procambarus clarkii
GTTCTGGAAACTGGGACATGCTGGAGGAGTGGCTGGCAGGCTTCTAACATGGGTGAAAAACTTTTCTTACAGAATAATGATGGCAGTAATCGGAGGCACTATATACTGGAGAACTGCTCCGGAGTGGAGTACCACAGGGTGCAGTTCTTGCACTGGTTAATGTTTATTGTTTACGTAAACGATCTACTAGAAGGATGACAGAATTATATGAACATGTTTGCTAATGGTGTTAAGATACTAGGGAAGATAGCTCTTCTATGATTGTTGATACCTGGTTGATACCTGGTTGATGGGGTTCTGGGAGTTCTTCTACTCCCCAAGCCCGGCCCAAGGCCAGGCTTGACTTGAGAGTTTGGTCCACCAGGCTGTTGCTTGGAGCGGCCCGCAGGCCCACATACCCACCACAGTCCGGTTGGTCCGGCACTCCTTGGAGGAATAAATCTAGTTTCCTCTTGAAAATGTCCACAGTTGTTCCGGCAATATTTCTTATGCTCGCTGGGAGCACGTTGAACAACCGCGGACCTCTGATGTTTATACAGTGTTCTCTGATTGTGCCTATGGCACCTCTGCTCTTCTCTGTTATTCCCTTCTTAAAGTCCAAGACAAAATAAGGATATGGACCAACATTTGGTAAATTGAATTTGATGTGAATAAATGCCATATTATGAAATATGGAATTAGAGAAAATAGGCCACACAACCTACAAATTGTTAAAAAAAAGCTTTAAAAAATTTTGATAAGGAAAGAAATCTAGGGGTGGTTCTAGATAGAAAACTGTCACCCGAGGACCACATAAAGAACAGTGTGAAGAGCCTATGCTACATTATCCCATTTCAAAATTTCATTTAAATACATGGATGGTGAAATATTAAAAAAATTATTCACGACTTTCGTGAGACCAAAATTAGAATACGCAGCGGTTGTATGGTGCCCATGTCTCAAGCACTTCAACAAACTGGAAAAGTTGCAAATACATGCAACTAAACTGCCTCTGGAACTGAAAAATAAAAGCTCCAAGGAGAGGTTAGAGGCATTAAATATGGAAAGGTACAAGATAAAAGAAAGTGAAATAATGTTTGTAATATCCTTATGTTTGTCATTGATGTTAATGAATAAAGGGTTGGTAGTAAGATGAGCCCTTATGGTATGGTACCCCATGCACCACATTTCTCCAGTCAGATTCATTTCCATATAGGTCAATTCTGCTTTTTTTTTTTTTTTTTTTGAGATATATACAAGAGTTGTTACATTCTTGTACAGCCACTAGTACGCGTAGCGTTTCGGGCAGGTCCCTGGAATACGATCCCCCGCCGCGAAGAATCGTTTTTTCATCCAAGTACACATTTTACTGTTGCGTTAAACAGAGGCTACAGTTAAGGAATTGCGCCCAGTAAATCCTCCCCGGCCAGGATACGAACCCATGACATAGCGCTCGCGGAACGCCAGGCGAGTGTCTTACCACTACACCACGGAGACTTTCTTTCTTTTAACCATTGTTTTACCCATTGTAGTACTTAAGCATTTATTCCTTGTAATTGTAATTTCCTTGCCAGCTGGCTGATGATAGGGGGGGGGGGGGGGGCAAGCTGCTTGGTGGGAGCTGTCAGTACTAATGGGCTCTTGCTAGCTTTAAGGGAACCTATTGTTTCGCTTGAATCATTTGTGGAGGCAATCCCAGTGCTTCGCTTTTTGTGAATCTTGCAGTTGTCTGTAAAGTTTCGTTGATTTTCTTGATGGTTTTCCTGTTGGGGGGTGGCAGATTGTCACTTAATCTTTGCGCCTCTAAGAGGGGGGAAGGGTTAGGTTCTGGATCCTTTGCCCCGGGTTGCCAAAGAGAACTGCAACTGATGTGACCCATTAGAATGGAGCCATCTTGGTGAGATAGCTTCAGGGAGCCATGGGGGTCTTCCCGGGTAAAGGTGAAATTAACACCACACACCTTTCAGTTGTCTGTAAGTTGGTCTGTCTTTGTACCCAGAAATCCAAATTTCAGGTAAATCCAACTTTTGATTCAAAAGTTATGACCCCCTGTGTTTTTGGATCTCGTGAACATACTGTTTTCAAATTAATTTCTTTTAGCTCCTAAGTGAGTTAAAAGGACAGTTCAAAGTGCATTCAAAAACTAATCTTTCAAATAAAGTATTAAATATAAAAGGTTATGGCAGTTTTAATTTTTAAGGCAGGTTTAACTCCCAAGGTTAATTAATATTTATAAAATTTACATATAGGATTTACATATACATGGTGGCAGTCTAGACTAACCACTTGTATACAAGTGGCAGTCTAGAAATTCATGAGTATTTGGTTGTAAACCTTGCAAATATTGATTTGAATATCAACAAGTAGACTGAAAAAGTTAACAAATTTAACAAGTTAACAAATCATCACAAATAGTAGCTTTCTATGAGGACAATAAATTAAGTCAGATATGTGCAGGAAAATAGGTGTCAGTGTCAAAATATACTGATACTGTATACACAAAATATATCCAGGTATACTGATTAAAAGGAGTACAAAGAATAGGCCTCATTTACTGGGTAACTTCAGCTATATTTTTTAATGCAATGTAGATACTGTACAATGTTTAATGAACTACTACTAATCAACCAACTCTGGAAATGCATGCAGCAACAATTGATGATTTCATTTAAATATTTCAGATGGCATTTTTGCACCTCGTGTTATAAATATATTACAAGAGCCAATGAAGTGGCTGTTCTTGGGGATTTTTCAGAAACTCCTTCGTCACATAAGATGCCCCACAGAGTTATCATTGGACAAGTGACCAGGCAAGACTACTGCCACATGTAGTGGAGTATAAGAAGGTTGGAGACTTGATGCTTAATAGTAATTGTATCAGCAATTATCTTGAATGGTCAGCTTGAGCTGTTTATACTTTTGAAAACTACAGACTATTTAAAGACAAAAAAGAATGGTTTCCTAATGTGAAAAAAATTATTTACTATTGTGGTGGGCAATATAAAAATGAGTACAATTTTATAAATTGATTCAATCGTGAAGATTTAGTTTTCTTTGAAAATATTGATTAACCTGGAAGGTTGAACCCCCTTAAAAAGAAGTTGCCATAACTTTTTTACATAAATTTTAAGTTCTCCTCACAGAGTATCAACTTAATATCTAAAAGATTACCTTTTGAATGCACTTTGAATTACTCTTCTAATTCAACTAGGAGCCAAGATAGATGAATTTGAAAATAGGGTGTTCTTGATACCCCCCAAAATAGTGAAGGGTCGTAACTTTTGGAAAGTCAGATTGATCTGAAATTTGGATTTTTGGGTAACGTTGAAGATACAAACCAACTTCAAGTGAACTTGAAAGGGGTAGGGTGTTGGGCACTGCTTGACCTGCCATAGAATGAGCTTGCTGTAATGGCCGAGTTGCCTGCAATAACCGTTCATGCTTCCGTGAGATTCACGTGTTACAAGATTTTAAGTATAAAAGTCTTTTGAGTTGAAGGAGCTGCATGTCAGTTCATGGTCATATGTTTAAAAGTCTCTCCACAAATATTTTTTATAGGCTGATCAAATTGTGGTGAAGTTTATATGCACTTGCATTAAAATGATTTCCGAGTTCATGGGTAATGTAATTAAATGGTGATTATTTTTATTCATATTTTTGTATTTTTGGTTTGCTTTTGTAAGTACAATTCAAATTACAGTACATAGAGAATTCAATATCATTTTTTATTAATTCTTTCAGGTGTTGCTGCAAAGAAGATGAGTTAACAAAGAAAAAAGGAATTAACAAACAACTTTGTGAATCAATAAAGAAGCCATGTGAGGACATAATTGGAACCATATCATTTTATAATAACAACATTACCTTTTTTAATCAAGCATATCTAAATCATTTGTAAATCCTATGAAGATGGTTATTCAAGACCTGCAACGATTTTTAGAGTCACAAGTACCAGGTGCGTGTGTCCCTGTGGATCTGCTGAAGATTGCCAAGAGTGTTGGGATCCGACGTAACCAGCGCAATGCTCCAAGAGGTGGATATGGTCACACACCACTCACTCTTGTCGTAGATGGGGAGTATTGCCTTGATAGGCTCTATGGAGGGTTCTTTTCAGGTATGTAGTCTGTCTGAATTTAAATGTTTTTTATGCCAGTGATATAATAAAGCTAGAATTGATCAAGGATAAGTTAGCTTCTTTGTAAAATGAAATTAGACCCAATTTTGAAATTTTTTATATGGTTAAATAAATTAGTATCTTGACTTATGTTTTCTATCAGCTGAGTAAATTATCTACCTTTTGTTGGGAAGGTGCTTATTCCAAATGATGTAAACTAGTTATTTTTATTTTCAAGAATTGTTTATTCTGCTTGGAAATTCCTAGCAGTGCTTATTTACCCAAATTTTTACCCGAGGGGCGCTAACTAGTAATCTCGACGAGGACAGGTATCGGGTGGCTTGTCGAAGGTCTCCCCATTTGCCTTGATCTATTACAGTTTTACTTTAAAATTTAACAGTTTTAGCATTTATGGCTTTGACAGGTAGGCAGTTCCATGGCTTTATAACCATTATAAATTGTATAACCCTGGGTGAAAAAGCAGCTTCTGGTCTCCGTCCTACAGTGTGGCTTGTTGAGCTTAAAACCGCTGCTCTTTGTTTGTTTTGCTCTGACCTTTTGATGAAATTGTCTGGATCAACTTCCTCAAAATTCTTCAGTATTTTTAAATTTTCAATGAGATCTGCTCTGTCATTTCTGGTTTGCAGTGTTAGTCCTGTGGCCCTCAACCGGTCCCGATATGAGAGTTGACTTATGATATGTGGGAGTTTTGAATTGCTCCCTATGCTTAAGAAATGCCTTAACCCCTGCACTGCGCACCTGTTTTTGGAAAAACTTCATAGTGCAATTGTTAAGGACATATTTTTGTTGTTTTTTATAAATATTCAGGTAAAGTTAATGTCAAAATGTTTCCAAACTCAACCATTTATATTTCAAAACACAAAGGGTGATGACAACATTAAAAAACATTCAAATATAGCCTAATTAAAAAAAAATAGTACAACTCTCGGAACGAGATTTCTCGGTTGGCGCAGCACAGTGGTTAAGGCACTATGCAAAGTGCAGGGGGTTAAACTTTCCCATCCTCTTGGTAAAGTGCTCTAGTTCAATCCATCTTGAAAAAGGGTGATCATTCTAACCCCGCTTAACTTGCAGCCTGTTATCAATTCTGCTGTGTCAAAAGTGAGACACTATCTTCAAGGGAAAAAGTCTCAATCAACTTGAGTACTGCACTCGTCTCTTTGACCACCAGTGATTTCTACAAGGCCTGTTTTGCTAGTGATATTGTGTATCACCAGCTCCTGTATGATCTACCTTCTCCTTGCATATTGATGTCCAGGTTTAGCTGATAATTCTGTCACTTCTATTGTGTGTGGTTCAACTTCTGTCTCTTTCCATTAATTTTGGTGTTCCATAAGGTTCTGCTGTCACCAATGCCTTACTGCATCAGTGATCATCTTTGCAGCACATGTAATGGGCCCCTGTAACATGTAATACTCATTATTGTGTGGTTATGTATTACTCGGTAATGCTATAAAGGCACCAACTGCATATCCACTTTGTGGACACTTTTTACTATTCTTATTTGTGCGTTGGACAGGTGCTTGCTTTTCTTTGTTACTAGTACTGCATTATCTATTGGTTCCAGTTAATAGGAACTGTTCTCAAGAAAACTTTCTTCTGTTTAAAAAATTTATCTAAAATCAATTTCTGAAAATATTTTTATGAAATTTTCACAATGCTGAAGCCAATAAGTTGGAGATTTGCTTAACATTCATAAGTAATTTTCACAATTTGAATATTTTTACGGTTTATTCCCCTTATGCTGTAGCAGTTTAAGGGTTAAGGAAGCGGTGTCTTTGTTCTTTTCTTCTTGCCCCTTTTCGACATGTGGTGCTTGCTTATTCTTTGGAATCTGCTTGGGCCCTGGCTCTTAGATTTTCGTCCCCTTTTTGTCCGTTACTGTTTGTAGAGTTTGCAGTTGTGCAGTATCTGCAGGTGGTTTTGTCTAGTTGCTATCCCATGTTGGACTTGTTGGTTATCCAGGGGGGCCGTGATGGTTCTGCTCAGAAGGATCGTGCCAGGGTTTGGGGTTCTTCCAGTTGAGGTGGGCCAGCCAGAGCTGACTGCGTCTGGTTGGCGCAGTGCTTGCTTTGCGTGTCGTTTGGTTTCACGTAAGGGTCATCAGCTCTCTTGCGGTTCGTCCCGTTGAGGGGGTGATGGAGGGGAGGGGAGGCTCGCTCTGTTTGCCCATGCCTGGTCTCACAATTTGTGGGTGTTTCAGGTAGTTTTTTCCGGCTTCCAGTGGCGTTGGGTAGCACCTCCTCCTTCAGGGGGGATCGGGGCTGGTGGGGCAGGCCTCTTCTCCTGCGCTGTTAAATCATCCTGGAGTGGGTACGCTTGGGCGTGGTCGACACGGAGACATCCCTCAGGTGGGATGTCAGTTTCCAGGGCCAAAGCGGGACTGTGTGGATCTGAAGTTCATTCTGGAGTTGTCTCATTTGAACCCCTGGGTCCTTTGCCCCCTATTTTTGGATGACCACTCTGTCCCAAGTCCGGCTTCTTTTGGAGCCGCATGCTTGGATGGTGTCTCTCTCTGGACCTCCGGGACAAGTATTGGCATGTCCCGATTAATCCGGTGTTCAGGGACTGGCTGTTTTTTCATGGGGCTGCATGCGTACTGATTTTGTTGCCTTCCATTCGGCTTGAAACTGGCTCCTCAGGTTTTCACACGCCTTACCCGGGTTGTGGTTGCCCGTTTGCCTCTGCTAGGGGTTCGGGTTCTGACCTACCTTGACGACTGGCTGGTTTGGGCCTCCTGCCGGTCCGCGTGTCTGCTGGCCAGGGATTTGGTTCTTTCCAGCTCGCCAGGTTCAGGTTCTTGATGAACTGGAGGAAGTGCCATTTGGTTCCCTCTCAGGTTTGGACTTGACTGGGTCTTGTGTGGGACTCTCAAACTACTTCCTTGTCTCTCCCTGCAGTGGCATTGCTTCGGCTGTTTTTGGAGGGCACCCGAGTCATTTGTCGGTTGTTCGAGTAGCTGTGCGGGAGTCTGAACGTCGCCGGGCTGGTCTACCTGTCGGGTTGGATCTGGCTTCGGTGGCTGTTCTGTTTCCTTCGGGGACATCCCTTCCGCCGTTCTCATGATCGCCGAGTTTGGACCCCGGGGGCTTTGCATCGGCTGCTGCTTCTCGGGTTTCCTCTTCGGGTTTTTCGGGGTTCAGTGCAGTGGTGCTTACCCGTGACCCCTCGCTTGATGTGTTCACGGACATGTCGTCTCTCGGCTGCGGGCTTTGTGATCAGTGCTCCCCAGGCCAGCTAGGGTCGGTGAGGTCCATCCTTCCATCGGGCTCACAGCATGGTGTGGGAGTTTGTGACTGTGTGGCTTTCACTTCCGAGGGTTTGCATCGCTTGCGGATCGATGATCCAGCTCCATTTGGACGGCTCCCCAGTGGTTCACTGTTTGAACCAAGGGGAATCGATGCAGTCCTTGGCTCTTTGGGGCTGGTCACTTCTGGTGACTTGTCTGCTGGTTTCTCAGGGTTTGGCTCTCCGGTCGGTTCGTATCCAAGGAGTGTGCAATGTCCTGGTTGACGGCCTGTCCCAGTTCATTCCTCTGTACACAGAATGGACGGTCAACGCTGACTCATTTAGTTGGCTCTGCTGATGTATGGGCACCGGGCGGTAGACCTCTTCCTGTTGGCGAGGTTGAGACGTCTCCCGATATATGTGGGGCCGTTTCTCGACTGCGAGGTCGTTGGGGTCGATGCCTTTTGGCAGGGCTGGTTGGGGTAGGGTTACCTGTACCTCTTTCCTCCTGTCCAGCTGTTGCTTTGGTTCTGACTCAGTTGGAGACTTACCAGGGGAGAATAGGCCTGTTGACTCCTTGGTTTCTGGCGCTGCTTGCCTGGTGTCCAAACCCGGGGTTCTTTTCGCGGCTCCGCCTATTTTAGCAGATCGATTTGGTGTGGTATATAGCTGGTTCGATTTCCTCCTCCGAGTTTCGCATCTGGTCTTTCTGACACGGGTTTATCACCACTTGTATGGTGATCAGGTGGCTTCGTTGATGGTGTCCCACCTGCCTGTTTCATCTCAGTATCAGTATGAAGTTTCCTGGCAGTTGTTTTGTCATTTTTTGTCTCTTTGTAGGTTGTCTTTGATTTCTGATCGGGTTGTTTTATCCTTTATCATCATCTTATCTCATGATCATACTTCATAGGATCAATTCTATAGTATGACTGCCGAGTTCCTTGTCCGAAACTCCGGAAGGAATCACACTGGGAATCTTATCTCATCGTCATCGTATGCCGAATAATGTTGCCTCGTATCGTGTGGCGCTTGCCTAGCCACTTTGGCTTTCGATGTCACTTCCTCTCCATTCTGCAAGTTTCTCGTGCGTTGTTTCACCTCTGGCTCATGCGCTGCCTGAGCCATCCTGGTTGTTGGACCAGGAGCTCTCTGTTCTCTTCTCCTCAGTTTGTGGTGGCCTCTTCGGTTCAGGATTTTTCTAAGGCTCTTGTTGGCATTGGCCTCTTGTGGGTCAGGTCAGGGAGCTTCATGCTCTTCTCCGGCACAGAGAGAAGAGCATGTTCTTTTCTTTTGGTCCTGATGGTAGGTTTGTTAGTTTGCAGCTGTCTCCTCCTTTTCTGGCAAAGAATGAGACTGCTGCTTTCTGGATGGGTCCTAGGGTTGTTGATGCTTGGTTTGTTCGGCCGGGGGAGCATCATGTATTGTCCGATTGCAGCTCTTTGCCGTTATTGGTGGCTGGGGACGCGCTTTGAGTGGACCCGGTTTCCCCTTCTTTCCTGTTCTAGGGCGCGGGTATCTCGGGTCGTCCGCAGGGCGGTCGAACAGGGTCCTGGTCGCACGGTTCCTTGTTAATGTTCCTGGCCCTACTCGGGCGTGTGTAGCCTTGGGTCCTAAGTTACAGCCAGCAGTCTCGACTTCGAGTTGAGGAGCGAGAGGTGACCGCCTTTCCACAGAAAACCAGCGTTGAATGTAATGAAACACCTGGTTGATACCTGGTTGATGGGGTTCTGGGAGTTGTTCTACTCCCCAAGCCCGGCCCGAGGCCAGGCTTGACTTGAGAGTTTGGTCCACCAGGCTGTTGCTTGGAGCGCCCTGCAGGCCCACATACCCACCACAGCCCGGTTGGTCCAGAACGTCTTGTAGAAAACAGTCTAGTTTTCTCTTGAAGATGTCCACGGTTGTTCCGGCAATATTTCTTATGCTCGTTGGGAGGATGTTGAACAGCCACGGACCTCTGATCTTTATACAGTGTTCTCTGATTGTGCCTATGGCACCTCTGCTCTTCACTGGTTCTATTCTGCATTTTCTTCCATATCGTTCACTCCAGTACATTGTTACTTTACTCTGTATGGATTAGGGACCTGGCCCTCCAGTATTTTCCATGTGTATTGTTCAACGTCCTCCCAGCGACTATAAGAAATATTACCGGAACAACTGTGGACATCTTCAAGAGAAAACTAGACTGTTTTCAAAAAAATGTGCCGAACCAACCGGGCTGTGGTGGGTATGTGGGCCTGCGGGCCGCTCCAAGCAACAGCCTAGTGGACCAAACTCTCACAAGTCAAGCCTGGCCCTAGGCTGGCCTTGGGGAGTAGAACAACTCCCAGAACCCCATCAAGCAGGTGTATATTATTTGGTATCTCTCTCTCGTCTCCTTTCTAGTGAGTACATTTGGAGAGCTTTGAGACTATACTAATAATTTAGGTGCTTTATCGTTCACTGTTCAACATCACCATTTTCTGGGCGAGTCTCAGAGGTTCCCCAGCAAAACGGGTTGGCAATTTTTGCGTTTTTTACATTCAGCCTCTGAACTGGGGTTGGATAGCCGGCGCATTGGGTCTGGGGCTCCCCTTTTCCCCTCCTGGGGAGAGGGAAGCTGTGCAGACAGTGGTGCAGCGGAGAGTCGGCTTTTGGTTACAATTTTTAACCAGCTGTAGTTTGCTTTGGTACGCCTACCTTTCTGGGTGCCTATTTCGGTAGATGGCAAACATAGAAGGCTACCAACCACATGGGGTTTCTATAGGCCATTGCTCCTCGTGCCCAGTAAGCTCCGGGGAGCCTCTGGGACTCGCCCAGAAAATGGCGTTTCATTACATTCAACGCTGGTTTTTTCCTTTTCCCAAGGTTATACAATTTGAGTTTGTACAAGTTTTGCCTGTCAGAAAAACATAAGTGTACCCATTCCTAAAAAATTAACCCAATGCATAAAAACCTATTCTTGTTTATTAATAAAAATAATGCTGTATTTTTGTTTTTGCCAATGCAAATAAAAATAAACCAATTTTTTAAAAAATTGGTATATATTTACATGCAGACAATTTTAAAGGGTGCCCTCCCTTGCAGTAGAATAATTGAAAGAATAAAGGTACAGTACAGTAGTTATAAAAGCTACAGAATTTAGCTAAATTTACATAAATCTCACTAAACTAAGCTAATAAAATAATAATAAAAAACTTGTGTCTGTTAATCACACGGACATCGGAGACTCAAACTGGGGCTCACGAGACGAGCCCATTTGTCCTACTACTCGGGCCATGGATGCTCCCAATAAGGAAGCATCTTGGCATTACCCAATTGGGCCCCAACTTTTGACTTATGATCCAGTTGAATGAATGTTAGGATCCAGTTGAATGAATGTTAGGATCCAGTTGAATGAATGTAATCCACAATGTAATTGTGGATTACATTTTAATCATAGAGGTATCTAGTTATAAATAACATTACTTTTATATTTAAATTTTTTCCAGACTGGGTATGTGGGGGGCAGTGGAATCGCATGGTGCAGTTTCTGGCAGTGCTTATGCAAACAGTTCAAAATAACAACATAGAACTTGCTGTGTTCTTTAATGGTGCTCTGGAACAACAGCGTCTAAATGAATGGTCACGACAAGAGTGCTCCCTTAGAAAAAATATAAACTCGGTAAGTATCTACAGCTGATAATTCATTATATACCTGTAACGTTGCAACAAACAATACAAGAGTGTGTCATTGCACCTCTGAGCACAACATCTATAATCCTAGACTCATGTGTGACATATTGTTACATTTTGCATTCCAGACCATCATGAGTGAAATGTATCTACTTTTCTTCCTCTGGTGGGGCTTGTGTCAAGTCTTCCTCTGGTGGGGCTTGTGTCAAGTCTTCCTCTGGTGGGGCTTGTCAAGTCTTCCTCTGGTGGGGCTTGTGTCAAGTCTTCCTCTGGTGGGGCTTGTGTCAAGTCTTCCTCTGGTGGGGCTTGTGTCAAGTCTTCCTCTGGTGGGGCTTGTGTCACGTCTCCCTCTGGTGGGGCTTGTCAAGTCTTCCTCTGGTGGGGGTTGTGTCAAGTCTTCCTCTGGTGGGGCTTGTGTCAAGTCTTCCTCTGGTGGGGCTTGTGTCAAGTCTTCCTCTGGTGGGGGGTTTGTGTCAAGTCTTCCTCTGGTGGGGCTTGTGTCAAGTCTTCCTCTGGTGGGGCTTGTCAAGTCTTCCTCTGGTGGGGGGTTTGTGTCAAGTCTTCCTCTGGTGGGGGGTTTGTGTCAAGTCTTCCTCTGGTGGGGCTTGTCAAGTCTTCCTCTGGTGGGGCTTGTGTCAAGTCTTCCTCTGGTGGGGCTTGTGTCAAGTCTTCCTCTGGTGGGGCTTGT
Source organism: Procambarus clarkii (assembly GCF_040958095.1). NCBI lineage: Eukaryota > Metazoa > Arthropoda > Malacostraca > Decapoda > Cambaridae > Procambarus > Procambarus clarkii. The sequence continues at coordinate 17,017,804 of NC_091196.1, forward strand.
CAAGTCTTCCTCTGGTGGGGGGTTTGTGTCAAGTCTTCCTCTGGTGGGGCTTGTCAAGTCTTCCTCTGGTGGGGCTTGTGTCAAGTCTTCCTCTGATGGGGCTTGTGTCAAGTCTTCCTCTGGTGGGGCTTGTGTCAAGTCTTCCTCTGGTGGGGCTTGTGTCAAGTCTTCCTCTGGTGGGGCTTGTGTCAAGTCTTCCTCTGGTGGGGCTTGTGTCAAGTCTTCCTCTGGTGGGGCTTGTGTCAAGTCTTCCTCTGGTGGGGCTTGTGTCAAGTCTTCCTCTGGTGGGGCTTGTGTCAAGTCTTCCTCTGGTGGGGCTTGTGTCAAGTCTTCCTCTGGTGGGGCTTGTGTCAAGTCTTCCTCTGGTGGGGCTTGTGTCAAGTCTTCCTCTGGTGGGGCTTGTGTCAAGTCTTCCTCTGGTGGGGCTTGTGTCAAGTCTTCCTCTGGTGGGGCTTGTGTCAAGTCTTCCTCTGGTGGGGCTTGTGTCAAGTCTTCCTCTGGTGGGGCTTGTGTCAAGTCTTCCTCTGGTGGGGCTTGTGTCAAGTCTTCCTCTGGTGGGGCTTGTGTCAAGTCTTCCTCTGGTGGGGCTTGTGTCAAGTCTTCCTCTGGTGGGGCTTGTGTCAAGTCTTCCTCTGGTGGGGCTTGTGTCAAGTCTTCCTCTGGTGGGGCTTGTGTCAAGTCTTCCTCTGGTGGGGCTTGTGTCAAGTCTTCCTCTGGTGGGGGTTGTGTCAAGTCTCCCTCTGGTGGGGCTTGTGCCAAGTCTTCCTCTGGTGGGGCTTGTGTCAAGTCTTCCTCTGGTGGGGGTTGTGTCAAGTCTCCCTCTGGTGGGGCTTGTACCAAGTCTTCCTCTGGTGGGGCTTGTGTCAAGTCTTCCTCTGGTGGGGGTTGTGTCACGTCTCCCTCTGGTGGGGCTTGTGTCACGTCTTCCTCTGGTGGGGGATGTGTCAAGTCTCCCTCTGGTGGGGGTTGTATCACGTCTCCCTCTGGTGGGGGTTGTGTCACGTCTTCCTCTGGTGGGGGTTGTCAAGTCTTCCTCTGGTGGGGGTTGTCAAGTCTCCCTCTGGTGGGGGTTGTGTCACGTCTCCCTCTGGTGGGGTTCGCGTCAAGTCGTCATACATCTGGCTAGTATCCTTAAAAATTAGAAGTCAGTGGTGAATTGTTTGCCACTGCACCCTCCTGGCCAATATTGTCACTAGTAGTGTGTGGTCTGGCAGCCTGCTAGTGGTAGTTGAACAAAATAATTGGAAAAGAGGGTTTGATGCTCTTTATTGTTAGGTTTACTCTGAAAGGATACTTTATATATTTTGCTTAAATCTAGTTTTCTTTTTTATTAAATCCCATGCAGGGTCTGTGTGGAGTCTGAAGAATGATTTCACATATTTGTCTTGAAACTTTCAAAGAGTGAGTGCTTGTCCAAGGAATATCCTTATAGTTATTGGGCTGTGTAGTTTACTGGTGGTAGGTTTTGGAACAGTTTTAAAGCTTTCTCACCTTTCTTTGTTCCTTTCTTCCTCGGCTTCGTTCCTAAAGCTGGAACAGTATTAAAGCTTAAAGCTAAAGGGTTAGCAGGATTACCTTAAGTGATATCTGGAAAATTTATGGTTTCCAAATCCACTTCATCTGCAGCTTTAAGAATACAATGCAGAAGAGAGAGAGAGAGAGCACCAGGTTCAAAAGACTGGAAAAGAAAAGAAAAGGGAGCCGGTCGGCCGAGCGGACAGCACGCTGGGCTTGTGATCCTGTGGTCCCGGGTTCGATCCCGGGCGCCGGCGAGAAGCAATGGGCAGAGTTTCTTTCACCCTATGCCCCTGTTACCTAGCAGTAAAATAGGTACCTGGGTGTTAGTCAGCTATCACGGGCTGCTTCCTGGGGGTGGAGGCCTGGTCGAAGACCGGGCCGCGGGGACACTAAAGCCCCGAAATCATCTCAAGATAATCTCAAGATAACTAGGAGACTGAGTATAAAAATTGAAATCTTGCTACCCTATGATCAATGATAGGTAATCAGTCAATACTTTATTCTGATATGATGAGCTGGAGGTTCATATATAAATTCAGTATGATTAAAAGTGTTGAGAGAATTTAATTGATTTTACGAGGCTTGTAAACAAATTACTTTTTATTAGATGAAAATATGGTTTCTTATTTTTTTCTTTGTATAATAAAACCTGAATAGAGTCTACTCGGAGAGGTTTTGTTAGGATGAGGATCACGCGTACATTGGCAGTGGAAGGGTTAAGAGAGAGGTGTGGTGAATTAGTCTTCCAGTTTTGATTGGTCAAGTCTCTTGTCAGTTTTCACTTGTGCCAGTTTTCTGTTCTTTGTTCCATTCTCACAACTGAATTACTTTTTGCTCTGGCAAAGCTGACCTTTATTTGCACCTTTGTTTTGTTTAACTCTTAAATGTAAGAATTCCGGGCTTCCTGACCCTTATGATGAATACTGTGCTTTATTCATAATTGAGTTGATTGATAGTGCTGTACTGTCAGCAATAACCTGAGTGATCAGGTGGTAACAGAGAAGCCCAGCTTCAGGACAGATGGCAAGATTAAAAAACTGGAATCTGTTTGGAGTCATGTGCTTTAAATGCCAAGAAGTGTATAATTACGATTATGGCCGGGATTGGCTATATGCCTCTTATCCTAGGCATATCGAGCCCAAGTGCTTCCAAGGGTAACTTGGTAAAGTTTCCCCACTTCTACACACAGTTCTATGTGGTGAATTTTGTAATTATGAATTGAAATAACAATAGAACAAAGCAACATGAATGTGCTTCTTATTAAACAAGTAATTGAATTTGAACCATTAAATATACAATGGTGGGGCAGGTGTTCTGTAAATGGATAAAAAATGAGTTTTATACAGTTTAGAATAAGAACAAAAGGTAACTATAAATGTCTTGTGAAGCACAAGTGCTTTTATATACTGTAATAACATCTAGAACACTGATACAAAAAAAAACATTTGTGTGATGGTAGTATTCCTCATTTTTCTTAGGAAAGCATATTTTACAATCAAATTCAATCAATATTTTACAATTAAATGTTCCTTTTTAATAGCATTTAATTTCTTTACATCTGATTTAATATTTTGTTTTACGTTTGGTTTTCATCAGGTGCTAAAACATGTAACTGTGAAAGGCACTCCGCCGCCCAAAGTGTGGTGGGTTGCTCCCGTTGGTCTTCGTACCTGTCTACGGATGGCTCTGCGGCATCTCAACATCCAAGTGGTTAGTTACTATGCACAGCTTTCCGAGTCTTGCAGGTGGAGGAAATATGCTTAGGCCTCAATGGCCTTGATCTGTATAGCATTGTTATGAATGTCTGCGAGAAATACCACATATATTAATGCCAATTGCATAAACTAAACTGGGAGGAAGTTATTAACCCTTAAGCTGCGCAAAACGTCATATGAAATAGGACGTGGAGCTCAGTTTTTAAAATTTGCTGAAATGCTTTAAAATGTTTTGTGTATAATTTACTAGGCAAATGCTCCAAGTTTGTCTAAATGATACCAACGTAACTTGAAAAACAAGAAAATAAAAAATAATTATAAAATTGAATATTGAAAACTTCAGGTTTTGAAATCGGCTTCAAAAATATAAAATATCACCAACTGTTCATTTGATGTTGTTATGCTCTCAGAATAGCATATGATCTTCATTTTCATATACTTAGAATATAGGTTTTCAGTACTGTATAGTTTACTGTAAAAAAAAAAATTGTCTATGGCATTTGAAATATGCACAAATTTAGACATCAAAAATTTATAACTCCAAATGTTTAGAGTTTGTGAAAAATCAACTTTATAGGGATTGTAGAACAGACAGCTGTGCACACTATATGTAAAAATAGTGAGAATCGGTCAGAAACTAGATTTTTGGATACTGAAGTAAGTTAAAATTCTAGTTATAGATATACTGTAATTTGAAGTTATCAACAATGAATAAGGCAGTTTTAATTTGTGAATTTATTGTATGTTTTAATAAACATTGTTTGGCATTCGTTGTAGAATATGTGAAAGTTGTAGGTCAATATGTGTTGAAGTGAAATCAAGAAGAAACAACCCCCAAAAAGCGAAATATAGGGATAATTATGATGATTTGGGGAATGTATTTAGGGTATACTTTATATAAGTGATAAACCCAAAACTGATCCCTAATCATCAAAACAACCTAAAGAGACAAAGAAAATAGTTTGAAATCTGTGAAAAAATCAGCCCCCTAAAAATCAGTCCCAAGTTCTGCAAGTTGTTACCGATTTGAACAAATCCACAAGGGCCGTGATGAGGATTCAAACCTGCGTCCGAGAGCATCCCAGACGCTGCCTTAATCGACTGGGCTACGACATGCTCAAAATTTGTTCATATGATGCATCACGCAATTGTGATTTCTGTTGTTACTGATTTATTTGTTGACCAATTTCATTCTATCTTCACATAGTTATGGACTGATATGTACTCCCCAGGATGTGAAGGGTACAACAAAATCAGATAATAAAACAGAGGAGGAAAAAAACTAAAAACTTAAAAAAAAATCCCCTTAAAAAAAAAATTGGACATTCGTGAAAGTAACATATTAACACTTTCGTGCTCTCGGCGCTCAAAAAAAAACAATACCCCAGATGCTTTCGGCACTTGGCGCGCCTACGCGGTAAGACCGAAAAAGTGTACACTCTTTTGACTGTCCTGACAATAATTGAATTCGCACATATTTAAATTTGGTATCACTGTGTTCGCAATGAAATTGTCTATAAGAGCATACCTATAAAATGCCGCCCAAGTATAAGGAGCATCAACACCAAATAAAAAACTATGCAGATCACTCGCCGAGAGCGCCAAACAGCAACAAAATGTTTCCACTCTCTTAATGGTTGCGAAGCCTACAGTTGTCCTACATCGCTAATTTTGGTATCATTGGAATCGCAATAAAATTCTCTACACGGACATATGCATATGAATGTTTAATATAGGTAATTGCCCACCCGCAAGAGTGTGTGAAGTGGAGAGTAGTTAGCCGCGAGCGCACTGGCGAAAACACGGGGGAAATCATGCTTGGAAAGTTTATACGTTTCCTGACCCTACTTTTCTATGTACGTATTTCTTTTTTATACCAATGTGTTCGCAATAAAATTTTCTGTAAGATGAAATGTATAACATTTGTACAAAGCATGTGTAAGAGAAGCGCCAAATATAGAACCACGTCGCTCAGTATGCGTTCGCGGCAGAAACGAACGCATTGTTTTCGTTCGTTTGATGTTTGTCATGTTTATACTTGTTGAAACATTTTATAATTTGTATGACAGTGATCGCAGTAAAATTCCCTACACAGACATATACATAACACATACAAATATTTCCCACGTGTTGGATATATCAACGGCTAAAGGGAACCCACTGCCACACGCTCGCCACACCCCCAAACATACTTTGTGTATTTTTTTTTTTACTCATAGAAGTTTATGTGATATAATATTCATTCTGGTACCAAAAAATTCGCAAATAAATTCTCTACAAAACGTATATAATCTGAGAGTATCCCCATCCATTTCGGTTAGAAAATGGAATTTATAGAAATATTTTTTCGATGGACGAGAAAAGTAGGCTGTTATGCGGAATCGTAAGAAAAAACGGCGACGAGTTATCTCTAATCTAAAGCGCGAAAGTGTTAACATTAGGCAATGTTTTTATATGATATACTGTACCTATATAACAAAATAGAGCATAATAACATACATACTTATTATTATTTGTGTTATGTATTACTCAGCAATGCTATAAAGGCACCAGATGCATATCCACTTTGAAGATACAAAAGTTTATAACGCTCAAAGTTATGGGTTTATGAACAAACGACAGCAGTGAAACCTTAGAACTAAGAACGTTGCACATAATGTAAAAATGGTGAGAATCACTCTGAAACTGAAGTTTGTATGTTGTCTCAAAGATGAAAACCCTGGTCATGCAGGTAAATTAAGGTAAAATTCTCGACATTGAATATTGGAGTTCGAATTTGACATATCTTAAGTTTTAATAAATATTGCTTGGCATTTGTTCACGAATATGTGAAAGTTGTAGGTCAATATGTGTTGAAATAAAGTTGAGAAAAAATAACCACCCATAATAACAAAATATAGGGATAAGATAATGTGTTAGGGGGATATATATATAAGTATACTTTATATACGTGATAAAGTCCTCATCTGGTCCCCATTCAGCAAAAACAACCTAAAGAGACAAAGAAAATAGTTTCAAATTTGTGAATAACTCAGGGCCCCCCCCAAAATTAAGTTACATGTTCTACCACCAGTGGCGGAATTACATGTTTACCAATTTCGTTCCAACTGCACATACTTAGTGACGGGTATGCATTCTCCAAGATGTAGAAGCCACAACAAAATCAGATGAGAAACAAAGGAGGACAAAATAAATAAAAAATCCCCTAAAAAAAATGGTGGACATAAGAAGTGTATTGGAATTGGGCAATGCAGTATGATATATAATAAAATAGAGCAACATAAAATACTTAATTATTAGTGTGAAATTTTGTCCTCGAGGTGGCTATCAGCAATCTTAGAAAGCACCAGCTATATATCCACTTTGTGGACCCTCCTTACTATTACTTTTCTTCCTTGTGCATTGGACACGTGCCTACATCTCTTTATTACTGCATTATCCAGGAGTTCCACTAACTAGGTGGTGTTTCAGTATTGGTTGTGCACTTTTTTTTTTTAATTCGTATAAAATTAGTTTCTTAACATTTTGGGATGAAATTTTCACGACGCTAATGCCAAATAACGTGAGATTTGTTTAAACATTTTGTACTATATATCATAATTGGACAAATAGTTTTGAACTCCCGGGCCCCCTTTATGAGCCCTTGTCTTGCATATTTCAGAATATGCAAGGCTGTGGTGTACAAGACGGAAGGTTCGAGTACTGTAGCGTGTCCTTTCATCTTTTATAAATGCTATTCAAATAGACTTAGCAAGTCATTTCTCACATGAATTAACTACTTTTCAGTTATGCACAATGGACGATCACCATCAGGAAGTTATTGCTTTTTGTCGGGAAAATAACTATCATGGTCTTATGGCAGAAGACGCAGAATACATAATTTTTGATCCCCCTCGTTACTTCTCATCACACCAGCTCAAACTTACGTACAAGGTAAGCATCTAGCTATTACATGACTAAATTGTTCTACCTTTCTCTGAAAGACAGCTAAACCGACGATATTGTCGGGGCTCTGCTGAGAAATAGCAAGAGTATTAGTGTATAAACAAAGGTGTGCCTTGGGGTTTGGAATGCTTCTACGTTAAGTTCCTCAACACCTATCTCTGGTGTATAAGTGTTGACCACACTGCTTGTGTACCAAAGTTTGGCAGCCAGTGTCACTCGGTCAATCAAATAAAAGCTACTAGGTTTATCTTATTTATTAGTTATATAATACAAGATAACTTTCATTGTGTTAATCTTTCAGTTTACAACCATTGTCATTTATTCCTGCAATAACATTTCCACCTATTATGTCATTATTTGGGCCTATTCCTACTATACCATTGAGAACATCCTTCTATCCCATTCCCCTCCTCAAAAAATAATCATTCTCACTTCTAGCAGCACTGCAAATATGTCAGAATTGCCACCTTCTGTGAATTGCCAAGTGTGGATTTCAGGCACAAGCCTCGACTGCATTATAATACCTTCTTCGTTGTCCCTTACTGGTCTTTATTCTGACTCGTCCTTCAAAAATAACTACAGTATAATGTACCTATAATGACTGTGCGTGGAATTTATAAAATAGTGTGTCATGCCCAAACTAGTCCACATTTTGTACTATTAGTATACTAAAGGGCATATCAAAAGCTGCAATAACCTGAAAATCAGCCTGACATATCCTAGGTACTGTATGCATTCATTATAAGCAATCCTAGACCTAATATATGCTGTCTTAGGCATAATGTAGTACATATAGTAAACAGTATGTGCTATACTATACCTAGGAAAGGTTAGGTTTGGTTGTTACCTTCTTTCTTCTGCCCCTTTATAAAATCATTAAATGAAAACATAAAATCATTAAATGAAAACTTCAGCTTTTCTGAGGGGAGCCCCTATGGCTCCCTGGAGCTATTAGGCTGATGTGTTATATTAGTCTTGAGCATCAGTCAATTGGAGTTCAGCCTACCAGGGACCACAAGCCAGTACCTGGCCCCCTCAGAGAGGCAAAGGGCGCAATGGCCTGTAGAACCCCCCTCCCCAATGTGGTAGGGAGGCATTCCATGTCTGTCATTGACCGGGGTTAGTACCCAGAAAGGTAGGCATAACAAAATATACCTCTTTGTAAGAAATTGCAACCGAAAATCGAACAGGGAGGCAGAACTGCTTTTCTTATAGGGACCCCGGACTTTGGGGTGTTGGTCGCTTCGGCCTTGGTTCAGTCCACACCTCCTCGTTCTTTCCCTACTATGGTTCATTCTGTTTTCTCCCCCTTCCCCCCCTGCTTCCGGCTCCTAAGCATCTGAGGGCTTCGAGGTCGGGGGCAGGGTTTAGAGGTTTCCGAGACTCGGGCAGTTTCGGGGGGCTGCCCCTTCCGGTGTGGCAAAGGAGGCATTCGAGTCAGTTCCTCCAGCTGTTGCACCGGGGTCTAACCAGTGGGCCCCCTTCTCTTCCTGCTTTCTCAGCCGCCCCGGCTTTTTCTTGAGACCGGAGCTTTGAGGGATGACTTACCCCCCCCCCCCCCCCCCCGGGGGCCTGATGTGAAGGTTCCCGTGGTTGGGGAGGCCTTGGGCCCCATTGGACCCCACCTGGGTTTTCCAACCCTCCGAGCGGGACTTACTGCTATAAGGAGTGGGGCTTTCCTTTTCCCCTTCTGCGTACAAGTTGGATTTGGGTTCAGCTCGCCTCCGGGTTCAGTTCCGTATCCCTGTAGGTCCTTTGGTTCAGTCTTTCCGGAGGTTTTCGGCTTCCCGCATTTCTCCTACTGAGGTGCGGGCGGTCATTGCTGCTCACCTCATACGCGACCCGGAATATGCCTCTATAATGGATCCGTCTTCCTTCAGGTTTGGGTCTTCATCTTGATTGGCTTACAAAACGCTTGGGGGCACTAAATGGCACGTGGAGGCACTTGGGGCCATTCCTGGGTTGTGCCTTGGTCTCGGCTGCTCGTTCGTCATCTGTGCTATCGAATCTCTTTGAGCCGATCCTGCAGGATGCGGTGTTGCGGTTTTTCGCTGCGCTTCTCGCGTGTCGGCAGGTTGTGCTTGCTTCCTCCTTGAAATCTGCTTGGGCCCTGGCTCTTAAGTTGTCTTTGTCCTTTTGTCCCTTATTGTTTGCAGATTCTGTGGTCGAGCAGTATATGCAGGTGGCTTCTTTCAGCTGTCGTCCGATGTCCAACTTGTTGGTTCTCCGGGGGTCCCGGGTGGGTTCCCCCGGAACTTGTACTTGTACACAATAGTTTTTCTTGTACACATTATTATATAGTCATTTAAGAACTTGTTATATCATGAGTTACTGTGTGCCTCCAAACCATAAAAGCATATCTTATTACATCATATATGTTAATGTTTATTTTGTTTCAGGGTTCCCTAGAGACCAAAGAATTTATTTTAGATGAAGTAGCTAAGGGCCTCGGTCTGCAACGCAACTACTTCTGCTTGCTGGCAGCTCTCCTGGGCAACTATCTTCTTACAGAGACAGATCTACGCGACTTTTATGCTTCACTAATCCCAGGCTACGACAAGCAGCAAGTAAGCTCATGGTTTTGTGTACCTCGTCTGGTTCAAGATCAACTTTTCCCACTACAATCTCATTTTTTCTGAGGGTAGCCCCTTCGGCTTCCCTTAGCTGACCGGGCTAATATAAATGTATTAGACCGTGGCATTGGTTAAAGCTAATGGAAGCATTCTATGTCTGCCATCGACCGGGCGATGGTGCCTGGTGGACCAAGTTCTCACAAGTCAAGACTGGCCTCGGGCCGGGCTTGGGGAGTAGAAGAACTGCCAGAACTCCATCAAGCAGGTATCAAGCAGGGTCAGGCACCCAGAAAGGTAAGCACCCCAAAACAAACTCTTATCTGGTTAACAAAATTTCTACTGAAAACCGGACTGCTCTCCAAACTAAAAACGAGCATACGAGCATGATGTCACAACTGACACCGTGCCGCTGTCTGCACAGCTCCTCCCTCCCCGGGAGGGGAAATTGAGAGCCCCAGACACCCCCGTGCCGGCTATCCACCCCCAGTTCTGAGACTGATGGGAGACCTAGTGGTCTTGCGAATCTGGCTCCTGACATTCCAGTGCCTTGTGGTGTGGTTCTGTTCCGTGGTGGTGTGTGTGAGCCAGGAGTATTTTCACCAGTACTCGGGCTGCATGTACCTAGGGTTACCTTCCCTAGGTGCCCTGTAAGTACTTCCCTTGTGGCTTGGCATTATCTTCCACAAGTCACTTGAGGTCTACCTCTGCTGTGGTCTTTTGCTGCTTGCTCTGCGGTGATTGCCTGCTTTTGGAGTCAGCTGGGGTGTTTCATGCACCTCTGTTTCATGCTGCTCGTCTGCTGGTTTCTCGGGGTTTGGCTGTCCATGTGGTTCACATCCGAGGAGTGTCCAACGTCCAGGCGGACAGCCCGTCTCGGTTCATTCCCCTGTTCACGGAATGGATGGTTGATGCAGACTCCTGCAGTTGGCTCTGCTGGACGTATGGGCTCCGGGAAGTGGACCTCTTCATGTCGACTTGGTCGTGGTGTCTCCCAATATATGTGGCACCTTTCTCTGATCGCAGAGCATTTGCGGTGGATGCCTTTCGGCAGGATTGATCGAGGTGGGGTTACCTATACCTCTTCCCCCCGGTCCATCTGTTGCTTCAGGTTCTGGCTCAATTGGAGTCTTATCACAGGAGAGTCGTCTTGGCCCCTTGGTGGCCGGCCCATCCTTGGTTTCAGGTGCTGCTTGCTTGGTGTCTGGACTCTGGGCGTTTTCCACAGCTCCACCTTTTCCAGCAGCGTGGACCTGTCTGGTATAAGGCTGGTTCAGTCATCTTCTCCGCTCTTCGCCTCTGGTCTTTTTGACATGGGTTTATCACCATTTGTGTGGTGATCAGGTGGCTTCGTTAATGGTGTCTCACCTGAGAGCTTTGTCTCGACGACAGTATGAAGTTTCCTGGTGTTTATTCCACCATTTTCTTTCTCTTCCTAGGTTGTCTTCTATTTCTGATCGGGTTGTCTTGTCCTTTCTTGGCTTTTTCGGGACAGTCATTTAATGCCTAATACTGTCGCCTCGTATCGTGCTGTGCTGGTGGAGCTGCTCCAGTTTGAGTTCAAGGTGGATGTCACTTCTGCCTTGTTCAGTAAGCTTTCTTGTGCTTTGTTTCATCTCCAGCCTGCTCATGTGCCACCTGAGCCGTCCTGGTCTTTGCACAGGGTGCTATCCTATCTCTCTTATCCTCGGTTTGTGGTGGCCCCTTTGGTTCAAGATTGTTTTTCCAAGGATCTTTCTGTTGGCATTGGCCTCAGGCTTTGGGAGTTGGGTTGGTGAGCTTCATGCTCTCCTCCGATGCAGGGGTTTCTGCTCGTTCGGTCCTGCTTAGCGGTTTGTTCGTTTGCAGCCTTCTCCTTTTCTGGTGAAGAACGAGACGGCTGCATTCCAGAGGGGTCCTTGGGTCATTGATGATTGTTGGTTAGGCTGGGGTTGTATCGTTCCGTGTCCGGTTGCAGCTCTTCGTCATTACCTGCTTGCCTCGGCTTATGTGACCGGGTATGCTCTTTAAGTTGATCCGATTTCCCTCTTTTTCCTGTTCCAGAGCTCGGGTCTTCCAGGTTGTCCGACAGGTTATTAAGTCTAGCCAGCCTGTAGTCTATCCTCGTGCCATAAGGTTTGGAAGTTTGCTGCTTTGGCTGCCGTTTTCGGCAACATGTCTTGGGTTGATATTCAAGGGTGGGGATTTTGGAGGTCGAACAGGGTCCTGGCCGCCTGTTGTTTGGTCAACATTCCTGGTCCTGGATGTTTGTGTGTTGCAGGTTGCAGCTAGTTGTTTTGACTTCAAGTTGAGGAGCAAGATGCGGCCACCTGGGAGCCGGTCGGCCGAGCGGACAGCACGCTGGACTTATGATCCTGTGGTCCTGGGTTCGATCCCAGGCGCCGGCGAGAAACAATGGGCAGAGTTTCTTTCACCCTATGCCCCTGTTACCTAGCAGTAAATAGGTACCTGGGTGTTAGTCAGCTGTCACGGGCTGCTTCCTGGGGGTGGAGGCCTGGTCGAGGACCGGGCCGCGGGGACACTAAAGCCCCGAAATCATCTCAAGATAACCTCAAGATAACCTCCCGGGTAAATCCCTCTTTTCCTTATCTTTGATTATGTAGCTCTAGGGAGCCAAAGGGGCGCCCCACAGAAAACCAGCGTTGAATGTAATGAAACCCCATTTTTTGGGCGACCCCAAGAAAATTACTTTGTGCACTTTTTTTCCCACTTGTGCAACTTTTAGTGAATAATGGATTCTGACACCCAAGGTCCTTTCCTTCATCTACCTGTTGTAAGGTAGTGCTGTCAATTTGGTAGTTGTGACGTGGATTATTGTGGATTTGAGGGATCTTTGGTTGTTAGGGATTTGTGGGAATTCTTTGGTTGAGAATTAATGGGACTGGTTATTGGGGATTTATGAGGATTCTTTGGTTTGGGATTTATGGGGTTCTTTGGTTAATAATTTGAAAATTGTTTTGGTGTTGTGGATTTATTGGAATTCTTTAAAAACCGACATAGCTGCAAAAGTTGAGGACTAACCAAAGCTGAGCTATCTGTATATATGGGAGTGTTTATCTGTCTATCCAAGGTTAGAGGCCAGATGCTTGGGGGCCTGATAGTCTTGCTCAGCATGGCAGAGAAAACATTTTGGGCTAAGGGACAGACATAGGCTGGCCTAAGTTAAGGAAGAAATATCAGCCTCTACCTCCCCCACCCCCCCCCCACCCCCAGTGCAAGTTTCATGAAAACTAAAATGAAATCGCAGATGTGTTTTGCATAGAGTTTACTTCCACCGTTTACCCGTGCATCTTCATAATTTACTTGAAAATGAACTGAATTCATTCAGGTTAGTGAAGATAGTAGGGAAGATGGTTACAGTGATGAAGATATTATATGCAGTGAAGATGGTTACAGTGATGAAGGTATTATATGCAGTGAAGATGGTATGTAATGAAGATGTAAGATTATGGGAGAGAGGGATGGGGAAGGTGATGGGTGAGGGGGATGGATAAGGTGTTGCGAGAGGAGGGGCTGGGGAAGATGATGGGAGAGGGGAGATGGGAAAGGTGATGGGAGAGGGGCAACAAAGGGATGTTGTGGAAGGAAAAGGAAAGAGGGGTAAAATAGGAGATGTGGAGAGAAGGTTTAGGGGTAGGAAGGGGCTGGAGAGGGGGAGGGAGGGAGAGGGGTGGATGGGGGGCAGAAGAGGAATGGGGAGACTGTGGAGGAGGAGGGAAGTGGCAGGTGAAATTGGGGAGAAGAGAAGAGAAGAGGAGTGGAGAGGGGGAAAAGAGGTGGGGAGGGGGGACAGCTGAGTGGAAAGAGGGGGGGAAGGAGTGGAAGAGAAACACAGATCCGAACACTACTGGTTACCCCTCTAGTAGCCATTGATAAGAGAATATATTAACCGTGTGGAAAAGTTAGGTATATATGAGTAAGGAAGATTACTTTATAATAAAATTAGTGTATGCTCAAATACAGCATTATATATGATTTCTAATAAATACTGGTACTATATTGTTTTGTCCTGCCTCATCACTTGATTGGGCAGCGTCTAGCATGTGTCGAGTTGAAATGTTAATGTGAACCCCTGGTACCATGGCTGTCAACAGTGAGAGGTGAATTAATTGATTAGTGAGCTCGTCGCTGCAAAGTTTCCTGTAACCAGATGGTTGACTTCACCCCACAGGCTGGTCTTGGAGTTTGAACTTAACTCTCCTCCATGTACTCGTTCCACAATTCTGCTTTTGTTTGTGCACTTTACATTATGTTGCCTTACTTTTCTAATGTTTACGAGTATGAAATTACTAACTCATGTTAATGCATTTTTCAACAGACACCTCAGGAGGACGTTATACGAGCCGTAGTCAAGTTTATTGTGAATCGATGTGACGTTAATAACTTGTTAACAATTGGAGCCCAAGTTTTTGGATCTGTCAGCGATCCTCGTGTTGCAAAGTTCAAAGAGTCTGTGCAGTACTTTCTCAATGGCACGAAAGACGGCTTCCTTCGCTACAAACCATTTCCCTCAGGTGTGTATATTTATGTATATATGTACCTGTATAACGCTTTTATAGTATTGCTTCTTCAGATTCACTGTAGTGTTGTCTCATGGTGCACTTTAGTATCTCAAGTTACAATCACTTGGAGAACAAGCTTTCTTCTAAATTACTTCTCAAAGTCTACAAATAGGTAATGACTTGGTTTCTTATTATTGGGGACAGGAAACCTTTTAGGGCAATACAGGTTCCCCCTACATTAAGGTGGTTCCAAATGTTGTCTCGTTCCCCTTGTTCCAACCACATTCTCACCCGTGGACCCCCATGACCACATTCTCACCCGTGGACCCCTATGACCACATTCTCACCCGTGGACCCCCATGACCACATTCTCACCCGTGGACCCCCATGACCACATTCTCACCCGTGGACCCCCATGACCACATTCTCACCTGTGGACCCCTATGACCACATTCTCACCCGTGGACCCCCATGACCACATTCTCACCCGTGGACCCCCATGACCACATTCTCACCCATGGACCCCTATGACCACATTCTCACCCGTGGAACCCTATGACCACATTCTCACCCGTGGACCCCCATGACCACATTCTCACCCGTGAACCCCTATGACCACATTCTCACCCGTAGACCCCCTATGACCACATTCTCACCCGTGGACCCCTATGACCACATTCTCACCCGTGGACCCCCATGACCACATTCTCACCCGTGGACCCCTATGACCACATTCTCACCCGTGGACCCCCTATGACCACATTCTCACCCGTGGACCCCCTATGACCACATTCTCACCCGTGGACCCCCATGACCACATTCTCACCCGTGGACCCCCTATGACCACATTCTCACCCGTGGACCCCTATGACCACATTCTCACCCGTGGACCCCCATGACCACATTCTCACCCGTGGACCCCCATGACCACATTCTCACCCGTGGACCCCCATGACCACATTCTCACCCGTGGACCCCCATGACCACATTCTCACCCGTGGACCCCCATGACCACATTCTCACCCGTGGACCCCCTATGACCACATTCTCACCCGTGGACCCCCTATGACCACATTCTCACCCGTGGACCCCCATGACCACATTCTCACCCGTGGACCCCCTATGACCACATTCTCACCCGTGGACCCCCTATGACCACATTCTCACCCGTGGACCCCCATGACCACATTCTCACCCGTGGACCCCCATGACCACATTCTCACCCGTGGACCCCCATGACCACATTCTCACCCGTGGACCCCCATGACCACATTCTCACCCGTGGACCCCCATGACCACATTCTCACCCGTGGACCCCCATGACCACATTCTCACCCGTGGACCCCCATGACCACATTCTCACCCGTGGACCCCCATGACCACATTCTCACCCGTGGACCCCCATGACCACATTCTCACCCGTGGACCCCCATGACCACATTCTCACCCGTGGACCCCCATGACCACATTCTCACCCGTGGACCCCCATGACCACATTCTCACCCGTGGACCCCCTATGACCACATTCTCACCCGTGGACCCCCTATGACCACATTCTCACCCGTGGACCCCCATGACCACATTCTCACCCGTGGACCCCCATGACCACATTCTCACCCGTGGACCCCCTATGACCACATTCTCACCCTTGGACCCCCTATGACCACATTCTCACCCGTGGACCCCCTATGACCACATTCTCACCCGTGGACCCCCTATGACCACATTCTCACCCGTGGACCCCCTATGACCACATTCTCACCCGTGGACCCCCTATGACCACATTCTCACCCGTGGACCCCCTATGACCACATTCTCACCCGTGGACCCCCATGACCACATTCTCACCCGTGGACCCCCTATGACCACATTCTCACCCGTGGAGCCCCTATGACCACATTCTCACCCGTGGACCCCCATGACCACATTCTCACCCGTGGACCCCCTATGACCACATTCTCACCCGTGGACCCCCATGACCACATTCTCACCCGTGGACCCCCTATGACCACATTCTTACTCGTGGACCCCCTATGACCACATTCTCACCCGTGGACCCCCTATGACCACATTCTCACCCGTGGACCCCCTATGACCACATTCTCACCCGTGGACCCCCTATGACCACATTCTCACCCGTGGACCCCCTATGACCACATTCTCACCCGTGGACCCCCTATGACCACATTCTCACCCGTGGACCCCCTATGACCACATTCTCACCCGTGGACCCCCATGACCACATTCTCACCCGTGGACCCCCTATGACCACATTCTCACCCGTGGAGCCCCTATGACCACATTCTCACCCGTGGACCCCCATGACCACATTCTCACCCGTGGACCCCCTATGACCACATTCTCACCCGTGGACCCCCATGACCACATTCTCACCCGTGGACCCCCTATGACCACATTCTTACTCGTGGACCCCCTATGACCACATTCTCACCCGTGGACCCCCTATGACCACATTCTCACCCGTGGACCCCCTATGACCACATTCTCACCCGTGGACCCCCTATGACCACATTCTCACCCGTGGACCCCCTATGACCACATTCTCACCCGTGGACCCCCTATGACCACATTCTCACCCGTGGACCCCCTATGACCACATTCTCACCCGTGGACCCCCTATGACCACATTCTCACCCGTGGACCCCCTATGACCACATTCTCACCCGTGGACCCCCTATGACCACATTCTCACCCGTGGACCCCCTATGACCACATTCTCACCCGTGGACCCCCATGACCACATTCTCACCCGTGGACCCCCTATGACCACATTCTCACCCGTGGACCCCCTATGACCACATTCTCACCCGTGGACCCCCATGACCACATTCTCACCCGTGGACCCCCTATGACCACATTCTCACCCGTGGACCCCCATGACCACATTCTCACCCGTGGACCCCCTATGACCACATTCTTACTCGTGGACCCCCATGACCACATTCTCACCCGTGGACCCCCATGACCACATTCTCACCCGTGGACCCCCTATGACCACATTCTTACTCGTGGACCCCTATGGGAGAAGATACATAATAATTTACACATGGGAAAATATTAGAGTGGCTGGTCCCAAACCTGCACATGGAAATAACATTACATGAGACCAGAAGGCATGGCAGGATGTGCAGAATACCCCCGTTGAAGAGCAGAGATGCAACAGGTACTCTGAGAGAGAACTGTATCAACATCAGAGGATTGAGACTGTTCAACACGCTTCCACTGCACATAAGGGGCATAACTGGCTGACCCCTCACAGTGTTGAAGAGAGAACTCATTAAGCACCTCCAAAGGATACCTGATCAAGCAGGCTGTGACTCATATGTCGGGCTGCGAGCAGCTGCGTCCAACAGCCTGGTTGACCAATCCTGCAACGAGGAGGCCTGGTTGATGACCGGGCCGCGGGGTCGCTAAGCCCCGAAATCACCTCAAGGTAACCGTACGACTGCGGTTTCGCCACCCTCCGATTGGGGGTCTTGGCACCCTACGATTGGGGTCTCGCCAGTGGACCCACCTACACCTGCATTCTTACCCGGGTTCATGGGTGTCCTGAATATTCTGGTGGCTGTGTATGGTAATTAACTAAGTGTAATTATCTAAATGTAGTTACAGGATGAAAGCTACACTCATGGTATTCCATCTTCCCAGTACAGTACTGTCATATGAAGCTATGAAGCTCTGAAACTATTGTATTTATGGTTTTGACATCCACTGCCTCATCACTTGTTCCAACCATATACTAATCTGTTTGCCAATGAGAGTTTTCTAATATTTTTTCCACGTAATTTGTAGGTTGTGTGTGTCGCCTATTTTCTCCTGTTCCAGATTCCATAACATGGCATATGTGGGCGTTCAGAGTAATGTCTTTTAGGAGCTGATCTGTACATTGGCTCGTGCGTTCTTCCATTACTAGCCTGCTTGTGTTCCTCCTGAGCTGTTTTGATCTCTAGGTTGGGTTTTAGTCTTTCTCCATGCTTCTTGGATGCTCATTTAGTTTGTGATCCATTTTTCAATGCTCTGTTTTTGTTTGTTCCCTCTTCTGGTTGTTGGCTTGAGAAGTTTCATTTTCTCCTATGGAACAAGGGGTTCTGTTACTTTGGCCTAACCTTTTCCCTCTTTTCTAGCAAAGAATGATGCAGTTGGCTTCCAGAGGGGTCATTTGATTGTCAATTTGTGGTTTGTTCGTCCAAGGATGTATCACTTGTGTCTGATTGCAACTCTGTCACTCCTGGTGCATCATCCATATTGCTTTAGGTGATGTATTGTTCATTGATCTTCTTTACTGGGTTCCTTGTTTCAAGGTTCGTGTATCTCGGGTTGTCTGCACTGTCATTAAATTTATCCTGCCTCTGGTCTACCCTCGTGCCCATGATGTTCGAAGGTTGTGGCTCTAATTGCAGTGTTCTGTATTGTCTTAAGCTGATATCCAGTCTCTGGTTATGGAGGTTTCACAAGGTCCTGGCAGCTCATTACCAGGTCAGTGTGTCTGGTTCCCATCAGGCTTGTTGCTGTCAGTTCTTATCCTGGGCTCTTTTTCGAGGGTTTAGTGTTTGCTCTCCTCCTCCCTGGTAAGTTCCCGTTTCATTCTCCTCTGTGATTATAGCTACAGGAAGCCACCTTTTGGCATCTTCATAAAACCAGCACTGAATGTAATGAAACGCCTCTTTCTGGTTGGGCCACGGTGGCTTTGTCGCCTCTCTGCTTACCAGATGTATCAGTTCATGGTCTTGAGCTGTGGTTGGAGGTGTGTTGTCATGGGGGCTAGTAGCTCCCAGTGGTAATGTCCCCTCATCTGACCACAGTTAAACTAGAAGGGTTCAAACTGACCACTGAGTGGATCGTTTGTGGAGCCATTTGCTGCTTCACTATTTGTTTCTCTGTGAACCGTGCAGTTGTCTATTTTCATTTGCCGACTTTCTGCATGGATTCCCTACTCCCTGTGTGTCACTGAGTGGATCAAGTTCCGTCTCTGGTCTCTGATGGGCTGCTAAGGACTCGTAAGGCTGATGTGACTCGTGTGTATAGATTTACGTCAGTGCAGCTAG
The DNA here is from genome assembly GCF_040958095.1 of Procambarus clarkii. Taxonomy (NCBI): domain Eukaryota; kingdom Metazoa; phylum Arthropoda; class Malacostraca; order Decapoda; family Cambaridae; genus Procambarus; species Procambarus clarkii. Next base: position 17,037,120 of record NC_091196.1, read on the forward strand.
CTTCAGGGATTCGCCGAGTCCCAACCTAGAAAGAGCCATTTCATTACATTGAATTGTTTTTTATCAGGAAAATTTGTAATCTTAGTCGGGTGCTTAAATCATTGCACTTCTGTTAGTTTTCATTCAATTTTAATCTTTGTTTCATACAAGTTGCCACACAAGCTTGACTTGATTATTGGTTAAAGAAAGATCATTATTTTTTTAAATGAGAAAATAACAACTGAATAATTCTTGAGATGATACAATTTGATAATACATGTTCCTAGGGAGTCCATGGATGATGGTTTGATCTCATCTTTTGCTCTCTCTAGTCCTTGTAGATACATCACATTCTTGCCATTACATTGTGCAACACAATACTGTAAATATAATTCCAAAATTGTCAGAATAATTGAACAAAATCTGTATAGATCAACAACCATAAATTGTTAAGAGGCAAGTTTTAGGTATCAAATTATACCAAACAAATAAATTAAAGATAAATATAATCTTTAAAAGTAAGATATATTTCAAATACTGTATGAGCTCGTTTATCCAGACTATCTGGAAAGGACTCCCCCCCCCCCCTGCCTGCTAAGCAGAACTCTTACAGGGGAAGTCCATAAGTGAACATATTAGCAACTTTTTGTACCACAACCAACATACAGTACGACCTTGATTCGTCGCACTATATGGGACCATTCCCAGTTCGTTGGACCAACCACAGAACCAGCTCTCTGATTCGCTACAATTACTGATACACATTTCCAACTTCTGGGTTAGCAGAGCTTGATGAAAAATTAACATGTCAAGCTTGGCCTCGGGCCAGGCTTTGGGAGTAGAAGAACTCCCAGAACCCCATCAAGCAGGTATGTCAACAGAAGAGATGAGTAGACTGTATTTGGTTGTCTGTGTTGTCAGCACAACCTCCTAACACCTCCACGACGACTGATGCTACTACCAGACATAGTCTTGGCAAAGGATTATTGGAGTTACTGTGATAATAAAAAAGATATTTAAGCAATTGTTTCACTAATGGAGCAGCACTGGTATGAAGTTAGGGGGGTCAAAAGCACATGGCCTGTTTAACTTGACCAGGTCTGGATGGGTCAACTTTGGTCAGGTAGGCACCTTATGTAGAAAGGTGGAAAAAATCCCCAAATTTTAGAGGAAACTAAAGTCTCCTGTACACGCAATTTTTTTAGAAAATTGTATTTGTTGTTATTATACAGTATTAGATAATTGTTTAGTTTTTACTGTATGAATTGTTTTTAACACTATTCTTGGTTATTCTATATAATACAGATCATAGACACCTCCACATGCCCCTCATCTCCCCAGACAGTCCCTCACAACACCCCCTAACCCTGAAACCCATACCCCTGCACCCCCCCTACTCCTGCACCCCCCTATGCTTCTGCACCCCCTATGCCTCTGCACCCCCATGCCCCTGCACCCCCTTACTCCTGCACACCCTCCCCATGCCCCTGCACCCCCCTATGCCCCTGCACCCCCATGCCCCTGCACCCCCTTACTCCTGCACACCCTTCCCACGCCCCTGCACCCCCCCTACTTCTGCACACACTCCCCACGCCCCTGCACCCCCCCCCATACTCCTGCACACCCTCCCCATACCCCCTTCCCCCCCTGATACCTTGAGGTTACCGTGAGGTGTTTCTGGGGCTTAGCGTCCCCGCGGCCTAGTCGTCAGCCAGGCCTCCTTGTTGCTGGACTGGTCAACTGGGCTGTTGGACGCGGCTGCTCGCACCCTGACATATGAATCACAGCCTGGTTGATGTTGTATGTATGAGGGGGGGTGTGCTAATACCCTTGCACCACACCCAGACTGGTATGAACCCATACCAGTCTGCACTATCCGGTCAAACCTCTGGGTATTTGAATTTCTATCCGGATATGGCAAAGTTTTGCCAGAAAAATATTCGGTTGCAGTTTTTGCCGGATTACCCCACATATTCGGATCAGTGGGCTCCGGATAATCCTGCTCGTATGGTAATTTAAATATCATTAAGGGATAAAAATAACAATCGATACATTTGAATTTGCCTTCAATAAAGAACACTTGAAATTACTCCTGATGCAGTGTTGATATACAGTAATTCTCATCAAATTATATTTATGTAGCAGTTTCTTTTCATCTTTTCAGGAAGAAGAGATGGGGGTCAGAGACATCCACATCACCATCATCACCACCATCACCACCACCATCACCACCACCATCATTCAATCCATAGACCAGAGATACACGAGCCAAAGGTAACTTATCATTCGTGATTTTGATCTGAGAATAATGTTGATTGTCTTTTACTAACAATAATTAGAAAAATTAATGATTGTATATATTACCAGTATTTTCTTATACAAATTATTTTTATGGTTTTGTTATATATGGCAAAGTGATGCAGGTTTTGTGAAACTCTCATACATTATCTTTATCTGCAAAAATCTTTTTTTTTCTCAATTGTTTTGCAATATTTATTATTATTAGCAGCAGACTGTAGTAAAAATAAATGTATCTTAGTTTTGTGTATAGATAACTTCTCATATTACTAGTCATGACATTTTCCCATGTGTAGATAAAGTAAGCATGCATAAATTTTTAGACCTTAATATAGTAACAGTTGAGTGGGCTGTTTTATCCAAGTTATGTAATGTGATTGTAATTATAAAATTTTAATCTGGCCCCTGAAATAGATCATAAAATAATTGTTTATAGCACATAGACCAAGTATTGTATGTTCACCGACAAATCTGAATGTTTAGCGAGTTGTTACATTGAGCGAAAGTTGTGCGTAAGTTTGGTCGGGTGTGTTGTTGTGATATAACAGGTGGTGTCCCACAGCACTGTGAAGGCCCAGGCAAACTTGACTTCACACCAAAGGGTGGAGGGTGTTTGGGTCTTCCCGTCCCAGGGTTGGCTGTTGTCCCCGAGAAGGAAAACGGGGACAATGGTGGTGGAAGTAACAACAGAGGGTTCAACTTGGCATCACCACCTCAAATAGTGATTGAGGTGACAGGACCGGGGAGTCCCCAGAGCAGCAGTCGAGGGGGCAGCAGGAGTGACTCGCTCTCACCCGACGCTACTCAGCTGGAACAAGCACTCGAGTCGCGTCTTGGTGGCTTCACCATAGTGGTGACTGGTGAAGACGACGAACCGCACCAGCTGCACCACTCTGAAGAAAGCGGGCAGAATCAGATGGAAGATGCTGGAAAGAGAAATGGGGAATGTGTGATAATAATCACAGAAGGAATAAAGGAGCCGAACGAGGAAGATCGTAAACGGGACCTGACTGTGCAGCAGGCTGATCTAGATGACCACGACCACGACTCAGGTATATTATGTTAGTATCACAACTACACTGTAGCTCTGGCAGTTGTATTATTCATAGTATACACTTCTTTGCAAATTGTATAAAATGTAATACTGTACTGAAAATTTTACATGATGCATGTTGTGAAATATACAGTACAGTTTGCTCCGTCTTGTTCAGCGAAGATAAAATGTATGCAATAAATGTGTTAAAATGCTTTTTGTGTATAGGAAATTGATTTTATGTATTGTAATAAATTGTCTGTACCTGTTCTTAATTTTATATTGATGTGACAGCTTGTGTGTGTTTGCATAACTAGTATCTTACCTAACCTGGGTTACTACCTGTCCTAACTTATGTGACTTGTTTACCTATCCTACCCTCCCTACATAACACCTAGGCTAACCTGCATATGTCTTCCCCAAGTACCTAGCCCACCTTTCTACCTAAGCCACCTGCATCCCTCGCCCACTTAAACCTCCCATTCTATCCACCTACCTCCTTGTGTATTCCCTAGCCTACCTATCCACCTACCTACTTTCCCAACTTTTTACCAAATCTACATTAATACATTCCAATCTTTTCACTGAATCAAATCCCTGTGTTTTTGTCCCTTTTTTACAAAATTTCGATTATCTATTCATTATTATAATTATCAGTGAAATAGATGGTGATTAGTGAAATAAAATGTCGGTATTATAACACAAATAATGATCTGTTTATTGCCTAATGATAGGAATATCTGTGTACCAAGGACTTCCTTATTAACCCCTGGGAGGAGCTTGCCTTAACCCTTTAAGGGCACAATACCTTATATACTGTAGCTGGGGTGAGTAACTATTGCGGGACGGCGCACCACAGCTATGAATGGTTGGGAGTACAGCGCAAGATTTAAAAGTCCCGCGGCTACGTGGGGTTCACATCGGCTTCCTCGGGGCTCTAGTAAACAGACGACATTTAACTCCTGCACTGCCCACCTGTTTTTTGGCAAAAACTTCATAGTGCAATTGTTAAGGCCATATTTTTGTTGTTTTTTATAAATGTTCAGGTAAAGTTAATGTCAAAATGTTTCCAAATTCAACTATTTTCATTTTAAAACACAGCGTGATGAAAACATTAAAAAGCATTAAAATATAGCCTAATTAAAAAAAATGGAGAACTCTCAAAACAGCATTTGTCGTTTGGAGCAGTGCAGTGGTTAAAAAAAATCGTGGGCAACATTCCCGGGTGTGAGAGCGTCGGTACTGAGTGAGCAACCAAGGCTGGTGCACGCAGCATGAGCTAACAACACAGCTGTTCAGCTTGTGACCACAGGATCACCTAAAAGTGTCAAAATATATATATGTACAGTGGCACCTCGACTTACGACTGCCCCTACTTACAAATTTTTCAAGTTACTAAGTAAATTTCGTCGGAAAATGGGACAAGACTTTAGACCTTTTCCTCGACTAGCGATTTTCTTGATACGCGTATGGGTCGACCGATTGCGTGGTTCCTGGTGGCACGGCTTTTTTGTGCCTGGTCCTGATTTATTGTGGTGCCTGACAGCCGAGTGGACAGCGCTTCAGATTCGTAGTCCTGAGGTTCCGGGTTCGATCCCCGGTGGAGGCGGAGACAAATGGGCAAAACGTTTCTTTCATCCTGATGCCTCTGTTACCTAGCAGTAAATAGGTACCTGGCAGTTAGACAGCTGCTATGGGCTGCTTCCTGGCGATGTGTAACAAAAAGGCCTGGTCGAGGACTGGGCCGTGGGGACGCTAAGCCTCGAAATCGTCTCGAGATAACTCAAGATAACAGCTGACCCCGCCACAGTTTACCAGAGCCGCCCAGTTAGTGACGATCGTGCTTGTAAAGAAATTCATTATTTTTCTGATTTTTTTGTTTTTTGAACATAAAAGTAATTATTATATATCATGCCATAGGTCCCAAGAGTGTCAGTGGTAAGGTTCAACCTAAGAAAATAGTTGAGTAGAAGCAGTTGAGGATGTCCCCTTCCTCATTAAGAAAATGTGTGAAGTATGGGAAGAACTGCAAAGTTTTGTTGAAAAGACTCGCTTAAATAAAGCTGTTGCAGGCCATTGCATTGACCTTTTAAATGATGTCTCACTACAGACAAGTGTAAGTGTTAAAATATAGGGAAAAACAAGTATCTTTAGACAGATTCTTAGAAAGACAAGCAAGCAGGAGCCACAACCAGGTCCTAGTGGTATGCTTGCAAAACGTAGGAGAGAGAGTACCCCGAGAAAAGTCCTCACTGCCTGATGTTATAATGGAAGGGGACTCCCCCTTCCAAACACTAGCACCTCTCCTCCTCCCCTCCTCCTCACTGTTATCCATATGCCAACAAGTCATCAATCAGGGGTAAGATATACATGCAGTAATGAATTGTAGCTAGTACAAAATGAGTGTTATTTGGTATAATATGTATTTTAAAGTTAATATTTTTGGGGATGTGGAATGGATTAATTCAATTTAAATTATTTCTTATGGGAAAATTTATTTTGACTTACGAATTTTTGATTTATGGCCCAGCTCTGTGAACAGATTAAATTCGTAAGTTGAGGCCCCACTGTAACTGCTATTATTTAGCAATGATAGTAATACAGAAAACCCCTGACGGTGATAAAAATGACCAGGATTCTGATAATAGCAGGATTGTGGGGATAATTAGCGATGGTGGGAGGAGTAATCTTGGTAAGGGAAAGTGGTAGCATCGTCTGCTGACTGTGTGGCCACCTGTTATTGTCTGGACTCACCATACCAGCTTAGTGGTTCGTTATGGTGAATACAAATGTAGATACTTTATATATATACATATATATATGTATATATATTTATATATATATATATATATATATATATATATATATATATATATATATATATATATATATATATATATATATAATATATATATATATATATATATAATATATATATATATGTTTCATTGAATATGACCGCATATTCTGTATTTATTATTTTCTGGTTTAGGGCTTCTATCCCTCTAACTATTTTCTTAGCATCAGGGCTTAATTGGAATAGGAGTTCTCCAAAACTCATTTTCGTATTTTTAAGGTGAAGAAAAGAAGTGATTTACTATAGAGTGTATTACACTTATTTGTATAATTTGCACGACGTTTCGAACCTCCATGGTTCATTCTCAAGTGAACAGATCTTACAATACTAGTTGATTTTATACCCGCATTAGGTCAGGTGATAATACAATGAAGGTGAAAAACATGGGGGGATACATAAGGGATAAACATAGGGGCTGCAGAAGGCGTATTGGCCCATACGAGGCATCTCCTATCTAAACACAAAGATTAATCCAGTGTAATTGGCCTGTTATGTTGGACATTGTCTTCTGTGTTGGCATCGATATGTTCTTGTCTTGTCCTTGTCTAAGGACAAGACAAGAACATATCGATGCCAACACAGGTGACACCCCTAGGGTCAACACTTGCAGCAGAGGAGCTCCAGCATATTTCAACAATCCTAAGTATTGTAGTACAGGTTGATGGTAGTGAGTGGTGTCCCAGAGAACATAAAGGTATAGTGCTCTTGAAAAATAGGTGAGATAACAGGAAAGTGCTAAGGGAAGTGAAAAATCGGATGAGAAAAAGTTGCCCTAGTGTTTACAGTGCAGAGAAGAACATTCAAGATGGCCACTGGCAAGGGGAAAAACAAAACAGAGCTTGATTTTGAGGGATTCAATGAAGAAAGCATTGATATTAGTAGTCTACATAACAAGTTGGTAAATTTAGATACTATAGTGAACTCTCATGTAGAAATAATTAGTAAATTGAAAGAAAGTAATGACCATTTGAATAGCAAAGTTTTATGTCTTGAGGGTTTAGTGAAAGACTTGCGCAAGGATAAGAATCAATTGGAAACAAATTGCAAAGCCATGGAAGAAGAAAATAAACTCTTAAAAATAGCTTTGGAAGAAGTTAAAGTAAATTTAAACATAAATGACTACAATAGGTTAGGCAAGGAAATTCAACAGGAGAAACAGCTTTTGTCAGCACAGATGGAGGAAGTTACACAGGGAATAGAACAGTGCAAGAAAGATATGCAACTCACTTATGCACAAGTGGCCAAGGAGAAGGAAAAAATAGAAGAAGCAGTAAAGGAAGTCAAACACTGCAGCAACCAAGATAAAACAAACATTAGGCTAGAAGTGAGGAAAGAATTGGCATCTAACCCGAAGTTGGTGCAAAACACAGTTGATCGGAGTAAGTCCCTGATCATTTTTGGCTGCAAAGAAAAGGCGATAACATCTAGGTCAGAAAGAGCTGTAGAAGAAGCTAAAGTAGTAGATAAAATTGTTGGCCTCGTGGAAGGTCTTACAAACAGAGAGAATGTGTGCGACTACAGGAGAATAGGCAGGTACGTAAAAGGGAAAGATCGACCTTTGAGGATCACCCTAAACGGTGCCAAACAGATGGAAGAAGTACTAAGGAATGCTAGAAAATTGCAAAGGGATGAGGATGGGAAAGGGTGGTCATTAAGACGAGATCTTTCAAAAGAAGATAGAGAGAAGCTGAAACTGAACCTCGCCGAGGCAAAACATTTAAATGAGAGCAGGAATGAAGAAGAAATAAATTCTTTTTTCTACAAAGTATTAGGGGTAGGCAAACCAGTAAAGTGGTACATAAAGGCAAACCAACAAAATCAATAGAGAGAGGGGGAGTGAAGAATAAGGAGAGGGGGAACAAGTTCCTGAAGATTGCATACACCAACATAGATGGAGTGAGATCGAAGATACTGGAGTTAAGTGATGTAATACAGCTGCAGACACCAGACATTGTTGCACTCACGGAGACAAAACTTGAAGATGTAATTTTAAATGAGGTCATATTCCCAAGGGGCTACTCAATTTGGAGACGGGACAGAAAAATTAGGAAAGGCGGTGGCGTTGCTGTGCTGGTAAAAGAACACCTAAAGGTGAAGGAAATAATGACTGCCAATCCACAAGAAGTTGACATAATAGCACTAGAGATCTGCTATGAGGATGATAAACTAATGATGATAAATGCATATAGTCCACCGCCAAGCAGCACATGGTCAAAGGAGGAGCTAGATAGTAAACGTGAAGGTCTTATAACAATAATGAGAGAGATTATAGCGAGAGCGGATAACGATAGATCACGACTGTTGATAGTCGGTGACTTCAACTTGAAATCCATAGACTGGGAAGCATATGAAGCTAAAACAGAAGATTTTTGGACCTGTAAATTTGTAGACCTCATCCTGGAAACATTCTTGTATCAACATGTTAAACAAGCTACGAGGATGAGGGAAGGGGACGTTCCCTCCATGCTAGATTTGATATTTACCAGGAAGGAGGAAGAGATATTTGACATTCAGTACCTTCCTCCCTTGGGTAAAAGTGACCATGTCTTTTTGGGAATAAAGTATGCAATGCGTTATAAGCTGGAAGAAAATAAGGAGGTTGAAGCAGTTGAAAAACCAGACTTCAGGAGAGGACATTATGGTGACCTTAGAAATTTTTTTAGTGAGTATAATTGGACAGACTTGATGCTAGGCAAGGAAGTGAATGAGATGTATGGCAAGTTTTGTGAAATATATGATAAAGGCACAAAAAAATTTATACCAAAACAGAGATGCAGAACTAGGAAACAGGATTGGTTCAATAGAAATTGCGAGAGGGCTAGAGACCGAAAGACACAAAAATGGAATCAATACAGGAAGAGGCCGAACCCCCAAACATACCAGCGATACAAAGATGCGAGAAACAACTACACGGCAGTGAGGAGAGAGGCAGAAAGAAATTTTGAAAAAGGGATTGCGGACAAATGTAAAACAGAACCAGGTCTATTCTATAAATTCATAAACAACAAATTGCAGGTAAAGGATAATATTCAGAGGTTGAAAATGGGAAATAGATTCACGGAAGATGAAAAGGAAATGTGTGAAACACTAAACGAAAAGTTCCAAAGTGTGTTTGTACAAAATGAAATCTTTAGGGAACCAGATACAATAAGAATTCCAGAGAACAACATAGAACACATAGAGGTGTCTAGAGACGACGTGGAAAAAATGCTCAAGGAGCTCGGTAAGAACAAAGCAGCTGGCCCAGATGGCGTTTCACCATGGGTTCTGAAAGAATGTGCATCTGAGCTCAGCATTCCACTTCACCTGATCTTTCAGGCATCCCTGTGTACAGGAATCGTAGCAGACGGGTGGAAACAGGCTAACATAGTTCCAATCTACAAAAGTGGCAGCAGGGAAGACCCCCTCAATTATAGACCTGTATCATTGACAAGTGTAATAGTGAAAGTATTGGAAAAACTAATCAAAACTAAATGGGTAGAACACCTAGAGAGAAATGATATAATATCAGACAGACAGTATGGTTTTCGATCTGGAAGATCCTGTGTATCGAATTTACTCAGTTTCTATGATCGAGCCACAGAGATATTACAGGAAAGAGATGGTTGGGTTGACTGCATCTATCTGGACCTAAAAAAGGCTTTCGACAGAGTTCCACATAAGAGGTTGTTCTGGAAACTGGAAAATATTGGAGGGGTGACAGGTAAGCTTCTATCATGGATGAAAAATTTTCTGACTGATAGAAAAATGAGGGCAGTAATCAGAGGCAATGTATCAGAATGGAGAAATGTCACAAGTGGAGTACCACAGGGTTCAGTTCTTGCACCAGTGATGTTTATTGTGTACATAAATGATCTACCAGTTGGTATACAGAATTATATGAACATGTTTGCTGATGATGCTAAGATAATAGGAAGGATAAGAAATTTAGATGACTGTCATGCCCTTCAAAAAGACCTGGACAAAATAAGTATATGGAGCACCACTTGGCAAATGGAATTTAATGTTAATAAATGTCATGTTATGGAATGTGGAATAGGAGAACATAGACCCCACACAACCTATATATTATGTGAGAAATCTTTAAAGAATTCTGATAAAGAAAGAGATCTAGGAGTGGTTCTAGATAGAAAACTATCACCTGAGGACCACATAAAGAATATTGTGCAAGGAGCCTATGCTATGCTTTCTAACTTCAGAATTGCATTTAAATACATGGATGGCGATATACTAAAGAAATTGTTCATGACTTTTGTTAGGCCAAAGCTAGAATATGCAGCTGTTGTGTGGTGCCCATATCTTAAGAAGCACATCAACAAACTGGAAAAGGTGCAAAGATATGCTACTAAGTGGCTCCCAGAACTGAAGGGCAAGAGCTACGAGGAGAGGTTAGAAGCATTAAATATGCCAAAACTAGAAGACAGAAGAAAAAGAGGTGATATGATCACTACATACAAAATAGTAACAGGAATTGACAAAATCGACAGGGAAGACTTCCTGAGACCTGGAACTTCAAGAACAAGAGGTCATAGATTTAAACTAGCTAAACACAGATGCCGAAGAAATATAAGAAAATTCACCTTCGCAAATAGAGTGGTAGACGGTTGGAACAAGTTAAGTGAGAAGGTGGTGGAGGCCAAGACCGTCAGTAGTTTCAAAGCGTTATATGACAAAGAGTGCTGGGAAGACGGGACACCACGAGCGTAGCTCTCATCCTGTAACTACACTTAGGTAATTACACTTAGGTAATTACAGAAGACAATGTCCAACATAACAGGCCAATTACACTGGATTAATCTTTGTGTTTAGATAGGAGATGCCTCGTATGGGCCAATACGCCTTCTGCAGCCCCTATGTTTATCCCTTATGTATCCTCCCATGTTTTTCACCTTCATTGTATTATCACCTGACCTAATGCGGGTATAAAATCAACTAGTATTGTAAGATCTGTTCACTTGAGAATGAACCATGGAGGTTCGAAACGTTGTGCAAATTATACAAATAAGTGTAATACACTCTATAGTAAATCACTTCTTTTCTTCACCTTAAAAATACGAAAATGAGTTTTGGAGAACTCCTATTCCAATTAAGCCCTGATGCTAAGAAAATAGTTAGAGGGATAGAAGCCCTAAACCAGAAAATAATAAATACAGAATATGCGGTCATATTCAATGAAACATGTTTGAAAGAAAACCTGCTGCCAGTGTACACCAATATATATATATATATATATATATATATATATATATATATATATATATATATATATATATATATATATATATATATATATATATATATATATATATATATATATATATATATATATATATATATATATATATATATATATATATATATATATATATATATATATATATATATATATATATATATATATATATATATATATATATATATATATATATATATATATATATATATATATATATATATATATATATATATATATATATATATATATATATATATATATATATATATATATATATATATATATATATATATATATATATATATATATATATATATATATATATATATATATATATATATATATATATATATATATATATATATATATATATATATATATATATATATATAATATAATATGTCGTACCTAGTAGCCAGAACGCACTTGTCAGCCTACTATGCAAGGCCCGATTTGCCTAATAAGCCAAGTTTTCATGAATTAATTGTTTTTCGACTATCTAACCTACCTAACCTAACCTAACTTTTTCGGCTACCTAACCTAACCTAACTTATAGAGATAGGTTAGGTTAGGTTAGGTAGGGTTGGTTAGGTTCGGCCATATATCTACGTTAATTTTAACTCCAATAAAAAAAAATTGACCTCATACATAATGAAATGGGTAGCTTTATCATTTCATAAGAAAAAAATTAGAGAAAATATATTAATTCAGGAAAACTTGGCTTATTAGGCAAATCGGGCCTTGCATAGTAGGCTGAGAAGTGCATTCTGGCTACTAGGTACGACATTATATATATATATATATATATATATATATATATATATATATATATAATATATATATATATAATATATATATGACTTCTTGCTGACCAAGAAGCTGCAACTTTGCTAGAAGCTGCGACGACACCACATGACACTGCCCGACTTAGAGCTGTAGCAGCTCCCCATGCAGGTGATTTCCTATTAGCAACCCCAATGTCAGCAACCGGCACCCGTCTCACACCGCAGGCCCTCCGAATTGCCGTGGCTCTCCGCCTAGCTGCCCCAATCCACACCGAATACAGGTGTATTTGCGGCGAGGCAGAGGCCGACAGATATGGACGGCATGGCCTTCTTTGCCAAAGGACCGGAGGATGGCATGCAAGACACGGCGAGGTTAATGATATTATTAAGAGAAGCCTTACCACAGCCGGTTGTCCAGCAGAGAGAGAGCCCCGTTACCTAATGTCCCGCAACTCTGATGAGCCTGTCGGTCGCCCAGACGGAATTACGGTGAACCCCTGGAAGAATGGTAGACAGTTGGTGTGAGACTACACTTGCGTTTCAACTTTAGCCAATACCTATGTTGACTTCAGTGCTACACAAGCAGGAGGAGCTGCCAATCACCGGGAAGCGGCCAAGTCACGTAAATACAGAGACCTTGAGCACCACTACAATTTTGTCCCCATTGCCTCAGAGACGCTTGGTGCCTGGGGTAAAAGTGCTGCTAGCTTTTTAAAGGAGTTGGGGTCTAAGCTAATCGAAACAACTAGAGACCCCAGAGCTGCCAGTTTTCTTTTTCAGCGCCTTAGTGTGGCAATACAGAGAGGAAATGCTCACTGCATCCATGGTTCCTGCCCGCCATCTGAGGAGCTGGAGGAGCTATTCAACTTGAGACAAGCAGCCTTGTACCCTGTATGTAATCAATATTGTAACTTTTTTTGTGTAATGACATTTTCAAATAAAGTTAGATAAATATACACACTTAACAAAAGAATAGGGGTGGTAGGAGAAGAAAATATCAAAGTGTTCAGTGAGGATCCACAAGGTCTTCTCCGAGTACTCTTTATTTTCTTCTCCGAGGCTATGGGTCCCTACATTTGCACCAGAGGTGGTACCCCTTCTATATATATATATATATATATATATATATATATATATATATATATATATATATATATATATAATATATATATATATATATATATATATGCCCACTTGGGGACTGTAAGCTCCAAAAAACCCAGTATATAGGCAAGACAACAACATCTCTTTCTAGGCGTTTAACGATGCATAAACAACAGGGCTCCATTAAGGAACATATAATCTCTTCCCATAACCAAACCATCGCCAGAGAAATCCTAGTAAACAACACAGAAATCATATATATATATATATATAATATAAACGTAAATGTGTGTGTATATAGTGTAATAACGGCAAAAGGAGTATGCTGGGAGGAGCCATTTTGGTGAGGGAGGTGGTGTTGTCTGCTGTGTCTCTTGTCGTGCAATTTTTTGTGGCCACTATGTTGTTTGGACACCATACCAGCTTAGTTGTACAGTTGGTTTACACATTTTACTATATAAATATATCACACTACACATTATTGAATATTACTGAAAAAACTGAGAAAAAATCACGAGACATTGAAATAATTAGGTAATAATATCTTTGTGGCAACTCCCGCCTGGCAGCTCGGGCGGAGCAGACAGCCTCCGATGCTTGCTCTGTCAACGCCTCAATTTTGCCATACTTCCCTGCCCTATTGTGGCTAAAATATGTTGCCTATGATTTTTGTATTATTTTTTTCTGTGATCAGGGAACACAAATGAACACTTTTATAGAAAAACTGATTTTTTTTTTTATTTCTTGCACCAGGGCGTGTTGCAGGCTATAATTACAAGCGCCTCATAAGGGTTAATAAATTTTAACACTGCCAGGCACAAGAAATACAAAAATTCACATTTTTTCACACTACAATATTATGTAGTATGATATATTTATATAATAATGTGTGAGAACCAACTGTACAACTAAGCTGGTATGGTATCCAAAGAGCATAGTGGCCACGATACACTGCATGACAAGTCACACAGCAGCCAGCAGACAACAGCCTCACTCACTCTCTCACCAACACCTCCCTCACCAAAATGGCTCCTCTCAACATACTCATTTTCCTGTTATTACACTATATATACATGTTATATATATAAGTACTGTATCTACATTTATGTCAACCCGTTCTCGCAAATTTAATAAGTCAATATTGACTTATTAAATATGTGCATAGGTGACATACTTAACATAATAGTTTCCCTTGAAAAGCTTCATAGAAAACACCGACCTTACCTAACCTACTTAGTATGTTAAGATAAGCATCTTATTGCTTCGTAATTACAATTATTACCTAACCTATACCTATAATAGGTTAAGTAACAATTGTAATTACGAAGCTATAAGATGCTTATTTTAACATACTAGGTAGGTTTGGTAAGGTCGGTGTTTTCTAAGAAGCTTTTCAAGGGAAACTATTATGTTTAGTATGTCACCTATGCACGCAACTAATAAGTCAATATTGACTTATTAAATTTGCGAGAACGGGTTGATTTATGTTCAGACAATGACAATAACTACTCCAACTACAAGGAGTAGTTGGATAATAAACAAGAGGGTCTTATAACAATAATGTGAGAGAGTATAGCGAGAGCGCATGGAGACAGATCACGAATGTTGGTAGTCGGTGACTTGAACTTGTAATCCATAGACTGGGAAGCATATGAAGCTAGAACAGAGGACTTTTGGATCTATAGATTTGTAAACCTCATCCTGAAAACATTGATGTATCAACATGTTAAACAAGCTATGAGGATGAGGGAAGGGGATGTTCCCTCCATGCTGGATTTGATATTTACTAGAAAAGAGGAAGAAATATTTGACATCCAGTACCTTCCTCCCTTGGGTAACAGTGACCATGTCTTTTTGGGAATAAAGTTTGCAATGTGTTATAATCTGGAAGAAAATAAGGAGGTTGAAGCAGTTGAAAAACCGGATTTTAGGAGAGGACATGGGAAACTTAGACATTTCTTTAAGGAATGTGACTGGAAAGGCTTGGTGTTAGGAAATGAAGTAAATGAGATGTGTGTCAAGTTTTGTGAAATATATGATAAAGACACAAAAAAATTTATACCAAAGCAGAGATGCAGAACTAGGAAACAGGATTGGTTCAACAGAAATTGTGAGAGGGCTAGAGACCAAAAGAGACAAAACTGGAATCAATATAGGAAGAGGTCAAACCCCCAAACGTACCGGCAATACAAAGATGCGAGAAACAACTACACAGCAGTGAGGAGAGAGGCAGACAGAAATTTTGAAAAAGGTATAGTAGACAAATGTAAAACAGAACCAGGCCTATTCAATAAATTCATAAACAACAAATTGCAGGTAAAGGATAATATTGAGGTTGAAAATGGGGAACAGATTCACGGAAAATGAAAAAGAAATGTGTGAAACATTAAACAAAAAGTTTCAATGTTTGTACAAAATGAAATCTTCAGTAAACCAGACACAATAAGAATTCCAGAGGACAACTTAGAGCACATAGAGGTGTCTAGAGATGAAGTGGAAAAAATGCTCAAGGAGATAAGTAAGAACAAAGCAGTTGGTATAGATGGAGTTTCACCATGGATTCTGAGAGAAAGTGCACCTGAGCTCAGCATTCCACTTCAACTGATTTTCCAGGCATCCCTGTATACAGGAGTCATAGCAGATGTGTGGAAAAAGGCTAACATAGTTCCAGTCTACAAAAGAGGCAGCAGGGAAGACCTTCCCCCCTCAATTATAGACCTGTATCATTGTCAAGTGTAATAGTCAAAATATTGAAAAAATAATTAAAACTAAATGGGTAGAACACCTGGAGAAACACGATATAATATCACAGTTGGTATGGTTTTCGATCTGGAAAATCCTGTGTAACGAATTTACTCAGTTTCTATGATCGAGCCACAGAGATTTTACAGATGGTTGCATTGACTGCATCTATCTAGATCTAAAGAAAAGGCTTTCGACAGAGTTCCACATAAGAGGTTGTTCTGGAAACTGGAACATATTGGAGAAGTGACAGGTAAGCTAACATGGATGAAAAATTTTCTGACTGATAGAAAAATGAGGGCAGTAATCAGAGGCAATGTATTGGACTGGAGAAATGTCACAAGTGGAGTACCACAGGGTTCAGTTCTTGCACCGGTAATGTTCATCGTCTACATAAACGATCTACCAGATGGAATACAGAATTATACGAACATGTTTGCTGATGATGCTAAGATAATAGGTAAGATAAGAAACTTAGATGATTGTAATGCCCTTCAAAACAACCAGAACAAAATAAGTATATGGAGCACTACTTGGCAAATGGAATTTAATGTGAATAAATGCTATGTTATGGAATGTGAAATAGGAGAACATAGACCCCGCACAACCTGTAAATTATTTGAGAAATTCTTAAAGAATTCTGATAGAGAAAGAGATCTAGGGGTGGTTCTAGATAGAAAACTGTCACCTTAGGACCACATTAAGAACATTGTGCGAGGAGCCTATGTTACACTTTCTAACTTCGGAATTGCTTTTAAATACATAGATGGCAAAATACTAGAGAAATTGTTCACGACCTTTGTTAGACCAAAGCTGGAATATGCAGCGGTTGTTTGGTGCCCATATCTTAAGAAGCACGTGGCTCCCAGAACTGAAGGACAAGAGCTATGAGGAGAGGTTAGGAGCATTAAATGTGCCAAATTAGAATACTGAGGAAAAAGAGGCGATATAACTATGTACAAAATAGTCACTGGAATCGATAAAATTGATAGGGAAGAATTCCTGAGACCTGGAACTTCAAGAACAAGAGGTCATAGATTTAAATTAATGAAACAAAGCTGCCAGAAAAATATAAGAAAATTAACTTTTGCATGCATTGGTAGATGGTTGGAACAAGTTAGGCGAGAAGGTGTGGCAGCCAAAACCATCAGTAATTTCAAAGTGTTATATGACAGTGCTATGAAGACGGGACACTACGAGCATAGCTCTCATCCTGTAACTACACTTGGGTAATTACAGAGTCAGCAAATGACTCCACATCTTTCTCTCCCTCACCAAGATTACTCCTCTCACCATACTATGCACATTGCTAATTCTCACCACAATACTGTTATTTTCACAATCCTGGTCACTAAATCCTGTAAATTAATAATTTTCCACAAGTTTATTTTGTAAAGGAACATTAGAAATTGTTTCAAGATTCTTAGATGGACGGAACAATGTCAATGAGCTGTGGCTAGTGCTGTGAACATCTTGAACTGCATTGTGTTCACTGATATCTGAACATTGTACACAGTCTTTGGTCATAGTTCGGCTCTTCTGTAATACTATTATGGCTAAATAATACCACTTACTATATATTTTGACATTTTTAGGCAATGCTGTGGTCACAAGCTGAACAGCAGTGCTGTTAGCTCATGCTGTGTGCCCCAGCCTTGGCTGCTCACTCAGTACTGAGACTTTCACACCCGAAAATGTTGCCCACGATTAAAAAAAAAAAAAAGGCGTCTTATTTACTAGTAAGGTCAAAAGATTGACAGATGCAGTTTAATGCTGACAAAATGTAAGGTTTGAGGTTAGGTAATGATCATAGTTACAAGATACGAGTTCGAAGGTGTTGAGATTGCAAATTTGGATTGTGAAAGGGATCTGGGAGTTATTTTTAAGAATTTAAAACCCCAAAAATCAATGCATAAATGTTCTTAAAAAGGCAAATAGGACTCTTGGATTTATTAATCGTAGCGTTAGTAATAAGACACCTAGCGTTGTTCTTCAGCTATATCTTGCTCTGGTTAGGCCCCATTTAGATTATGCAGTTCAGTTTTGGTTGCCATACTATAGAATGGATATTAATTCACTAGAATGTGTTTAGCGTAGGATGACAAAGTTAATCTCCCAAATTAGAAACCTATCATATGAAGACAGATTGACAAAGCTTAAATTACGTTCTCTAGAAAGGTGAAGAATTAGGGGTGACATGATAGAGGTGTACAAGTGGATGAATGGGCATAACAAGGGGGATATTGGTAGGGTGTTGAAAGTATCAATACAAGACAGAACACGAAACAATGGGAATAAATTGGATAAGTTTAGATTTAGCAAAGACTTTGCTAAATACTGGTTCGGTAACAGGGTTGTTTGTGGAACCAATTACCGGGTAACGTGGTGGTGTGGTCCCTCGATTGTTTCAAGCGTGGGTTGGACATGTATATGAGTGGGATTGGGTGGGTATAAATAGGAGCTGCCTCGTATGGGCCATTAGGTCTTCTGCAGTTACCTTTGTTCTTATGTTATTGTGTTCTTATGAGAGATACTTGCTCACTGGCAAATATGGCTTTTTTCTTGATGATACGTTTCTAGTAAGAGCAACCCATCCTCTTGTTTAGATTAGATAGGACTTTTTGTAACTATGTGGATCATTGTACATACATAGACGTAACGGACAATTAGATAATTTGGTTCTATTCACGTTATCGAGTGTGAAAAACTAAAACTAAACATATATTACTAGGTCTAGCATAGCACATGTGAATACTATACTAGGCCTCAGATAGCATATATTAGACCTAGGAAGGTTAGGTTTGTTTTTCAACATCAATACAAAACTTTTCCGGTTTGTCCAGATTCAGTAGTAGTGCTACTAATTTCTACTTTGTAATTGCCTCGTCAATATGTATACGATGGTCCTCGTCGTTACTATAAATGCCCTCTAAACAGGAGGATGGCTGATAAAGATATGCCATTTAATTTCACTTATAGTTTTCTGGATCGTTTCCTTGGTTCTGAGATGAACCCCCCCCCCCTGGTCCCCGAGCTTCCCTCATGTCTTTGAGCAAGTTTGATACTGATCTTGGGTTTGATTAGGCCACTCAAGTATCAGGACTTGGCTCAATCTCCCTTGATACAGACCATAGTTTACTATTATTTGAAAATCCATTGGTAAACAATACCTATTGTCACTTAAAGATTTTGCTTTAGGGACACACTCTAGTATAGTCACATTGTAAAAGTTGGGACACGATTTTAATATTCTGTGGCAGGTGCCATGATGCAGTGATGTAGGAATATTGGGCCCCGTGATCAGCGAGTGGTAGATGACATTTACAAACGTTGTTCTGTTTCCGTTTTCTCATTTGGTAAAGTTGTATTATACCTACGTCATAAGCCATCTACATCCTTGGTCGTCTTCATCCGCAATTCCCGTTTAATCTTGTCTGCTTCCCTTTATGTACTTGTCAATTAGTACTGTGTGTGTATTTTATCTTGTCTGCCTCCCAACTCCTCCATTCTTCCTCCTTGCTCTTACCCTTCTCCTCTCCCCCCCCCCCTTACTGTTATTCCCTGAGTCCATTCTTTGGTCCTCAACTTTTCTTCATCTTGTTTCCCTGACTACCCTTTCCCAGCCTCCCTCCCTCCCTCCTGCCCTCCCCCCAGCCTCCCTCCCTCCTGCCCTCCCCCAGCCTCCCTCCCTCCCTCCTGCCCTCCCCCCAGCCTCCCTCCCTCCTGCCCTCCCCCAGCCTCCCTCCCTCCCTCCTGCCCTCCCCCCAGCCTCCCTCCCTCCTGCCCTCCCCCCAGCCTCCCTCCCTCCTGCCCTCCCCCAGCCTCCCTCCCTCCTGCCCTCCCCCCAGCCTCCCTCCCTCCTGCCCTCCCCCCAGCCTCCCTCCCTCCTGCCCTCCCCCAGCCTCCCTCCCTCCCACAGCCTCCCTCCCCCAGCCTCCCTCCCACAGCCTCCCTCCCCCAGCCTCCCTCCCCCAGCCTCCCTCCCCCAGCCTCCCTCCCCCAGCCTCCCTCCCCCAGCCTCCCTCCCACAGCCTCCCTCCCACAGCCTCCCTCCCACAGCCTCCCTCCTCCTGCCCTCCCCCAGCCTCCCTCCCTCCTGCCCTCCCCCAGCCTCCCTCCCTCCTGCCCTCCCCCAGCCTCCCTCCCTCCTGCCCTCCCCCAGCCTCCCTCCCTCCTGCCCTCCCCCAGCCTCCCTCCCTCCTGCCCTCCCCCAGCCTCCCTCCCTCCTGCCCTCCCCCAGCCTCCCTCCCTCCTGCCCTCCCCCAGCCTCCCTCCCCCAGCCTCCCCCAGCCTCCCTCCCTCCTTTCCTCCCCCAGCCTCCCTCCCTCCCTCCTGCCCTCCCCCAGCCTCCCTCCTCCAGCCTCCCTCCCTCCCTCCTGCCCTCCCCCAGCCTCCCTCCCTCCCTCCCTCCTGCCCTCCCCCAGCCTCCCTCCCTCCCTCCCTCCTGCCCTCCCCCAGCCTCCCTCCCACAGCCTCCCCCAGCCTCCCTCCCTCCTTCCCTCCCCCAGCCTCCCTCCCCCCCCCCAGCCTCCCTCCCTCCCTCCCTCCTGCCCTCCCCCAGCCTCCCTCCTCCAGCCTCCCTCCCTCCTGCCCTCCCCCAGCCTCCCTCCCTCCCTCCCTCTTGGCCTCCCCCAGCCTCCCTCCCTCCTTCCCTCCCCAGCCTCCCTCCCTCCTGCCCTCCCCCAGCCTCCCTCCCTCCCTCCTGCCCTCCCCCAGCCTCCCTCCTCCAGCCTCCCTCCCTCCTGCCCTCCCCCAGCCTCCCTCCCTCCCTCCCTCCTGCCCTCCCCCAGCCTTCCTCCCTCCCTCCCTCCTGCCCTCCCCCAGCCTCCCTCCCTCCTGCCCTCCCCCAGCCTCCCTCCCCCAGCCTCCCTCCCTCCTGCCCTCCCCCAGCCTCCCTCCCTCCTTCCCTCCCCCAGCCTCCCTCCCTCCTTCCCTCCCCCAGCCTCCCTCTCTCCTGCCCTCCCCCAGCCTCCCTCCCTCCCTCCTGCCCTCCCCCAGCCTCCCTCCTCTAGCCTCCCTCCCTCCTGCCCTCCCCCAGCCTCCCTCCTCTAGCCTCCCTCCCTCCTGCCCTCCCCCAGCCTCCCTCCTCCAGCCTCCCTCCCTCCCTCCTGCCCTCCCCCAGCCTCCCTCCTCCAGCCTCCCTCCCTCCCTCCCTCCTGGCCTCCCTCCCCCAGCCTCCCTCCTCCAGCCTCCCTCCCTCCCTCCTGGCCTCCCTCCCCCAGCCTCCCTCCTCCAGCCTCCCTCCCTCCCTCCTGGCCTCCCTCCCCCAGCCTCCAGCCTCCCTCCCTCCTGCCCTCCCCCAGCCTCCCTCCCTCCCTCCTGCCCTCCCCCAGCCTCCCTCCTCCAGCCTCCCTCCCTCCTGCCCTCCCCCAGCCTTCCTCCCTCCCTCCCTCCTGCCCTCCCCCAGCCTCCCTCCCTCCCTCCCTCCTGCCCTCCCCCAGCCTTCCTCCCCCAGCCTCCTGCCCTCCCCCAGCCTCCTGCCCTCCCCCAGCCTCCTGCCCTCCCCCAGCCTCCTGCCCTCCCCCAGCCTCCTGCCCTCCCCCAGCCTCCCTCCTCCAGCCTCCCTCCCTCCCTCCTGCCCTCCCCCAGCCTCCCTCCCTCCCTCCCTCCCTCTTGGCCTCCCCCAGCCTCCCTCCCTCCTTCCCTCCCCCAGCCTCCCTCCCTCCTGCCCTCCCCCAGCCTCCCTCCCTCCCTCCTGCCCTCCCCCAGCCTCCCTCCTCCAGCCTCCCTCCCTCCCTCCTGCCCTCCCCCAGCCTCCCTCCTCCAGCCTCCCTCCCTCCTGCCCTCCCCCAGCCTCCCTCCCTCCCTCCTGCCCTCCCCCAGCCTCCTGCCCTCCCCCAGCCTCCTGCCCTCCCCCAGCCTCCCTCCCTCCCCCAGCCTCCCTCCCTCCCTCCCTCCTGCCCTCCCCCAGCCTCCCTCCCTCCCTCCTGCCCTCCCCCAGCCTCCCTCCTTCCCTCCCTCCCTCCCTCCCTCCCTCCTGCCCTCCCCCAGCCTCCCTCCCTCCCTCCCTCCCTCCCTCCTGCCCTCCCCCAGCCTCCCTCCCTCCCTCCCTCCTGCCCTCCCCCAGCCTCCCTCCCTCCTGCCCTCCCCCAGCCACCCTTCACCCCTCATGCTAGTCGTCATGTTAAACAGTGTCTCCCAGGAGGAGGAATAACAGTCATCTCTAGACTTCACTCTGCATGTTGATGTTATCACTATAATCTTGTATTGAATAAGAGTAGTTTCAGAAAATTTGGCTAATTCTTAATATGTACACATACATTCCTTTTTAAAATACTTCTAGACATGACTTAATAAAAGAGTCCATAACTTGTCACACGAAGGCCTCACTAAAGTCATGGGACGTACCCACCACCTGTAGAATGATGAGTACAATACCCTGTTAACCAGACCACACACTAGAAGGTGAAGGGATGACGACATTTCGGTCCGTCCTGGACCATTCTCAAGTCGATTGTGTTATTATACAATCTATGGTCCAGGACGGACCGAAACGTCGTCGTCCCTTCACCTTCTAGTGCGTGGTCTGGTCAACATACTTTAGCCACGTTATTGTGACTCATCGCCTGCATACAATACCCTCATGCCACTGCTCTAAGCTGGCTCCTAATTGACATTTATATCCCATTTCATACCATCAGCAAAGCACAAATTTAACAAATATTAAGGCTAACTCTAAACAATATCCCTATTATGTTAAGTGCTTGTCCCTCAGTAAGATTATTAGTGAATCTGTTACCTTTCACATTGATGGTTTTGTCGTCTTGCTCTCATATAAGATCTTTAATGATATCATAGGGCCACGTAGAAACAACATAATGGCCACAGACAAGTCACACAGCAGCCAGCAGATGACAGCCTCACTCACTCCCTCACCAGCACCTCCCTCACCAAAATGGCTCCTCCCAACATATCCTGTTACTGTTATTACACTATATACACACCTTATACATATATACGTATGTACATTTCTGTTCACCAAAGCAAACCACTAAGCTGGTATAGCAAGTCCAGACAATAACAGGTCGCCACACAGTCAGCAGATAACGCCACTTTTCCCTCCCTCCCTCACAAAAATTACTCCTCCCACCATACTATGCAAATCGCTGATTCTCACCACAATCTTGCTATTATCAGAATCCTGGTCACTAATTCCTGTAAATTAATAATTGTGAATTTATTTATATTTATTTACAAATTTATTTTGTAAAGGAACATGAGAAATTGTTTGAAGATTCTTAGATGGACGGAACAATGGCAGTGTGCTGTGGCTAGTGCTGTGAACATCTTGAACAGCATTGTGTTCACTGATATCTGAATATTGTACACAGTCTTTATCACAGTCAGGCTCTTTTGTAATACTATTATGGCTAAATAATACCACTTACTA
Organism: Procambarus clarkii; assembly: GCF_040958095.1. Classification (NCBI taxonomy): domain Eukaryota; kingdom Metazoa; phylum Arthropoda; class Malacostraca; order Decapoda; family Cambaridae; genus Procambarus; species Procambarus clarkii. The sequence goes on from NC_091196.1 coordinate 17,060,544, forward strand.
TATATTTTGACATATTTAGGCGATGCTGTGGTCACAAGCTGAACAGCAGTGCTGTTAGCTCATGCTGCGTGCCCCGGCCTTGGTTGCTCACTCAGTACTGAGGCTCTCACACCCGGGAATGTTGCCCAAGATTTTTCTTAAAAATGGCATCTGTTTACTAGAGCCCTGAGGAAGCTGATGTGAACCCCCATGTAGCCGCGGGACTTTTAAATCTTACAAGGTACTTCCTACCATTCATAGCTGTGGTGCACTGTCTCACAATAGTTGCTTACCCCAGCTATATATGTATTGTGCCCTTTAAGGCTTAAAATGTTGGGCCTCATATGAATAAATACATGCAACTGACAATTACTGTGAAATCAATCATTGTAAATGTAAACATTAAAACTGCAGCCGAAATTATCATCTAATGCAATGAACATAACATCAATTCCTGACCATTACTGCCAAGTGCTCACGTCAAACTCGACTGAAGAAAGACAGAAGTCTTGCCCAATGTTACGGTCACAATGGGTCACAACCGGGTTCTTTGCTGGAGGAACCAAAGTTCTAGTATCCAACCCCAAGTTAGTAGTGGCTTTCAAGGAGTGAGCTTGGCAATGCAAGTAAAACACAATGGGGGAGATGCAAGGAAGACGACTCGTCATCAATTTTCAATATATTCACATATAATCACTTTCTCATCACCTTAGGTAAAATCATGAAAGTACTACTACTACACTAATATATACACAAGTGTCGCTCTCATAGGACACTAAGCGCTCCTCGATGCTCATGCGATGCAGTCTTGTCAACTTCCGTGTTTTCTCAACACACAGTACCGTCCTCAACCAGTACTGGGAAACACCAACGAGTCTACCCTAGCCGTGGGCCAGCCTATACACAGTTTCACTAGGTGCTCCTTGTGAATGCCCACGATCACTCTCCAGCCTGGTGCTGGTAGAGAACATCAGCCTCACGCTGCAGGGCCACTTCACGAACAAATACAAGGGTAGCTAACCCTTGGCAGAGGCTTCTTGCAACTAGCTAGTTACACTCCTCCGTAGCACCTTACTGTCAGTCGTCTCTTCCTCTAGCCAGTCCCGGGATACGCCGAATTCTGTCACTGCCACTTCACAGGCAGACAGCAGACACTACACAGTTCCTCTTTGGCGGCGGCTCACTGCTCACGTAAAGCAGAATGGAGTAGAGAGATATAGGCTGCCCTGGGTAGACTGACTGTCCTCGTACCACAGCAGCCCTACGTCGCCTCTGTGGATACAGACACGTCATCATTAAACTGGCCAGTACTTGGGACACTAGGAAATACCACTTACAGACTCTGACATAAACATACAACTTCTACAATAGATGGCGCTGATTTTCTAGGCGCCACCTCACCAGAGGTCAGCACCAGCTACCTCTCGAGCTGACCAGGACAGGAATCTAGCGCCTCTTGCTGGTATCATCCCGCCACCACCAGATGGCGTCGTCCATTTTGTGGGGGTTTCGGGAGCGGACTCACAGATGGCATTGACGTCGCTGCTCCATGCTCCGACGATGGAATCGGGTTCGTAACACCCAACCATGAACAGTGATGCACATTCAGTGCTCAATCATGATACTACATGTGAAGTCATAGAAATAACCATACTACCTCTGTGGTAATTGCATGTTTCATAGAAAAAGAGGATGCCTTTCAGGAATTTCAGGAATTCTTAAAAATACTTTTAAACTGTGCACATTAAACCAGTCTTAAAACATGTGGAACCTGCATGGATTTCACATCTGGTAAAACACACAAGTAATATTTAGGAAGTCTAAAGATAGAGCAACCCTGATCCATTCTTCTAATGTTGCTTCCATCAACTACAATCATTAACACTTTCGCGCACCCCGCCCGCCACCCCTCAACTGTGCGATATGGGACCCAGGGTGTCACGGGAGCGCGCGTAAATTCTGAAAAGTGTATACCTGTACTCTCTTCAACTTTGTCACCTTAATTCTCGTCCTACGAGATTAAATTTTGCATCATTGTGTTCGCAATAGAATTCTCTACAGCACTAAATGCATATAAACTCCAAAAGCCCGGCTAATTACCCGCAGCAAACAGAGAAAGTGCGAACGAGTTACCCAGGAGCGCGCAAACGCGATAAAATGTTTTCACTATTTTCACTCTGGTCACCTCAATTTTCGTTCTAGGTCTTTCATTTTGGTCTCAATGGGTTCACAATAGAATTCTCTATAGGAACATTAGCATATAAAATAAGAAACCTGGTCACGCTCCAACCGCCGACGAGTTGAAGACGGGCCACGCGTTAGCCACAAGTGAGCGCTCAGATGCCTTCCAGCTACACTCCCAATTCCCGCCCTTTTCAAGCCTTTCTTTCGCAATTTTCTTCCTGGAAGGGCCTTGTTCATGATCACTATCCATCGTGGAGTAAGCGTAGATAGTTTCTAAAGCCGCAGTAAGAAATATAGCTACGGAAAATAGCCGAAATGTTCACACGTTTGAGATGCGAGGGGAGGCAACATTGGTCACAACAGTGGAGCGAAACCAATAAGCCCACGGCGTGTGCCAAGCCGCCTGAGGGCCACGAGGCTCAACAAAGAAAATGGGAAGACATCGGCGCACATTTTAAAACCAGTCCCCAAAAAATCGGATAAAAACCTGATTTTTGGAGATTATTTAAAGTGGATGACGCAATGCTGCGTCATCCCCGGTATTACCGCCAGTAAACGGATGACGCAATGCTGCGTCATCCCCGGGCGAAAGTGTTAAAGACACAATTGGAGTCGTATTAAGAGTTACTATTCATACCTTGATATTTGTCCACACTATGGCATAATTTCACCGAGCGAAACTTTACTCGTACTCTGCCATGTATGCCTCGTACTCTGTCATGTATGCCTCGTACTCTGTCATGTATGCCTCGTACTCTGCCATGTATGCCTCGTACTCTGCCATGTATGCCTCGTACTCTGTCATGTATGCCTCGTACTCTGCCATGTATGCCTCGTACTCTGCCATGTATGCCTCGTACTCTGCCATGTATGCCTCGTACTCTGCCATGTATGCCTCGTACTCTGCCATGTATGCCTCGTACTCTGCCTTGTATGCCTCATGCTCTGCCTTGTATGCCTCGTACTCTGCCTTGTATGCCTCATACTCTGCCTTGTATGCCTCGTACTCTGCCATGTATGCCTCGTACTCTGCCATGTATGCCTTGTACTCTGCCATGTATGCCTCGTACTCTGCCATGTATGCCTCATACTCTGCCATGTATGCCTCGTACTCTGCCATGTATGCCTCATACTTTGCCTTGTATGCCTCATGCTCTTCCTTGTATGCCTCATACTTTGCCTTGTATGCCTCGTACTCTGCCATGTATGCCTCATACTTTGCCTTGTATGCCTCATGCTCTGCCTTGTATGCCTCATACTTTGCCTTGTATGCCTCATGCTCTACCTTGTATGCCTCATACTTTGCCTTGTATGCCTCGTACTCTGCCTTGTATGCCTCACACACTCCCGGTACTCTGCCCCACACACTCCCAGTGCTCTCTGCCCTGCACACTCCCGGTGCTCTGCCCCGCACACTCCCGGTGCTCTGCCCCCGCACACTCCCGGTGCTCTGCCCCGCGCACTCCCGGTGCTCTGCCCCGCGCACTCCCGGTGCTCTGCCCCCGCACACTCCCGGTGCTCTCTGCCCTGCACACTCCCGGTGCTCTGCCCCCGCACACTCCCGGTGCTCTGCCCCCACACACTCCCGGTGCTCTGCCCCGCACACTCCCGGTGCTCTGCTCCCGCACACTCCCGGTGCTCTGCCCCCGCACACTCCCGGTGCTCTCTGCCCTGCACACTCCCGGTGCTCTGCCCCCGCACACTCCCGGTGCTCTGCCCCCACACACTCCCGGTGCTCTGCCCCGCACACTCCCGGTGCTCTGCTCCCGCACACTCCCGGTGCTCTGCCCCCGCACACTCCCGGTGCTCTGCCCCGCACACTCCCGGTGCTCTGCCCCCGCACACTCCCGGTGCTCTGCCCCCGCACACTCCCGGTGCTCTGCCCCCGCACACTCCCGGTGCTCTGCCCCCGCACACTCCCGGTGCTCTGTCCCGCACACTCCCAGTGCTCTGCCCCGCACACTCCCGGTGCTCTGCCCCCGCACACTCCCGGTGCTCTGCCCCCGCACACTCCCGGTGCTCTGCCCCCGCACACTCCCGGTGCTCTGCCCCGCACACTCCCGGTGCTCTGCCCCCGCACACTCCCGGTGCTCTGCCCCGCACACTCCCGGTGCTCTGCCCCCGCACACTTCTGGTGCTCTGCCCCGCACACTCCCGGTGCTCTGCCCCGCACACTCCCGGTGCTCTGCCCCCGCACACTCCCGATGCTCTGCCCCGCACACTCCCGGTGCTCTGCCCCCGCACACTCCCGGTGCTCTGCCCCCGCACACTCCCGGTGCTCTCTGCCCCGCACACTCCCGGTGCTCTGCCCCGCACACTCCCGGTACTCTGCCCCGCACACTCCTGGTGCTCTCTGCCCCGCACACTCCTGGTGCTCTCTGCCCCGCACACTCCCGGTGCTCTGCCCCGCACACTCCCGGTACTCTGCCCCACACACTCCTGGTGCTCTCTGCCCCGCACACTCCCGGTGCTCTGCCCCGCACACTCCCGGTGCTCTGACCCGCACACTCCTGGTGCTCTCTGCCATGCACACTCCCGGTGCTCTGACCCGCACACTCCTGGTGCTCTCTGCCCCGCACACTCCCGGTGCTCTGCCCCGCACACTCCCGGTGCTCTGCACCCGCACACTCCCGGTGCTCTGCCCCGCACACTCCCGGTGCTCTGACCCGCACACTCCCGGTGCTCTGACCCGCACACTCCTGGTGCTCTCTGCCCCGCACACTCCCGGTGCTCTGCCCCGCACACTCCTGGTGCTCTCTGCCCCGCACACTCCTGGTGCTCTGCCCCACACACTCCTGGTGCTCTGCCCCGCACACTCCTGGTGCTCTCTGCCCCGCACACTCCCGGTGCTCTGCCCCGCACACTCCTGGTGCTCTCTGCCCCGCACACTCCCGGTGCTCTGCCCCACACACTCCCGGTGCTCTGCCCCACACACTCCCGGTGCTCTGCCCCACACACCTTGTACTGCCCCTTCTTAACAAATGTGCTTTAAGAGCAGATAAAAATAATACAATGGCAAGAGGGTGTATACACCAGGTGTGGCAGGTATGAGGCGGGACCCTAGAGATGGAGCTCACTTGAGGTTCAAGTAGATAGAGATCCTAGGCAGACATTCCTGTACTGTACATGCACATCGTCAATTTGTTCTGCCTACACTTTCATTCAATCTTATGTAGCCCTCATTCTGTAACTGCACTTACATAATTACACCATGAGCCTGAGCTCATATTCTGTAAGTCACAAGTTTGTTGTTATATATCACTGCATGCCAAGAATTACACCATTTCTAGAAATTTAAGAACTAAAAATAGGCATCTCTTCCTGGGATACTCTGTAGATTGTGATGACTGTTTAACTGCATTTTGATTACTGTTGACGGTAACGTCATAATCCTGACTGCTTTGCAGGTTTCAGTAATGGCTTTTAAAGAAATGTTGTAATATTTTTAAATAAATTATTTGTTAATATAGACAGTAAATCTAAAAATATAATTGCAAATCTGCTTTTAAATAAATGATACTAAAGTTTGTAAGAAGAGTAGATAAAGGAGTGGATTTAAGTGGTGTAGCAGCATTGTAGTTAGTGGTGACATGTGGTGATGCTGCAGGTGGTGGGTGTCTGGGGTCGACTGCTTCAGGCTCTCCTGGTGCGTCACTTTTGTTGTCGTCGTCCTCCTCCTCCAGTAACAGTTCTGCCGCCTCGCCCTACCGCCTCACTCCCGACGTGTCGTGGGCGGCTCAGGTGTACCGTTCCGACCATACTTCTGTGAGTTAGTCGACGCGTAAAAGCGCTCGTCTCGTTGCTATTTCAGTGAATACTTTACCATGCTTGTGAGCTCTCTCATCACTGCTGTGTCACCAGATATATAACCATGTTGACTCCATCCTCATCACCAATAAAAAGATAATTGTTAATGTGAAAGCTTTTATTTCTTTATTTTCCTCGTGCTTAATACACTTTGTTGTTAACTTTGCAAGGTTACTTTGAAAGCTTTTATTGGTAATCTATTTTCCACTTAATACATTTTGTATCTAACTTTACTGCTTTTGTCTGGCAAAATTTCCCCAGTGTATATTCCTGTATTCTATCATGTAACTTTGTGGGTCATACATGTGTATTGTTAATTATGAAAACCATTTTCAGATATTTCTCACTGTCCACACTGGCGGTAGGAGTCATATTACTCTAGTTTTCTCCGCGAGTTTGCTTATTTACAATGTGTTATTCACGTTCACCTCGGATAATGTCATTTATTGGGCCAAACTTCAGAATGAGCTGGTGCTGGATAACAGCCCTTTGCTTTTAAAATTTGCAAAGAAATGTTATTGCTAATCCTATTGGACCCAAGTCTGTCTAAAAAAAAATTGCATGCTACTGCCTTTTTCTGGGGGTAGCCCTGGAAGCTCCGGGGAGCCTCCGGGTCTCGCCCAGAAAATGGTGTTTCATTACATTCAACGCTGTTTTTTTTCCCCCCGTTGCTCTCTGCACTAACAGATTTTCATTTTCTCATGCATCTTGTTACCTGATCTTTGGATGTTTTTAAACTTCTCATTTGCTTTCAATATTTTTCTTTGATGTTTGTCACTCCCGTTATACCTACAATAAGAATGAGATGTGCTATAGGCAGTTTTAATAGTGTCTAGTAGTTCAATTATTGATTATACAGTAATTATTTTTGGCTAACTTATTCTCAATATTCTCTAATTTCTATTAATTTTAATTTCTTGGCATTTCTTTAATCCTCCCTTGTCTGTAACTGCTGTTAATTTTTGGATGTACAACTGTATTGTGTGCTTTTATTTTGACTTTTGAGGTTCAAGTCTTTCCAACACTTCACTTTCAACATTTGTGGCTCCACTAGCATGAGGCAAAGGGCAGTGCTGTATATGGGGTCCTGTGGCATAGTGGCAAGCATAGTCTGGTCACAGTTGAAAGGTCCCAAGGTTGATTCCTATGGCAAGACACAAGCATTTGGGCAATACATCCTTTCACCTCAAGCATCTGTTCACCTAGCAGTAAATGAGAGTTTAGCAATTGTGGGTTTCATCCTGGGTAAGGTCTGTAGTTGGCCTACCCTCTGGCTACCTTGTGTAGCTTCCAGGGATCAATGGCCCCGCCACCCGGTCTCTGACCAGGCCTCCCGGTTAGTCGTCCGGTCAACCAGGCTGTTGGACGTGGCAACCAGCCCGACATAGGAATCATAGCCCGGTTGATCGGGCATTCTTCGGAGGTGTTTGTCGAGTTCTTTCTGGAACACTGCGAGAGGCTAGTCATTTATACTCCTTATGTATAGCAGGAGTGTGTTGAAAAGTTTTGGGCCCTTGATATTGATAGATTTCTCTCTTTAAGTACCTCTGCTTTTCAACAGGGGTATTTTGCACTGCACATGTTTCCATGCCTACTGGTTTCATGTGATGTAATCTCCGGGTTCACATTTGGTACCAGTCCCTCTAATATCTTGTGTGTGTAGATTATTAGGTATCTATAGTTGCTTTATTTCTTCTTAAACTACTCATTGCACTGTAATTGGTTTAAGCTTTTTGGTTAATTGGTGCTACATGGTCTTCCTGGCTTGGTGCCTTTTTATGATAATTACTAGTTGGTTATTTCAAGTACAGCGTTCCTTGACACTCTTAGCCAAGTCCACTATACATTTTGAATTTTTTTGGGGAGGGGGGGGGGAGCCCCTTCGGCTCCCCCCCCCCCTCCAGGCTGATATGAATGTATTAGACCCTGGCATCAGTCAAGGCGAATGGAGTTCTAGGCCTACCAGGGACCACGAGCCAGAACCTGGCCCCCTCAGAGAGGCACGAGGAGCAGTGGCCTATAGAAATCCCCGTGTGGATGGAAGCATTCTGTGTCTGCCATCGACTGTGTCAGGCACCCAGAAAGGTAAGTGCCCCAAAATAAACCCTATCTGGTTAAAAAATTGCTACCGAAAGCCGAACTATTGGACTGAAATCCCCAAATGAAAACCAAGCAAACAAGCATGACGTCGCAGCCTTCGCCGCTGTCTGCACAGCTCCCTTCCCCCCTCCCTGAGAGGGGGAAGGAGGAGCCCCAGACCCCTGCACCGGCTATCCACATCTTGGCTGATGTTAGACCTTGGTGGTCGTGCGACTCTGGCTCCAGAATTGTCTCAGTGCTGTGCATTGTGGTGTGGTCTTGTCTCTTGGAGGTGTGCGAGCCAGGAGTAATTTCTTCAGTACTCAGGCTGCATGTGCCTAGGGGTTCCCTTCTCTAGGTACCTTGTAAGTAGAGTACTGCCCTTGTGGAAGATAACCCCAAGCCACAAGTTACTCGGGATCTACCTCCACTGTGGTCCTTTGCTGCTTGGTGATTGCCCACTCTTGTAGTCAGCTGGGGTGTTTCATGCACCCATGTTTGCCTCTGGGTAGGGGGTAGTGTCATCATTGGCGAAGTAATGTGCAGCTAGTTGTCACCTTATAACAGCGGCCGGCTCTGTTCCGCCTGTGACGTTGTACTCGTGGGGTTTTTCTTTTTTGTTTCCTGTCTGGTGGAGGGTCTGCCCTTGGTGTGTTGACCCCTCTATTATTGTATTCTTGGTGGTCCTCCGCTTGGTCCCTGTGTGTGTGTATACACGTTGTGGGGGTTCAGCTTAGCAGTTTGCTTGGTAGTTTTTGGGCGTTGGTTAGCAGTACCTCCCATGGGCTTCCCTTAATAGAACGTCTAAGGGCATTGGAAAACCCTACTGGGGTTCAGTGGTTTGATGGATGTGTTCCCTGGTTCCCAACTCCCTTCGTGCAAGTTTGAAGGTTGCTCTGTCCCCTTGTCTCAGGGGTAACAATCACCTGTTCTGCCTCCTCACCTCATACACTACGTACTCGGACCACAAGCTCATTGAAGTGCAAACTAACATTAGTAATGGTAGTAGTCCCAAGAGAAACAATAAGCGAGAAGGGTTATTCAATAAATTCAATTTTAATAATAAAAGAATAGACTGGGAGATATAAACAGGGAACTTACAAACATTCAATGGGAAAATGTTCTAAGAAATAAAAATCCTACACAAGGAATAGAAAAACTGACTTCTGAAGCATATGAAGTCTGTCTGAAACATGTTCCTTTGAGGAAAGCCAGAAAGAGGTCCAATGTAGAAAGAGAATGCAGACGACATTACAAAAGAAGGAAGAAATTAACGGAAATGCTTAAGCAGACGCGACTTTCGATACTAAAAAGAAATAATTTAAACAGGGAGATTGAAGTCATCGAACAGAGACTGAAGCATTCATATCAGACCGAAGAAAAGCAACTAGAACAGAAAGCAATTCAAGAAAGAGAAAAACCCAAGATATTTCTTCACATATGCTAAATCAAAAGCAAAATCCACTGCCAGTATCGTAGCTATTCGTATTAGTGAAGGTTCATACACTGAGGATGACAAAGAAATTAGTGAAATCTTAAAAAAACCAGTATGAGGACATGTTTAGCACTGATAAACAGCATGAAAGTGGAAGATTCAGACATCTTCTTTATGCGTGATATCCAAACACCTGTAAATATAACTGATATCAACACAAACTTAGCAGATTTTGAAAGAGAAATTGACAATATGCCCATGCACTCAGCCCTGAGTCCAGACTCGTGGAATTCAATATTTATAAAGAAATGCAAAGTGCCAGTAGCACAGGCACTCAGTATAGTGTGGAGGAAGAGCTTGTTCACGGGGGAGATACCAGATGTGTTGAAAGCAGCGGATATAACCCCTTTACACAAGGGAGGGAGCAAAGCATTGGCAAAAAATTATAGACCAGTTGCACTAACGTCCCACATAATAAAAGTATATGAGAGAGTGATCAGGAGTCAAGTCACTGGTTTCATGGAGACCAATGACCTCCACAATCCAGGCCAACATGGATTTAAAGCGGGAAGATCATGCCTCTCACAGCTACTTGACCATTACAACAAAATCACTGAGGCACTAGAAGAAAAACAGAATGCAGATGTTGTATACACAAACTTTGCAAAGGCATTTAACAAATGTGACCATGGAGTGATAGCACACAAAATGAGGTCAATGGGTATAACTGGTAATGTAGGACGCTGGATACTCAATTTCCTGTCGAACAGAACACAAAGAATAACAGTCAATCAAATAAAATCTATTCCAAGCGCAGTTAAAAGCTCTGTACCTCAAGGTACAGTCCTCGCACCACTGATATTCCTTATTCTCATAGCAGATATAGACAAAAATACAAGTCACAGCTTCGTGTCATCCTTTGCAGATGACACAAAAATCAGCATGAAAACTACCTCTATTGAAGACACTGAAAAACTACAAGCAGATATTAACAAAATTTTTGATAGGGCAGCAGAAAATAACATGATGTTTAACTGATAAATTCCAGGTACTCAGGGACGGCAAAAATGAGGAGCTTAAACATAATACAGGGTACAAAACACAATTGAATCTGCCCATAGTAGGAAAACAGCATGTCAAGGATTTGGGAATAATGATGTCCGACGACCTAACGTTTAGGGAGCATAACCAAGCAAGTATTGCGTCAGCCAGAAAAATGATAGGATGGATTACGAGAACTTTCAAATCCAGAGATCCCATCACAATGGTTGTACTCTTCAAATCACTTGTGTTGTCCCGTCTTGAGTACTGCTCAGTACTTCCTCCTTTCAGAACAGGAGAGATTGCTGAAATAGAGGGAATACAGAGAACATATACGGCACGTATAAAGCACCTAAATTATTGGGATCGTCTCAAAGCTCTCCAAATGTACTCACTAGAAAGGAGACAAGAGAGATACCAAATAATATACACATGGAAAATACTGGAGGGCCAGGTCCCAAATCCATACAGTAAAATTACAACGTACTGGAGTGAACGATATGGAAGAAAATGCAGAATAGAACCATTAAAGAGCAGAGGTGCCATAGGCACAATCAGAGAACACTGTATAAACATCAGTGGTCCACGGTTGTTCAACGAGCTGCCAGCGACTATCAGAAATATTGCCGGAACAACCGTGGACATCTTCAAAAGAAAACTAGACCGTTTTCTCCAAGGAGTGCCAGACCAACTGGGCTGTGGTGGGTATGTGGGCCTGCAGGCCGCTCCAAGCAACAGCCTGGTGGACCAAACTCTCACGAGTTAAGCCTGGCCTTGGGCCGGGCTTGGGGAGTAGAACAACTCCCAGAAACCCATCAACCAGGTATCAACCTTCGACCCGGAGTCTTGTGAGTGGTGTTCCTTGCATGTATTCCGCTTCACACAGTTCACTGATCATGATGTTTGGGTGTGGGCAGCTTCGGCTTTGCATGCACATTACTGGGTGCTGCAGCGTGCTAGGTTGGTTGTCCTCCCAGATGCCCCGAGGGTGCCCCGTTTTGGTTATAGGGACCCGGACATGGGGGGTGTTAGTCACCTCAACTTTGGTTCTGTCTGTGTCCCCTTTTCATTTCCCTGCTGGTATTCGTCCTGTTTTTTCCCTGCTTCCAGCTCCAAAGCATTTGAGGGTTTTGGAGTCGGGGAGGGTTTAGCTGGTGGTGAGACTCGAGCAGTTTCTGGGGGGATGCCCTATCGAGTATGGTGATGGAGGCATTCAAGCCAATTCCTCCAGCCTGGGTCTGACCAGTGGGCTCCCTTCGTTCCAGCTTTTCTGACGGCTTCTGCCTTTTCTTTTGAGGCAAAGGGAGTTGGAGGACGGCTCAGCCCCGGGGTCCTGATGTGGAAGTTCTCTGGACAGAGGAGGGGCTGGCTTGGGGGCCTTGGGCCGAATTTGACCCTGCCTGGGTTTTGGTACCCTCTGAGTGGGGCTTGTTGTTGCAGAGAGTGGGGTTTTCTTACCCCCCTCCATGTACAAATTTTATATGGCATCAACCTCTCCCCGGTTTCAGTTCCGTGTTCCCTTGGGTCCTTCAGTTCCTTCTTTCTGGAGGTTTTCGGCCTCTCGCATCCCGCCTCATGAGGTGCGGGGGCTATTGCAGCTTACCTCCTGCGTGACCTGGAGTACGCTTTGATAATGGATCCTGTCTCCTTTGAGTTCGGTTCTTCTTTACCTTACTGGGTGCGGTTGGCAGACTGCCCTATCTTTTCATTGGGGCCTGTTATACGATCTGTCGGTCCCGCGCGCTTGTGTGACGAGATGCCCTTACTGTGGTACAGGTTTACTAGGGAGGGCAAGTTTGAATGCCTCAATGTGTGTTTGTTCACCCCTGCCCTTCCCTGGGATGTCGGCCAAGTACAGCTTCATGTGCAGGTTCCCTCTCTTTCGGTTTCCCTGGTTGCATGAATACTTGTGCGCCCTTGGTCATTTGACTTCGGTCTTGCGGTTCTTTTCCCTTCTGGAGCTCTCTTCGGACTGGCTTAAGGAGGACGTGGAGGCGCTTGGTGCCGATCTTAGGTCTGGTACACTGGTCTTGGCGGTGCGGGCGTCGGCTGCCCTGTTGAAGCTGTTTGTGCCGATTCTGTGGGAGGCGGTGTCTCTGTTCTTTGCTTCTCGTCTCGTGTGCAAGCGGTGCTCACTCATTCTGTGGAATCTGTTTGGGCCCCTGGGTTGTTGGTTTTCTACATCTTTTTGTTCTTTGCTGTTTGCAGAGTCTGCTCTGGTGCAGTATCTGCAAGCATCTTCTTCCAGTTGTCATCCCATGTCCGAATTGTTTGTTCTCGGGGGAGGGGGGGAGGTCTTCCTGGAAGGGTTGTGCCAGGGCTTGGAGTTCCTCCCTTCATGGTAGGCCAGTGGTGCCAGGTTCGGAGCCGGTGCCGCCTTCAGAACCACCGACGACTGGTTATCTTGAGGTTATCTTGAGATGATTTCGAGGCTTTTCAGTGTCCCCGTGGCCCGGTCTTCGACCAGGCCTCCACCCCCAGGAAGCAGCCCGTGACAGCTGATTAACACCCAGGTACCTATTTTACTGCTAGGTAACAGGGGCATAGGGTGAAAGAAACTCTGCCCATTGTTTCTCGCTGGCGCCTGGGATCGAACCCGGGACCACAGGATCACAAGTCCAGCGTGCTGTCCGCTCGGCCGACCAGCTGGTCGGCGCGGTAATTGCTCTGCTTGTCAGTCGGCTTTGCGTAAGGGGTGTTGGTCCTTTTGCGGTTCGTCCCATTGATGCGGCGATAGGGGGAAGGCTCACGCTGCTTGCCCACTCCTGGTCCCATGATTTGTAGGTGTTTCGGGTCATTTCTTGCGACCTGCGGTGGCGTTGGGTTGCTCCTTCCCCTTCAAGGGGGTGGGGGCAAGGGCGTTCAGAGTTGGTGGGGCAGGTCTCTTCTCCTACGCTCTGTCAGGTCATCATTGGGTGGGTTCGCTTGGGCATGGTCGAAACGTCCTCCTCCCTCAGGTGGGTTTCCCACCTGTTTGTGGTTCCAAAACGGGACTGCTCAGACCTGCAGTTCATTCTGGACTTGTCACAACTAAACCCTTGAGTCTAATCCCCCTCCTTTTGAATGACTACGTTGTCCCAGGTCCATCTTCTCCTGGAGCCGGGCACTTGGATAGTGTCCCTGGACCTCAAGGACGCGTATCGGCACATGCCAATTCATCCAGGGTTCAGGGTCTGGCTCAGGTTTGTAGTGGGGCGTCATGGTTACCACCTTTGTTGCCTTCCATATTGCTTGAATCTGGCACCTCACATGTTTACCTGGGTCGTGGTGGTCCGTCAGCATCTCTTAGGGGTTCGGGTTCTGGCCTACCTCTACGACTGGCTGGTGTGAGCTCCCAGCCAGTCTGCGTGTCTACTCGCCAAGGATTTGGTTCTTTCCCAGCTCGCCAGGTTCAGGTTCCTGCTGAACTGGAGGAAGTCTCATCTGGGTCCCTCTCAGGTTCGGTCTTGTTTGAGACTCGGACCTCTTCCTTGTCTCTCCCTCAAGAGGCCCTGCTGCGGCTGGGGTCCCACTTTTGTCTGTTTCGAGGGGGGGGGCTCCCGGGTCACAAGGCGGTTGCTCAAGGGCTTGTGCGGGAGTCTGAACTTTGCTGTGATGGTTTACCCACTGGGTAGGGTTTGACTTTGTCGGCTGTTCTGGTTCCTTTTGGGACGTTCCTTTCGCCTCTCTCACGATCGTTGGGTTCGGCCTCTGGGTGCCTTACGTCGGCTACTGCGTCGCTGGCTTCCTTTTCGGGTTTTTCGGGGTTTAGTACCTTGGCGCCTACCCGAGCCCTCACTCAGTGTCTTCACTAACGCGTCATCTCTTGGCTGGGGCTTTGTGACCAGTGCTCACCAGGTCGGCCAGAAGCGGTGGGGTCTGTCCTTCCGTCAAGCACACAGCATGGCGCGGGAGTTCGCGGCTGTGTGGATGTCACTTTAGAGGGTTCAAGTCACTCGTGGATCGACAACCAGGTTCCATTCAGACTGCTTCCCGGTGGCTGGTCACTTCGGGTGACTTCTGAGGGTTCTTGGGGTTTGGCTCTCCTGGCCGTTAACATTCCGGGGGGTGTCCAACGTCCTGAGTCTTGGTTCATTTCCCTGACCAAGGAATGGATGGTTGACGCAGACTCGTTCAGTTGGCTCTGCTGAATGTACAGGCTCCCGGAGGTGGACCTCTTCGCGTTGGCCTGGTCGCGGCGTCTCCCGATATATGTGGCACCCTTTTCTGACTGCGAGACCATCAGGGTCAATACCTTCAGGCAGGACTGGTTGAGGTGGGGTTACCTTTACTTCTTCCCCCCCAGTTCTGCTGTTGCTCCAGGTCCTAGCTTGTTTGGAGACTTGCCAAGGGAGGGTAGTCCTGTTGGCTTCTTGGTGGCCGGCCCAGCCTTGATTTCAGGTGCTGCTTGCTCGGTGTCCGAACCCTGGGGCCTTCCTGCTGCTCTGCCTCTTTCAATAGATCGAGCCAGTTTGGTATGTAGCTGGTTCGACCTTCTCCTCAAGTCTTTGTATCTGGTCTTTCTGATGCAGGTCTATCACCAGGTGTATGGTGAGCAATTGACTTTGTTGGTGGTGTCCCGCCTGCATGTTTCATCTCTGCATTCTGCAAGCTGTCTTGGCCTGCTCATGCACCGCCTGAGCTGTCCTGGTCATTGCACCGGGTGCTCACGTTTTTCTCTTCTACTCGGTTTGTTGTGGCCTCTTTGGTTTAGGATTGTTTTGCGAAGGCTCTTCTCTTGTTGGCATTGGACTCTGGGGGTCGGGTTGGGGAGCTTCATGATCTTCTCTAGCGCAGAGGCTTCTGTTCTTTTGGTCCTGGTGGTAGGTTTGTTCGTTTGCAGCCGTCTTCTTTTCTGGCGAAGAATGAGGCTGCTGCATTCCAGAGGGGTCCTTGGGATGTTGATGCTTGGTTGGTTCGGCCGGGGGGTGCATCATGTTTTGTATCTGGTTGTGGCTCTTTGCCGTTACCTGTGTGCCATGGCCGCAGTGGCCAGGAATGCACTTTGGGTTGACCCAGTTTCCCTTCTTCCCTGTTCCAGGGTTCGGGGCTCCCAGGTTGTCCACAGGGTTATTTGGTCCAGCCAGCCTGCGGTATATCCTTGTGCCAAAGACGTTCGTAAGTTTGGTGTGTTGGCGGCTGTCTTTGGTACCATGTCTTTGGCTAATATTCGGGCACAGGGTTTTTGGAGATAAAACAGGGTTCTGGCCGCTTGCTATCTGGTCAATGTTCCTGGCCCTAGTCAGGCATGTGTTGCATTGGGTCGGCAGTTGCAGCCGGTTGTCTCGACTTCGAGTAGAGGGACGCGTGGCAACCGCCTCCCGGGTAAGTCCCTCTGGTGTTATCTTTGGGTAAGTAGCTCCGAGGAGCTGAAGGGGCTCCCCCTAGAAAACCAGCGTCGAATGTAATGAAACTGGATTTTCTGGGCGAGACCAGGAGGCTCTCTGGAAACCCACCCTCCCTCCGTTCAGCGATTTTTTTCACGTGTATTGACCTCCAGCCTCAGAATTAAAGGGTGGATAGCCGGCGAGAGAGTCTGGGGCTCCCCCCCCCCCTTCTCCCTCCCGAAGAGGGTAGAGCTGTGCAGACAGCGGAGCTGCGACATTTGTGATGTCATGCTCGTTTCCTCGTTTTTCGTTTGGGGAGTTTTCGTCCAATAGTTAGGCTTTCGGTAGCAATTTTTAAACCAGATACGGTTTGTTTTGGGGCGCCTACTTTTATGGGTGCCTGACTTGGTTGATGGCAGACATAGAATGCTTCCAACCACACGGGGGTTTCTATAGGCCATTGCTCCTTGTGCTTCTCTGAAGGTCTAGAACTCCATTCACCTTGACTGATGCCAGGGTCTAATTCATTCATATCAGTCTGGATAGCTCCAGGGTGCTTCGGAGTCTCACCCAGAAAACGGCGTTTCATTACATTCAACGTTGTTTGTTTTATTTTATGTATACTTTGTTCCAGATCATATTATCACTTTGCCCAGCCTGGCAAAGCCCACATGCCGGGCCGGGCGCACGGGTTTGCATCAGCGCACATCAGCACTAAAATGTGTACTATTTTCGGTTGTCTCACCTCGATTTTTGTGCTACGTCGTTCACTTTGGTATCAAATTGTTTGCAATAGAATTTCCTAAAGGGATATATGCATATAAGGTCAAAAAGCCTAGCTTGCCACCCACAGCAAGCCTGAAAATTGGCCGACCATTACCCGTGAGCGAACACCAGCATTACAATGTTTATACTGTACTCTTTTTCAGTTTTCTCACCTCAATTTTAATGCTACGTCGTTCATTTTGGTATCAAATTGTTTTCAATAGAATGCTCAAAAGGGATTGTTAAAAATGGGAGTCTGTACTAGGGGGGATCTAGTATAACATGGATGTAGGGGCAGTAGTTAGCATTAAGAGTTATCAAATATGGGAGATCTAAAAGGCCCGGCCCCCAAGTAAAATATCCACAGTGAATATTAATTGGCTACACAATGTCAGTCTAGAGGTTGATCATAGATCTCCTACACAGGAAGAATGGATACTCCTTTAACTAACTTATTTATTAACCCCTTAACAACCCCCCCCCATATACATTCACACCAATAACAATAATAATAATTACTTTACCACACTATCTTACGTTAAAAGCCTTGGTCCACATAAGCAGGATACAAGGTTTACACTGAGAACAAGCTAGGGTAAAGTACTACTAGTGAAGAACTTGAAGCTTGAGTCAGCTTAGGGTAGGGAGGCCACGTGGTTCCACTGGGACTCCCTTAGAATAACTAGGCATATAAACACTAGGAACACCTAATTCATACAAAGTATAATATTCTACACATTAGAACACGCCTATGCCAGACAATGAGGACACAATACATTATACTAAACTCGGTAATTAACCCAGAAATAGAGATACAAGAGGTAGAGGAGGAAGTTCTTTTCACCACAACGCCAGCTCAGAGAAGAGAGAACGTCTCCACTCTCCTCCCTCGGTTCACTCGCTGCCAGCAGACTACTCAACTAATTGTACAGCATTCCTATCCCAAGTTTACTCAGGTTTACTTTACAAATGATTAGAAAGTATTAGTAAACATAGTTGGTGCCTATTTTATTATTTAATAATCAACCCCAAGCTCAGTCTTTAAATGCTCTTTGAGAAACAAGAATAGTCTTACGTCTGGCAGGGAAGATACAAACAAATGCAGCTCGCCATGCGTTCCCAATACTATAAGGTAGTTTATTTAGCTCAATTTTGACCTCTGGTTTTCGCTGAGGAACCCAGGGTCGTAACAGGTATATATATGCATATAAGGTAAAATGGCCCAGCGCCACATGCAGCACACCCCAAGTTAGGCCGAGTTTTACCTTTGAGCGACCACCTGCACTCAAATATTTACTCTTTCCAGTTTTCTCACCTCAATTTCCGTGCTACGTCATTCATTCTGGTAACAAATTGTTCACAATCAAAAGGCACGCATTTTAAAACTACTGTTGTCCCATAGTGATTGGGGAAAAAAATGGATTTTTAATGAATATTTTAATTTTGGATGCAGCATGCATCCTCGCCTAGGCTGAGTACTGTAGAACTTTGCTAATATGGACTTCAAGGGAAGGACCTGGTTGATACCTTCCGGACCCCCTTGCCGGATTAGCACATTTTCCGGATTAATTTACTTTTCACCGGAATTCCAAAGGTGAACATTCCCAAAAATGTTTTAACATAATTTGAATTGCCACATATAATTATAAAATATTCAAGTACACTGTACTGTACAGTAGTATCATTGTTTTCAACCAGAACATTAACTTACCTTGCTTCGTTGTCTTGATTGCCGCTACACATCTTGAAGTTAAGAATTCTTGACAATTTACGTAACCCGTTCTAACACAACACTAAAATTAACATTTAAAATTACTGTTTTAACAATTAACCGTTAAACTGTGCAACACTTCATATGACATATCCATTAACTAACGCGAAAGTGCGCACCCCTTCATAAGACGTCTTGGCGTACCACGCAAGATTTAAACTGCCCGCGGCTACATGGGGTTCACATCATCTTCCTCAGGTATCTTGTAAATAGATGTCATTTAAAAAAAAAATCGTGGGTAACATTCCAGGGTGTGAAAGCTTCAGTACTAAGTGAGCCACCAAGGTTGGCTCACACAGCATGAGCTCACAGTACTGCTGTTCGGCTTGTGACCACAGCATCACCTTAAAATGTCAAAAATATATGTAACTGGTATTATTTAGCAATGATAGTATTACAGAAGACCCCTGACATGTGATAAAAATGACCAGGATTCTGATAATAGCAGGATTGTTGTGATAATTTGTGCTGTGCGTAGTATTGTTGGAGGAATAATGTTGAGGGAGGGAGGGTTGTAGCGTCGGACTCGGCATACTATTTCAGTGGTTCCTAATGGTGAACACAAATGTAGATACTTTTATTTATTTATTTATTTATTTATTTTGATATTGTAATAACAGCAAAAGGAGTGTTGGGAGAAGCAATTTTGGTGAGGGAGGTGGCATCATCTGCATGACTTGTCATGCTGTATTAGGGTGGCCACTATGCTCTTTGGGCACTATACCAGCTTAGTTGAACAGTTACGGTGAACAAAACATGTAGATACTTAAATATACTGTGTGTGTATATAGTGTAACAACACCACAAACAGTATACTTGAAGGAGGAATGTTAGTGCGTCTGGCCTTGAACTAATGAGGGAGGGAGGGAGCATCAGTTGTGTGTGTGGGGGCCACCTGTGTACATTGTGTAATAACCTGTGTATACCTGTATACCTATGTAACCTGTGTATACCTGTATACCTATGTAACCTGTGTATATAGTGTAATAACACCAAAACTATTTGTCTATTGTTTTATGAACATAATAATTGAATCAATAATATGATCACAATACTTTTGAGTATAGCGATGATTCACACATTTTATTATATAAATATATCACACTACACACTATTGAATAATATTACTGCAAAAAAATTAAACAAAAATCAGAGACATTAAATAATTAGGTAATAATATCTTTGTGGCATCCCCGCCTGACAGCTGGGGGCGGAGCAGACCACCACTGATGACTGCTCTGTCAACGCCTCTCTTTTGCCAGACTTCCCTCCCCTATTGCGACCAAAATATGCCACCTATGATTTTTTTATTATTTTTCCTGTGATCAGGTTACACAAAAGAACACTTTTATTAGACAAAATATTTTTTTGAATTTTTTGCTGTTGTTGCACCTGTGGGTGTTGAAGGTCAAATGGCCCAGAGCAGCTTAGGGGTTAACACTTAAAATTACTTGCTTGTGAGGCCTCACTGGTTGAAGCTCCTTTGATTGCTTGTGAGGCCTCACTGGTTGAAGCTCCTTTGATTGCTTGTGAGGCCTCACTGGTTGAAGCTCCTTTGATTGCTTGTGAGGCCTCACTGGTTGAAGCTCCTTTGATTGCTTGTGAGGCCTCACTGGTTGAAGCTCCTTTGATTGCTTGTGAGGCCTCACTGGTTGAAGGTGCTTTGATTGCTTGTGAGGCCTCACTGGTTGAAGCTCCTTTGATTGCTTGTGAGGCCTCACTGGTTGAAGCTCCTTTGATTGCTTGTGAGGCCTCACTGGTTGAAGCTCCTTTGATTGCTTGTGAGGCCTCACTGGTTGAAGCTCCTTTGATTGCTTGTGAGGCCTCACTGGTTGAAGCTCCTTTGATTGCTTGTGAGGCCTCACTGGTTGAAGCTCCTTTGATTGCTTGTGAGGCCTCACTGGTTGAAGCTCCTTTGATTGCTTGTGAGGCCTCACTGGTTGAAGCTCCTTTGATTGCTTGTGAGGCCTCACTGGTTGAAGCTCCTTTGATTGCTTGTGAGGCCTCACTGGTTGAAGGTGCTTTGATTGCTTGTGAGGCCTCACTGGTTGAAGGTGCTTTGATTGCTTGTGAGGCCTCACTGGTTGAAGGTGCTTTGATTGCTTGTGAGGCCTCACTGGTTGAAGGTGCTTTGATTGCTTGTGAGGCCTCACTGGTTGAAGGTGCTTTGATTGCTTGTGAGGCCTCACTGGTTGAAGCTCCTTTGATTGCTTGTGAGGCCTCACTGGTTGAAGGTGCTTTGATTGCTTGTGAGGCCTCACTGGTTGAAGCTCCTTTGATTGCTTGTGAGGCCTCACTGGTTGAAGGTGCTTTGATTGCTTGTGAGGCCTCACTGGTTGAAGGTGCTTTGATTGCTTGTGAGGCCTCACTGGTTGAAGCTCCTTTGATTGCTTGTGAGGCCTTACTGGTTGAAGCTCCTTTGATTGCTTGTGAGGCCTCACTGGTTGAAGGTGCTTTGATTGCTTGTGAGGCCTCACTGGTTGAAGGTGCTTTGATTGCTTGTGAGGCCTCACTGGTTGAAGCTCCTTTGATTGCTTGTGAGGCCTCACTGATTGAAGGTGCTTTGATTGCTTGTGAGGCCTCACTGGTTGAAGCTCCTTTGATTGCTTGAGAGGCCTCACTGGTTGAAGGTGCTTTGATTGCTTGTGAGGCCTCACTGGTTGAAGGTGCTTTGATTACTTGTTAGGCCTCACTGGTTGAAGGTGCTTTGATTGCTTGTGAGGCCTCACTGGTTGAAGGTGCTTTGATTGCTTGTGAGGCCTCACTGGTTGAAGCTCCTTTGATTGCTTGTGAGGCCTCACTGGTTGAAGGTGCTTTGATTGCTTGTGAGGCCTCACTGGTTGAAAGTGCTTTGATTACTTGTGAGGCCTCACTGGTTGAAGGTGCTTTGATTGCTTGTGAGGCCTCACTGGTTGAAGGTGCTTTGATTGCTTGTGAGGCCTCACTGGTTGAAGGTGCTTTGATTGCTTGTGAGGCCTCACTGGTTGAAGCTCCTTTGATTGCTTGTGAGGCCTCACTGGTTGAAGGTGCTTTGATTGCTTGTGAGGCCTCACTGGTTGAAGGTGCTTTGATTGCTTGTGAGGCCTCACTGGTTGAAGGTGCTTTGATTGCTTGTGAGGCCTCACTGGTTGAAGGTGCTTTGATTGCTTGTGAGGCCTCACTGGTTGAAGCTCCTTTGATTGCTTGTGAGGCCTTACTGGTTGAAGCTCCTTTGATTGCTTGTGAGGCCTCACTGGTTGAAGGTGCTTTGATTGCTTGTGAGGCCTCACTGGTTGAAGGTGCTTTGATTGCTTGTGAGGCCTCACTGGTTGAAGTTCCTTTGATTGCTCGTGAGGCCTCACTGGTTGAAGGTGCTTTGATTGCTTGTGAGGCCTCACTGGTTGAAGCTCCTTTGATTGCTTGTGAGGCCTCACTGGTTGAAGCTCCTTTGATTGCTTGTGAGGCCTCACTGGTTGAAGCTCCTTTGATTGCTTGTGAGGCCTCACTGGTTGAAGGTGCTTTGATTGCTTGTGAGGCCTCACTGGTTGAAGCTCCTTTGATTGCTTGTGAGGCCTCACTGATTGAAGGTGCTTTGATTGCTTGTGAGGCCTCACTGGTTGAAGCTCCTTTGATTGCTTGAGAGGCCTCACTGGTTGAAGGTGCTTTGATTGCTTGTGAGGCCTCACTGGTTGAAGGTGCTTTGATTACTTGTTAGGCCTCACTGGTTGAAGGTGCTTTGATTGCTTGTGAGGCCTCACTGGTTGAAGGTGCTTTGATTGCTTGTGAGGCCTCACTGGTTGAAGCTCCTTTGATTGCTTGTGAGGCCTCACTGGTTGAAGGTGCTTTGATTGCTTGTGAGGCCTCACTGGTTGAAAGTGCTTTGATTACTTGTGAGGCCTCACTGGTTGAAGGTGCTTTGATTGCTTGTGAGGCCTCACTGGTTGAAGGTGCTTTGATTGCTTGTGAGGCCTCACTGGTTGAAGGTGCTTTGATTGCTTGTGAGGCCTCACTGGTTGAAGCTCCTTTGATTGCTTGTGAGGCCTCACTGGTTGAAGGTGCTTTGATTGCTTGTGAGGCCTCACTGGTTGAAGGTGCTTTGATTGCTTGTGAGGCCTCACTGGTTGAAGGTGCTTTGATTGCTTGTGAGGCCTCACTGGTTGAAGGTGCTTTGATTGCTTGTGAGGCCTCACTGGTTGAAGCTCCTTTGATTGCTTGTGAGGCCTTACTGGTTGAAGCTCCTTTGATTGCTTGTGAGGCCTCACTGGTTGAAGGTGCTTTGATTGCTTGTGAGGCCTCACTGGTTGAAGGTGCTTTGATTGCTTGTGAGGCCTCACTGGTTGAAGTTCCTTTGATTGCTCGTGAGGCCTCACTGGTTGAAGGTGCTTTGATTGCTTGTGAGGCCTCACTGGTTGAAGCTCCTTTGATTGCTTGTGAGGCCTCACTGGTTGAAGCTCCTTTGATTGCTTGTGAGGCCTCACTGGTTGAAGCTCCTTTGATTGCTTGTGAGGCCTCACTGGTTGAAGGTGCTTTGATTGCTTGTGAGGCCTCACTGGTTGAAGCTCCTTTGATTGCTTGTGAGGCCTCACTGGTTGAAGGTGCTTTGATTGCTTGTGAGGCCTCACTGGTTGAAGGTGCTTTGATTGCTTGTGAGGCCTCACTGGTTGAAGCTCCTTTGATTGCTTGTGAGGCCTCACTGGTTGAAGGTGCTTTGATTGCTTGTGAGGCCTCACTGGTTGAAGCTCCTTTGATTGCTTGTGAGGCCTCACTGGTTGAAGCTCCTTTGATTGCTTGTGAGGCCTCACTGGTTGAAGGTGCTTTGATTGCTTGTGAGGCCTCACTGGTTGAAGGTGCTTTGATTGCTTGTGAGGCCTCACTGGTTGAAGGTGCTTGCCTTGCTGTTCTTACAAAATATGAATCAAGTATCTTGCCTACTGTGTTTATTGGCTTCTTTTATAATGAGCTCTTTGGTTCGCCTCAGGTACTGATACATGTTTCCAACTTCTGGATTAGCACAGTTAGATGAAAAATTAATAACGTGTCAACAGAAGACATGAGTAAACTGTATTTAATTGTCTGTGGTGTTGGTTTCTCACTGCCTTCTTCATTCTCTGCCTCTTTGTTGACCTCACCAGTAACAGACTGGAGAATCTCATCTTATCACTCATCACACCATATCCAGGGTCATTAGCCTCTCTTTAAAGTCAATCAACCACATCCATCCTGTCTTTCTAAATTTTTGCCAGCATTTCTGAACATTACACGGATTTCATCTGTAAATCCTTCAAAATTAATTTCTTCATCTTCCTCATTGTTGACCGTACACTTGAGGAGTATTTTCCAGGAATTCTTCAAAGTCAATTCCTTTACTTCACACCACACCTTGGCCCAGTTATAGATTTTTTCCTTGGTGGAATAGTTCTTCAGATTCTCAAGGGTTCTTTTAGCCCTGTTATCCACACCAAGTTCCACATATTCCTCGAGAGGCAAAACCATCAATACTTCGCTGAGCTTCATTTTGCTATACAACCTCTTTGTGGCACAGATAACGCCCTGATCCATAGGCTGGATGAGAGAGGTTGTATTAGGAGGAAGTGCCATACACGTTATCTTGCCATCATGTGAGGTTAACGTGTCAATTCTGGGGTTGGCAGGCGCATTATCAAGCAACAGCAAACTTGAACTATACTTGGCCTCACATTGAGTTTCTTAACTTGTGTTCTGCAAGGAAGCTCGTGTCCATCATCACACAACCAAAAAAGATAGATCTCCTGTGTAAACCATGCATTTTTTGAGTTATAATATTTCACAGGCAGTCTGTCCAAGCAATGTTGCAAGGCTCTTGGTTTCTTGGATTTGTCAGCAATTGAACACGTGATTCCGAGTGCCATTGGCATTGGCACTCATCATGGTCGACAGCCTGTCCTTGTTAACCTTATGCCCTGGCACACAACCCTCACTCCTCATACCTAGTTTTTTCAGATAAACACCTCCAATACAGTCCAGTTTCATCAGCATTATAAATTTGATAAGAATATAAATTATTTGACAAAATGTATTTTCTTAATTTATGTTTAAACGGTTCTACACTGCTTGTATCTGCACTCAATTTTTCACCAACAATTTTCCTCTTCACAATATTGTGCCTTGCTTTGAACCTTGCAACCCACCCTTCACTTGCTTGGAAATCTTTTATTTCAAGGCTTGTTGCAAACCTGCTTGCAGCATTTCTTATTTCTGGACCACGAATTGTCACTTCAGCTGTGTGGTGCATAGTAAACCACTTGTATACAGCCTCATCCAACTGTACATGCTTCGAAGGCTTCAAAGTTCTTCTATCGCACCCTCTGCTAGTGCTTGCCCCTTCACTCTCACTGGTTGAAATATATTTCAGGTATTGCTCTTTCTATGGAGAGCCCCTTCGGCTCCCCGGAGCTATAACGGGCTGATGTGTGTGTATATATTAGACCATGGCAACAGTCAATTGATGGAGTTCTAGGCCTACTGAGGACCAGAGCCAGAACCTGGCCCCCCTCAAGAGAGAGGCACAAGGAGCAATGGCCTATTGACACCACTGTGTAATTGGAAGCATTCTGTGTCTGCCATCTACCAGGTCAGGCACCCAGAAAGGTAGGAATTCCAAAACAAACTACAGCTGGTCAAAAATTGCAAACTGAAAGCTGAAGTAGCAAGCAGAACTCCCCAATCAAAAACAAGGAAACAAGCATGATGCCACCACAGCCGCTGCGCAGTCATGTGTGCAACTCGCCCTTCCCGGGAGGGGGAAGGGGGGGGGTCCCAGACCTCCGTGCCAGCTACTCCACCCCAGTTCAGAAGGCTGTTGTGTTGGTGGCAGTCGATCGACTCTGGCTCCATCCTTTGAGCAGTGCTGCATAGTGGTGGTGTTCTGTGTTGGTGGTGTGCGAGCCAGGAGTAGCACAAGAATACTGGGGTGGTATACCCTGTAAGCACAGTACTGGCTTTACAGCTTAGGGTTATCTTTCATGAGCCGTTCAGGAGAAACTACCTCCGTGTGGTTCTATCACTGGTCGGTGATTGCACATCCTTGCGGTTCAGCTGGGGTGAAAATGGAAGAAAATGTAGAATAGAACCAGTGAAGAGCAGAGGTGCCATAGGTACAATCAGAGAACACTGTATAAACATCAGAGGTCCGCGGTTGTTCAACGTCCTCCCAGCAAGCATAAGAAATATTGCCGGAACAACCGTGGACATTTTCAAGAGGAAACTAGATTTATTCCTCCAAGGAGTGCCGGACCAACCGGGCTGTGGTGGGTATGTGGGCCTGCGGGCCGCTCCAAGCAACAGCCTGGTGGACCAAACTCTCACAAGTCAAGCCTGGCCTCGGGCCGGGCTGGGGGAGTAGAAGAACTCCCAGAACCCCATCAACCAGGTGGTTCTTACTCCTGTTTGACCTTGGGTAGGAGGTAGTATTGTCGCTGGCTGGGGAGCAAGGTACTGTGCAGCTGTCTGATACACGCATCACAACCGGTTCTGTTCCCCTGGAGATGTTGTGCTTTTGTGGGGTTTTGCCTTTTGTTTTTGTTTTGTTTTGCCTGGTGGGGGTCTGCCTTGTCTGGTGGTAGGACGACCTGCATGATATTGGTGGCCCTCCACTAGGTCCCCGTGCTTGCACACGTCACAGGGGTTCAGCTTTTAGTTTGTTTGCTTGGTAGCTCTGGAATAACTGGTTAGCAGTACCCTGCCTGGGCTTTTCTTAGCAGTCTGCCTAACTGCCCTGGGAACCCCTATTGGGGATCATTGGTCCAATGGAGGAGACCTCTGATACTCTTCAATCCCACCTCGCTTTGTGCGAGTTTGAAGGTTGCTCTGTTCTCTTTCTCAGGGTGACACCATCTTTGCCTCTGCCATGCTGCCTTTTGGGTCATTGACGCCTTTGACCCGGAGTCCTGCAGGTGGTTTTCTTTGCTTGTACTCCAATTCATCCAGTCAACTGAGATTGATATTTGGGTGCAAGCAGCTTCAGTATTGCATGTGCGGTTTAGGTTGCTGCAACTTGCGAGGTTGGGTGCCTTTCTGAATACCCCACAGCTGCCCCACTTTGGTTATCAGGACCCGGACTTAAGGGGTGTTAGTCACCTCGACTTTGGTTTCATCTGTGCCCCCTAGTCCTTCCCCTGCAGTGGTTCATCCTGCTTCCCTCCCCTTTTCCCTGCTCCCGGCTACCAAACGTCTGAGGGTTTCGGAGTCGGGGCAGGGTTTGCCTGGTGGTGAGGCTCGGGCAACTTGGGGATTACCCCTTCCGGATCGGCAGCAGAGGTATTCAAGCCTGTTCCTCCTGCTGGAGCCTTTGGGTTTGCCAGCGGGCCCCTCCTTCATCCTTGCTTTTCCAATGGACTGCTTTTTCTCCAGAGGCAGAGGGTTTGGAGGACAGCTTGGCCCCGGGTCCGGACGTGGAGGATCCCAGAGCTGGGGAGGAATTGACTTGGGGAGCTTGGGCCCCGTTTGAGCCTGTTTGGGTCTTGGTACCCTCAGCGTGGGGCTTGTTGTTACCGGGGAAGTGTTTTCCTATCCCTCCTGCCAGTACGAATATGAAACGAGTTCGACTCCTTCCCGAGTTCGGTTCCGGGTTCCCTTGAGTTACGAGGTGCCGGAGTCTTCCTGGCTGGCAGACTACCCTTTCTTTTCATTAGGGGCTTGGCATTCGTTCTGTCAGACCCGCACGCTTGAATGACGGGAGTTGACTACGGTCATTTAGGTTTACCTAGAGGGGCGAGTTTGAGCACCTCAATGCGTGCTTGTTCACCCATCCGTCCTTGTGATGTTGGCCAGGTGCAGCTTCACGTGCAGGTTTCCTCCCTTTATCATCCCTGGTGGCCGAGGATTTGCTTGCCCGTGGGCATTTGGCTTCGGTCTTGCGCTTCTTTTCCCTGCTGGAGCTGTCTTCGGACTGACTCAAGGAAGATGTAGAGGAGCTCGAGTCCGGGCCGGTGTCCGGTGCGCTTGCTTCGGCAGCTAGGGCGTTGAAGTTGTATGCGTCGATTCTAAAGCAGGCGGTGTCTCTGTTCTTTGCTTCTCTCCTCGCGTGCCAACAGGCGGTGCTTCTCCACCGTTTGGAATCTGCTTGGGTCCTGGCTCTTAGATTTTTATTCCCTTTTTGTCCATTGCTGTTTGCAAAGTCTGCGGTGGTGCATTTTCTGCAGGTGGTTTCGTCTAGTTGCCGACCTATGTTGAACCTGTTGGTATTCTGGGAAAGTGGGGGGTGGCGTAGTGGTTGTGCCAGGGTTCAGGGTTCCTTCAGTTGTCGTAGGCCAGTAGTGCCAGATTCGGGGCCGGCCCTTTTGTGGAGCCATCGGCATCTGGTCAGCGCAGTTATCACTCCGAGCATCAGTCAGGCTCTTGTAAGGGTCGTCTGCCTTTTCTCGGTTCGCCCCCTATCGCCCGGGGCAAACCGAGAAAAGTGCCGTGCCCTCGCACTGTTTGTTCTCATCTGGTCCCACGATTCATGGGCATTTTAGGTCATATCCTCCGGCCTGCAGTGGCATTGGGTCATTCCTCCTCCTTCGGGGGAATCGGGGCTGGCAGGGCAGGCCTCTTCCCTTGCACTCGGTCATGTCATCCTGGAATGGGTTCTCTTGGGCGTGGTTGAAACGACGGCATCCCTCAGGTGGGTGCATCCCTCAGGTGGGTGTCTCGCCTGTTTTCAGTTCTGAAGTGGGACTATGCGGATTTGCGATTCATACTGGACGTATCCCATCTGAACCCCTGAGTCTTTTGCCCATCTTTTTGGATGACTACTATCTTTGGTCTGGCTGGTTTTGGCGCCGGGTGCTTAGATGGTGTGTGTGTGGACCTCCGGGACGCATATTGACTTGTCCTGATTCATGCAGGGTTCAAGGACTGGCTCGGTTTTGTAGGGGGATGACAAGCTTTTACAACCTTCAGTGCCTTCCAGTTGGTTTGAATCTGGCACCTCGCGTGTTCATTCCTTACCCGGGTTGTGGTGACCTGTTTGCGTCTGTTAGGGGTTCAGGTTCTGGCTTACCTCGACGACTGGCTGGTCTGGGCTCCCAGCCAGTCTGTGTGTCTGCTCGCCAGGGATTTGGTTCTTTCCCAGCTCGCTTGGTTCAAGTTCTTGGTGAACTGGAGGAAGTCCCATTTGGTTCCCTCTCAGGTTCAGACTTGGCTGGGTCGTGTGTGAGACTATTGGACCGCTTCCTTGTCTCTCCTTCCTGCGGCGTTATGGCTGTGGTCCCGCCTTTGATTGTTTTTGGAGGGCACCCGGGTCACTCAACGGTTGTTCGAGCAGTTGTGTTGGAGTCTGAACTTCGCTGTGCTGGTCTACCTGTCGTGTCGGATCTGGCCTTGGTGGTTGTTCTGGTTCCTTCAGAGACATCTCTTCCGCCGTTCTCGTGATCGCTGGGTTCGGACCCCGGGGGCCTTCCTTGCGTTGACTGCTGCGTTGCCAGCTTCATCTTTGGGTTTTTCGGCGTTCTGCACCATGGCGTCTCCCGGAGCCTTTGTTCGATCTGTTCACGGATGCCTCATCTCTCGGCTGGGGTTTTTGTGACCAGTGCTCACCAGGCAGGCCAGAGTCAGTGGGGTCCGTCCTTCCATCGGGCTCCCAACACAGCGCAGAAGTTTGCAGCAGTGTGGTATTCGCTTCAGAGGGTTCATGTCACTCGCGGAGCAGTGACCGGCTTAATTTGGACTGCTCCCCAGTGGTTCATTGTCTGAACCACGAGGTTTGATACAGTCCTAGGATCTTTGGGGGCTGGTTGCTTCGGGTGACTTGTCTGCTGAGTTCTCGGAGTTTGGCTCTCCTGGCGGTTCATATTCAGGGGCTGTCAAACATCCTGGTGGACAACCTGTCTCGGTTCATTTCCCTTTCCACGGAATGGATGGTCACCGCAGCCGACTCGTTCAGTTGGCTCTGCCAGACATACGGGCTCCCAGAGGTGGACCTCTTTGCATCAGCGTGGTCGAGGTGTCTTCCAGTGTATGTGGTGCCCTTCCCCGACTGCAAGGCCGTCAGGGTCGGTGCCTTTCAGCTAGACTGGTCGAGGTAGGGTTACCTGTACCTCTTCTCACCGGTTCAGTTGTTGCTCCAGGTCCTGGCTAGCTTGGAGACTTATCAGGGAAGAGTAATCTTGTTGGCCTTTTGGTGGCCGGCCCAGCCCTGGTTTCAATCTCTACTTGCTCGATGTCCGAACCCGAGGGTCTTCTAGCAGCTCTGCCTCTTTCAGCAAATCAATCCAGTACAGTATGTGGCTGGTTTGATCTTCTCTGCTCTTCATGTCTGGTCTTTTTGATGCAGGTTTATCACCACTTGTATGGTGATCAGGTGGCTTCGTTGGTGTCCCACCTGCAAGTTTCGTCTTGACGGCAGTATGAAGTTTCCTGGCGGTCCTTTCGGCACTTTTTGTCTCTTCCTAGGTTATCTTCGATTTCTAAACGGGTTGTTTTGTCCTTTCTTCCTTAGTTGTTTCTGGAATGTCATCTTATGCCCAATACTGTTGCCTTGTATCGTGCCGTGCTGGCGAAGCCGCTTCAGCTTGCATTCAGGGTGGATGTCACAACTGTTCTGTTCTGCAAGCTTTCTTGGGCATTGTTTCACCTCCGGCCTGATCATGTGCTGCCTGAGCCATCCTGGTTGTTGGACCGGGTGCTCTCTCTTCTCGGTTTGTGGTGGGCCCCTCGGTTCAGGATTGTTTTTCTAAGGCTCTTTTCTTGTTGGTATTGGCCTCTGGGGGTCGGGTCAGAGAGCTTCAAGCTCTCCTCGGCATAGGGGTTTCTGCCCTTTTGGTCATGGTGGTTGTTTTGTTCGTTTGCAGCCGCCGCCTCCTTTTTTGGCGAAGAGCGAGCCTGCTGCTTTCCAAAGGGGTTCTTGGGTGTTGATGCTTGGTTAGTTTGCCTGGGGGGTACATCATGTTTTGTGTCCAGTTGTGGCTCTTCGCAGTTATTTGTGCGCCATGGCCTCCATGGCAGGGGACGTGCTTTGGGTGGTCCCGGTTGCCCTTCTACCCTGTTCCGGGGCGCTGGTCTCCCAGGTCGTCCACAAGATTATTTGGTCCAGCCAGCCTGCTGTCTATCCCCGTGCCCATGACATTCGTAAGTAAGTCTTTGGCTACTGTTTTTGGTAATACCTATGTCTTAGGCTGACATTCAGGCACGGGGCTTTTGGAGGTCGAACAGGGTCCTGGCCACACAATACCTCGTTAATGTTCCTGGCCCTTCTCGGGCATGTGTAGCCTTGGGTCGCAGGTTGCAGCTAGTTGTCTTGACTTCGAGTTGAGGAGCGAGTGGCGACCGCCTCCCTGGTAAGGGCCTTTTTTTTCTATTGGTTAGGTAGCTCCAGGGAGCCTAAGGGGCTCTCCACAGAAAACCAGTGTTGAATGTATTGAAAAGCTATTTTCTGGGTCAGACCCAGAGGCTTCCTGGCATCACTCCCTCCCTCTGGTCGGCGGTTTTTCGCATTTTTGACATTCAGCATCTGAACTGAGGAGAGTTGGTGGCATGGAGGTCTGGGACCCCACTCCCCCTTCCCCTTTCCTGGGGAGGGGTGAGTTTTACAGATGGCTATGCAATGGCTGTGGTGGCATCATGCTTGTTTGCTTATTTTCGATTGGGGAGTTCTGCTTGCTAGTTTGGCTTTCAGTTTGCAATTTTTCAACCAGCTGTACTTTTTGGAATTCCAACCTTTGTGTGTGCTTGATCTAGTAGATGGCAGACAGACTGCTTCCAATTACTCGGTGGTACTCGCCTATTTGTGCTTGTGGGGGTTGAGCTCTGGCTCTTTGGTCCCGCCTCTCAACTGTCAATCAACTGGTGTACAGGTTCCTGAGCCTATTGGGCTTTATCATATCTACACTTGAAACTGTGTATGGAGTCGGCCTCCTCCACATCACTGCCTAATACATTCCATTTGTCAACTACTTTGACACAAAATTTTTTTTTCTAATATCTCTGTGGCTCATTTGGGCACTCGGTTTCCACCTGTGTCCCCTAGTGCGTGTCCCCCTTGTGTTAAATAGCCTGTCTTTATCTACCCTGTCAATTCCTCTGAAAATCTTGTACATGGTGATCATATCCCCCCTAACTCTTCTGTCTTCTAGCGACGTGAGGTTTAAGTGTCTATACGCCATTGCTCCTCATGCCTCTCTTGAGGGGGGTGCCAGGTTTTGGCTCTAGTTCCCGTTAGGTCTTGAACTCCATCGATTGACTGTTGCCACTATCTAATATATATATCATCAGTCTGATATAGCTCCAGGGAGTCTCCGAGTCTCGCCCAGAAAATGGCTTTTCATGCATTCAATGCTGGTTTTTTGTTTCCTTATATCTGAAACAGTACTAGTGCCTACATTAAAGTCCTTGGCAACACTCGAAGTCGACCAGCTGCTTTCACAGTGTTATATAACTTGTTTTAAATTGTTAGGATAACCTTCTTCCTCTTAACACCTCCAGAAATTTATGCTGCTGCCAGACATAGTCTTGGGCAAAAATGTTCAAAGTTACTATGAAAACAAAAAAGTTATTTAAGAAAATACTTCACAAATGGCGGCACCGTAGTATAACGCGAGGGTCGGGAGCACATGGGCTGTTTGACTTGACCAGGCCTGGACGGGTCCACTTGAGGCAGGCAGGCAGGCATGTTACATAGGCCGCCAATCGGAAAAATCTCCCGATATTTTAGGAGTAAACTTCAGCGTGTGCAAATTGTTTTAGGAAACTTGTATATGTTAT
This sequence comes from Procambarus clarkii, assembly GCF_040958095.1. Lineage (NCBI taxonomy): Eukaryota > Metazoa > Arthropoda > Malacostraca > Decapoda > Cambaridae > Procambarus > Procambarus clarkii. The sequence goes on from NC_091196.1 coordinate 17,092,609, forward strand.
AATAGTATTGTATAATATTTTCATTTTTGACTGTGATGAATTGTTCTAAAATTATTGGAAATTACTGTATAGGCCCCTCCACATGCCTCTTATTCCCCCGGGTAGTCTTTTTCAACGCTCCCCTCTCTCTCAACACCACCCACTCACTCCACCCCCTCCTACACCATGCACTTCGAGACACAGCTGTATGGAATTAATATGGTACGGCCCAATGCCTGCCTTTGATACAAAATAATCTCCTCTTGTCCGGCTTACTGTCCGGATTGGGAAACATCGGTACGAAGTTAACCGGATCAGATTTCAACTCTAACAGTATATGCTGATCCGGCTAAATATCTGCTAGTCCAGCTTCTATGGACATTCTGGCTGGATAGGGAGATACTGTCCGGCAACGATTTTTGTCGGATTAGGGCATTTTCCAGATTGGTGGGCTCCGGATTATAAAGCTTCTACAGTGTGTTCATATATACTAGTACATACGTTATGAGTTATCGGCCAGGCAAAATGTTGTTATAGTTGAAACAATATTCAAGTTTATAAGGCCAGTTGTGTAGTTTTAAATGGCGAAGTACTGTATTGCATCATTTATTTTCATTTCATTATTTGGAATGCATACTTGCTTATTACTGTATATTTTGCCTGTCTTTCTATTAGATAAAATTGCAGTAAATATCAGATATTTAAGTGCAGTATTAGTATATGTTCGTTATGCATATTATTTACTTAAATATTTCTTTAAAAATTTTGTAGGAAAATTTGGTGATGTTCAGGTACCAATTCTCTGAAAATTCATGTACCATTTCTTGAAAAATTCATGTACATACCTATTCTTGGAAAGTTCACGTGCATACCAATTCTTGGAAAATTCATATACCAATTTCTGGAAAATTTGCATGCTAATTTTAGGAGTCATCAAAATTTCTGTTAAGGATTTTATCATATAATCCATATATAACTACTGTATTACATTGAAAGATTTTTCTATTAAAATTATTGTTAATCTTTCTTGGGAATAATAAATATTTAGTTTATGTTTTCAGCTTTTATAACAAATATTTTCACTAGTCTTAAAATATTGACAATATTTGCACAGTGATATGTGACTATTTCAAATAATATTGCACGAGCCGGAATAGCTACGTGCTATGTTGAATCTAAATCTCGCTCCTTGCCAAAGAAGACGGACTTTGGTTATAAATAAATAAGAAACGGGTAGGGAGGAGTGTCCTATGGCTTCAGCCATCATCATATTGTATAAAGGAACTATTAGCTGATAGTGATTAAAGGAACTATCAGCTGTTATTGTTTATCAATAACAGCTAATAGTTATTTATCTAATAACAGCTGATGGTTGCTTATCAATAACTGAAGTGTGTTGAGGACAGCACCATGTGGGTACTGTACAGGGTCTTTATTGTGGATAATGTATTACTTGGAAGTCCTTTCACAAAATAGCCAGGTTCACATGCCATCTGCATATAAGCATACAGGTGGCTTGAGGATCCTAGTCAGATCATAGAAAGGTCTTGTAAGTACAGTGGCACCTCGACTTACGACTCTCCCTACTTACGAGTATTTCGAGTTAAGACGTAAATTTCATCAGAAAATGCGACTCGACTTGCGACCATTGCCTCGACTAGCGACTTTGTTGATACGCGTTTAGGTCGACCAAGCGCGTGGTTCCTGTGGCACGGGCTGACCCGGCCTCAATTTACCAGAGTCGTCCGCTTGGTGACTATCATGCTTGTAAAGAATTTCATTGTTCTTGTGCTCTTTTGTTTTTTTATTATAAAAGTAATTATTATATATCACACCTTGGGTCCCAAGAAAGTCTGTGGTAAGATTCAACCTCAGAAAATAGTTGAGTAGAGGCAGTAGAAGATGTCCCCCTTCCTCATTAAGAAAATGTGTGAAGTATTGGAAGAATTGCAAAGTTTTTTTTAAAAAACTCATCTAGATAAAGCTGTAGCAGGCTATTGCATTGACCTTTTGAATGATACTGTGATGTCTCACTACAGACAAGTGTTAAAATGTTGGGAAAACTAGTATCTTTAGATAGATTCTTAGTATGACAAGCAAACAGTGAGCCACAACCAGGTTCTAGTGTTATGCCTGAAAAACGTAGGATAGAGAGTGCCGTAGAGAAGTCATCACTGCATGATGTTATAATGGAAGGGGACTCTCCTTCCAAACAATAACACCTCTCCTCCTCCTCCCCTCCTCACCGTCTTCCATAGCCAACAAGACTTCTCAATAAATGTAAGATATACAGTACATACTGTATTGTAGTTGGTACAAAAAGACTGGTATTTGGTATAAAATGTATCTTTAAGTTAATATTTTTGGGGGTGTGGAACAGATTAATTCAATTTACATTATTTCTTATGGGAAAATTCGTTTCGACTTGTGACTTTTCAATTTATGGCTCGGCTCTGGGAACGGATTAAATTCATAAGTCGAGGCCCCACTGTAAACCATTTACCTCAGTAGATTTCTTGTCTCATTGTTGATTTTCTCAACACGAATGATTGAATGAAAGTGCTTCAATTGTTAGTCAAAGTGAGCTAATCCTTGATCTTTATTAGCATTACCATATGTAATAGAAACTGGGTTTTGTGTGTGTAAATTTTCTGATATTGCTGGATAGTTGGGCTTTTCACTAGAGGCGCCCGATATGTGCATTTCATAAACATTGTTCACGATCTTTGAAGTAAGATTTTTTACACACAGAAATCACAATAGTGTGATGCATCAAATTAACAAATCCACAAGATTTGTGTATTTCTTCATTTGATGCATCACGCTATTGTGATTTCTGTGTGTAATGAAGTAAGGGCGAAGAGGTAGACCGGCCTATTGACATAGCTCGGGTGCATGGGGGGAATTGCGTAAAGCCCTGGTTTGTGTCTCTGAGAGACACAAACAGGATCCGTTGGTAAATCAGAATGATTTCCCGGTTGCAATTCTTTTAACCATGTCGTAGCTCAGTCGATTAAGGCAGCGTCTGGGATCCTCCCGAACGTAGGTTCGAACCCTCGTCACGGCCCTTGTGGATTTGTTCATAAGATTTTTTTTTTTTTTTTTGCATGAAATATATTAACTATTGTTTTATTGTCTTGCTTTTTTTGGCTTAAGCATAATAAAATAAAAGTAGCATTGTCTGTATAATTTTCATTGTCATGATGTATAGGCTGGTTCCAAGAAAACTATATATTGATGTAACATTTAATTGTTTACAGTTAAAAAAAAAATTACCATTATATTTTATATTTTTTGTTGTGCAGTTGTAATTTTGTGGCTGATCCACAGACTTGATGGTACATCTCTGTATTGTGTATGACTACTTCTTCCTTTGTAGTGTTGTAGCAGTTTTTGATTTACTAATCAGGGCAGTACAGTGGCAAGATTTGTGTTCACTTCATTTAAAAGTCTGTTTTAGATTGCACAATCTGTAGCTAAGTGTTGATTTATTCATTAATGGATCATATAATTGTATAGTTTAACTTGTGTGTCCAAGAAAAAGATAAAACATGGTGTCACCCCAAATTTTAGATTTGAATAATGCATATATTATAGTCGGGTATTATGTATTGCTTAACTCCGGCAGTTTCTATTGTTGAGAGCCATTTTAGGTGTTGTAATTAGTGTTATCAATGTTTCATGATCAATTTTTAATTACTATTTATTCTCCTTTGATGTGCCTCATTTTCAAATCTATAAATGTTTAAAAGATAACTCAAGTTTGTTGTAGTTTATATATCGATTTATATCTCTTCTCTGTATTCTTGCTAACGTTTTATGTGAATCATTTTTATTTTTAATTTTGTTGCCATTTATATTTCTTTCAGATTATGTTAATAGCCTTTTTCTATTTTTATTGGTGAGGTAAGTGCTGCAGTACGAGGTGGTGTGAGTACCTCGTATGTTTACATATGAATGTGTGAGACACGATTGTGTACTTGCGAGCCTGCCCGTCACCTTGAGTATATGCTGTTGATGTGTCCCCATAGCCACTACTTTATTACTGGGCTCAACAATCTGCTGTTATTCTCTCTGTCAATGTTAAGTTTGCCATCTAGGCCTCTTGTCTGAGTCACGCAAATTTTGAAGCAAAAAGCCTGCACCACTTTGCCTTCTTTTAATTTTTGAAAATTCTGCAGAAATCATTCTCCACCTCTGTAACGTTGTTTTGTTTCAGCACACAGGGCTGTCACACAGGGCTGTCATTTTCTCAACTTGTAGATAGTAATATCTCTTCCCCCACCTCCCCCTTCCCTTTTTTTACCTGATTGATGTATTGATATTTTGATGATTATATAATAATTACTTTCAGGCCTTGAAAAATAGAATCCAGAATAACCCAGCTCCCACACATGAGATTTTAAAGAGAATTACAACGTTTCGGTCCAATCCTGAACCCTTATTAAGCTTCGATGACTTAATAAGGGTCTAGAATGGACAGAAATGTCACTTCATTGCATATGTGGGGGGGTTGGATTATTTGTTTTGGCAACATTATTATGATTTATCTTCTGCATAAATATGCTTTGCAGGTGACACAAAGATATATGGTAAAGTGGGAAATAATAATATTGAAGCCTTGCAAAGAGATTACATGAACTCCACAAATGGTCAGAAGATTGGCAAATGCTTTTTAATATTGACAAATGTAAGACCTTGCATGTGGAGCACAGGAACCCTCGCCACAACTACCACATTAATAACATTACATTAAAGCAGATTGATGAAGAAAAGGACCTTGGAGTCAAAATCCACCACTCGCTGAAAGTTGCACATCAGATGGAAGCAACAGTCAAAAAAGCTAACCAAACCATTGGAATAATCAAGCGCCATTTGGATTATTGTATCAAAGCACAGAGACTCCATCTTCAGAAGGATATAGCTGCTCTGGAGAAAGTACAACACTGGGCAACAAAAATTATTCATGAGCCAAGTCAACTCTCATATCAGGAATGGTTGAGGGCCACAGGGCTAACAACATTGCAAACCATGCATGACAGCACAGATCTCATTGAAATTTTTAAAATACTGAACAATTTGGGGAATGTTGATCTGGAAAATTTCTTCAAAAGGTCTAATGTGTCACAAACGAGGAGCAATGGTTTTAAGCTTGACAGTTCACAATGTAGGACTGAGAACTGTAGATGCTTTTTCACCCACAGGGTTATAAACCCATGGAATCTCCTACCCTCTGTAACTGTAAATGCCAAGACACTTTTGAATTTCAAAATCAAACTGGAAAAGATTATCAAAGCAAATGGGAGGACCTTCAACAAGCCGCCGGCTTCCTGCCTTCATCGAGGCCACTAGTGGTAGTGGCCCTCGGGTAAATCGGGATAAAGTACAACGTGTGTAAAAATATAAGAATTGCACTAATGCCTAAAAGGTTGTATAATGAGAGAAGTTTTGAGTAAGGTTATTCCAGTGCAGGATATTGAAAGTTGTCAATAGTAGTTACTTGCAAATTAATGTCTTGTTCTTTTGTGAGAGCCAATGATAAATGATAGGTTCATCTGGATACCCAGTAAAACAGTAAGTACCTAGGAAGAAGTTCTATAAAGTGAAATCATCTGCATTGTGTTTCAGTATGGACATGATATGCATGTTTATAGTTATTATTTCAAGCCTAACTAACTAAATATGATGGGAGAGTGAGGAAGATATGTTAACTTTGAGATGTAGGAAGTGCCTAAATGGCTCCTGTAGCACAGTGGTTTGTGTCTTCAGCATGTAATTGTCGAGTCCGGGTTCGATATCTGAGAAGGGTCAAAAATAGCGGTCAGCTTCTCTTTCACTTGATGCCTCTGTTCACCTAGCAATAAATTAGGTACCCAGGAATTAGACAACTGTTATGGGTTGTATCCTGGGGAAGGTCGTTAGTTGACCTGGGGAGACCTTAGTGGGCTTAACCCCCTGGGCTGCACAAGTATTTCAGAAGGCATTCTCTCCACCAAAAAAAAAAATACCCCAGCAAATTATTTTGCCGCTTTATACACTATTTGGTGTTAAAATGTCAGTAACTCAAGTTATATTTGGAAGGGTACCATGTTGATGACTATAAATTAGGCTCAATATATTAGTCAATAATATGGGCACCATCTTATATTCTTAGAATAAAAAAGTCTCTCTGCTGGATCATACTATGTAACTGTCTACATGTTTATGCACCGTTACAAACCACTTCACACTTCAGGTGGGTGTGATAATCTCAAAGCCAGTGACCCAAGACTATCCATACACACTTGGCCTCTGATGAACCAAAGTATGCTAAAACTAGGCACACTGCAAACACTAGCCAAAATACTTTTATTATTATAAGAATCCTGACCACAAAATCCTGAAAAATGAATAACTGTCCAGATCCTTTTTCCTAAAAGGAATGTTGGGTCCGACTGCACGATGCGCCGACACTCCAAACCATGGCTGTGTACTGTGGTGGCAGAGTAGGTCTTGCTCTGGGAACATTGTCACCTGCATCAAGTTCACTTGTATCTGAACCTTGTACATAGTCTTTATTGCTGTCGGGATCGTTTGTCATTATAGTCGTTAAATTCTTGTTTTTTATTTCATAGATTGTAAGTGATTCTGCGGGGGCAAGCTGCACGATGGTATAGTGAGCTACTGTTGCATGAACTATTTATATTGCTGTGTGAATACTGAGGCCCCTAATACCGAGAATGGGCATCCATAATTTTTTCCAAGGTGACATCTGTTCACTGGAGGCCTGAAGAGGTGGATGTGAGCCCCATACTTACCTATCACTGACTACAGGGGAGTGAGATCTAGCTCTGTATGACCTGCCTTTTAATCATTTATACCTGGTGTGCTAATTACTGCTCTCAACACCAAAGTGTTCATCATATTTTTAAAGTTATGGATGGAATTGGCTTCATCAACCTCTTCAGGGCATACCACTTACCGACCACCCGTACAGGGAACAAGAACTTGCATCTCTTTGACTTTGTTGCATTTCTACCTCTTCATAATTTAAATAGCTTCCTTTGTCCATTTTATTCTCCTCAAGATCCTGAATGTAGTTATCATATCCCCTCTTTCTTTTCTCCACTAAGATTGTGAGGATGAGTTCTCTCAACTTGTCTTCATGGCTTAGGGTCTCTCACGTTTGGTACTAATCTACTTTCAAACCTCTGAACTTTTGCAAGTTTCTGTTTATGCTTCACAAGGTGTGGGTTCCATACTCATTTGAGTTTTATTTGTAAAAAATATTATACTAAAACCTAAAAAAACAACAGACAAATGCATCACTAATGAAATAACTTGTGTTGATAAGCACAATTGGAAGGTCAAGTACAGGCTTCCTCTTCCCCATGACTGGAATTATTATTATTATTATTATTATTATTATTATTATTATTATTATTATTATTATTATTATTATTAGTATGTGTATCCTCAGTAATCCAAATCATATGGGGCCACCCCCTGTCCTGTTGATTACCTGTTAGGGATTCTGAGGATCAACACCCATTCAGTCTGGTCTCTGACCAGGTCTCCTGGTCCAGCGTTGAATGTAATGAAACGCCATTTTCTGGGTGAGACCCGGAGGCTTCCCGGCAACCCTCCCTCCCTTCGGTTGGCATTTTTTTGTGGGTTTTGGCATCCAGCCTCAGATCTGATGGTGTGGATAGCCGGCGTGGGGGTCTGGGGTGTCTCCTTCCCCCCTCCTGGGGAGAGGGGAGCTGTGCAAGCAGCGGCACAGTGGTGACGTCATGCTCATTTTTCTTTTTGGGGAGTTCTGTACAACAGGTCAGCTTTCAGTAGCAATATTTTAACCAGATAGGGCGTTTGTTTTGGGGCGCCTACCTTTCCGGGTGCCTGATCCGGTCGATGGCAGACATAGAATGCTTCCAACCACACGGGGGTTTCAATAGGCCATTGCTCCTCGCGCGCCTCTGAGGGGGGCCAGGTTCTGGCTCATGGTCCCAAATAGGCCTAAGAACTCCACTCGCTTGACTGATGCCCGGGTCTAATACATTCATATCAGCCCGGATAGCTCCGGGGAGCCTCCGGGTCTCAACGCAGAAAATGGAGTTTCATTACATTCATCGCTGGTTTTTTTAATCCTTTATTTCCTCATCCAGGACTTTTCCTCTAGTTCCCCAGAGTTTCTTATCCCTGCATAATATCGTTATTTGACCTTTTATAGCTGTAACCATGTTTCTCAAGTTTTCATTATTCCTGCTTAAATTCTTTATTATTTCCACAATACTTAAGTGTTCTTTATTGGTGCTTACCTGTTATGAAAATCACTCAAGTTAATATTTTCCTCATGAAAGCCACCAAAATGACTCTCATCTGTGTTGACCTTCATACTGGCAGCCATCTTGTTGAATCTTGTGCTCCCACACTATTTCTTTCATAAATGCAGTTTTGCTTTATTGTGGGTGGGTGTGTGTGTTTGCCAGGCATTCATTCACTATTATGCACTTTTTTCTTTGTGATTTTGCTGTTTTTATCCTTTCCAAATTTAAAAAGTATTGGAACTCCTCAGCCGACAACTACAAAATATGCAAACAGTTCTCTTGTTAGTTTGATCTGCAGACCACCAGGGGACTTGTGAACCCTCCTCTGCTATTCACTGTTGCGCTCCTCTTCTTGCCTCAGTGTCGTTAGGGTACAGTACTGCTTTTTCAAAAAATTGCTGGCCATTCTGAACTTTATTTTTTTCCTGTTGGGACCATTTGCTTGTGTATTTGTTTTTTTATTTGATTCACAATGAATGTATTTATGCATCATTTATTGTGTGGCTTCTAATCAACTGTTGATCTTGAACTGCACTTTCTTAGAGTGATCATCTGTGTGTGTTTGCTGGTGGTGTGCCCACCTGGCCAGAGTTGCTTTTTCTATTCTCTAGGTGGGTGTGGGTGGCCGTCTCTTGACAGACCACCATCCAGTTGAAAGTTTTTGTTGTTGTTGTTGTGTGGGTCTTTGATTTTTGTGCGAGGCTTTGTGGATGGGGTAGTGAGAGTTTTTGTAAAGGTTTAAGGTGGTTACTTTCACACTATCAGCAGGGGACATTTGTATCTTTTAGGCTGTTTTTGGTGTTTGTAATATTTGGCAAGCAGTACCCGTTCTTCTTGTTCCTGCTTGGTCTACCCTCTGGGATTGGGCAAGCCCACTGTAGTTTTTGGAGGGTTTATTATGGACCAGTCCTCATAATTTGCCTTCACAGTTTGAAGGATGTGCCTCACTTTTGATTATATTCCTATGGCCATTCTTACTGCCTCTGTCGTATCTTGTGTTGGGTGGGGAATACCCTGAGGCCTGTGCTCTCCATGACTGTCTGGGCTGTTTAAGATAAGCCTCTTTGGGATTTGGGTTGTACTCCTGGCCTGTATACGTAGGTTACTGCTTTGTGTGCTTCCCCAGGGGTTGGCCCCCTTTTGTCTTTTCAGGATCCAATCTTGTAGCAGTTTGTTTGAGTTCTTTGTGTCAGCCCGTTCACAGATCACCCCTGTACTGAGAGTTATTCCACCTCACTCGACACATTCTCCCCCACTGATCTGCACGTCTATATATTCATATACTTTATATGTAAAGATGGGCTCTATTTTAATGTTCATAATATTATTTGTATTGTGCAATATGCCCGTCCTGTCGATTCCGAAGATCAACGTCCCTGCAGCCCGGTCTCTGACCAGGCCTCCTGGTCGCTGGTCTGGTCAACCAGGCATAAGGACTTGTATAATCTCTCAGTTAACTGCAGGCAAATCATATCTTGCTTATCAAGTTTGTGCTAAATGACAAGAAGTCTGAAGACATTAATTTGTATAATTAAGCATAAATTGTGATACCATTACAGTACTCACATTTTAAGATGCATCATTTTTCTCCTGAATAGTGAAAGTAGAGTCGTTTGGGAGCATAGACAATAGTACGGTACTGCTCAGTTAACTTAAATTTTTTTTTTATCTGTAGTGTGTGTTTTCGTTAGATTTCATTCAAATTTTGCACGATTTATACTGTATACTGTACTTTCAAGATTGGTATATACGGACGAGATACATATTTTTAATATATTGCTCTTTAATGTTAGTAGTGTATGATTTGATGTTTCCTTTATGTATCTACTATACTGTGTACTCTGTTACTGTCACTTAGTTCAGTATGTTACCTTTCTGGGGGGGGGGACCCCTCATTCCGGTGGCTCCCTCAAGCTGTCTTGTCGAGGCTGCTCAGCACTGCTCCATGCTGGAAGGTCACATCAGTGGAGGAGTTTGTGTTCGACTTAATGGGGATCTGTACTAGAGTTTGGTTCTTTCGTAGACGTTCACGGAGCACGTGATGATTCGCCACTCCACTGGGAAAGCATCCAGAATGACAGCAAAGCTTAACACTTTTGCGCTCCTGACAGTAGGCGAAAAAACTTTTCCCTCATGAGCCCACCGATGCAGGTGCTCGAATGGCGACACTGAAATGTGTATACTCTTTTCGGTGTTCTGACCTTAATTTTCGATGTACGTCTTTCATTTTGTTATCAATTTGTTCGCAATAGAATGCTCTAGAGGAACATAAAGTGTAAAAAGTCGCCAAAGAAGGCGTGAGACCCGCACCAAATAAAGAAATCTATGTCGATCGTTAGCTGTGCACGCCAAACAGCGCGGAAATGTTTCTACTCTTTTCAGGTTTGTCAACTCAAGTCTTGTTCTACATTGTTCATTTTAGTATCACTGTGATCGCAATAAAATTCCCTACACCGAAATATGCATATAAAATACAAATCATGGGCGCGCCTCATCTACAACAACGCCGAATGTCGCCGAAGCTTGCGTACACCCATTGGCACACCCACTACACCCACAAAACACATACAAAAAAGTGTAGAAATTTTCCGTTTGCTAACATAAGTTTTTGCGCTACATTGTTCATTGGGGTATCAAATTATTCGCAATAAAATGCTCTAAATGGAAATACAAATATAATTCCTTATTGAAGAAAACCTTTGTCAACAACATAAAGTATAAACTGTAATATCTTGTTTATAAAAACTTAGTGTCTGTACTTGCGTATGGAATGATTATTGTAGAACAATAAGTTGACCATTCTGTGATCCACTCCACCTGCTTCAGGAAAAGGTTCCTGAAGTTGCTCAACAGATGTTTCGTAGGTGGAGTGAATGTGTTGCGAGTGGTTACTTCTTTTCCACCCAAAATACCCTCTTCCAGTGGTATCTTGTGTAGCAGGGTGTAGCACAAAGTGACACTTCCCACGTTTTGCACTTTAGCTTAGTGGCCCTCTGTATTCCTGACTTGTAGCAAACACGACACCTTAGACGTTTTTTCAGAGGAATGATGGCATGTGTCAAGTTCTTATTGAGACGCTTTGTTGAATCAACAATACGTGGGCGTTTTTTAGGAGGACGACGACCAGTACTCGGAGCCGTCTCGTGTTCTGAGTCAGATGAGAATGAGGAGTCTTTGCCTTGAGGTGTTGAAGGAACTAGAGGCCACCTCACACCAGCTGGCCTGGGTGTTGAGACATTGAGACATTGGTGTTGAGACATCGTCATCTATATTGGGAGCATGTGCCATGGTGTTATTTATGAGAGGCCACTCAGCAGTGTCCCACTTCAAGAGGGACCACATTGCTACCTCATGAAACTGGAGCAAGGTCACTTTCTTGGCATCACTGCTGTAGTGCTTGTACAAAACAAATGAATTATGCAAGGTCATTCGCAGAAAATAAAAAGTAATTTTCTTGGTCCACTTGTGACCTTTTCATGTGAACTGGTAATATTTGACCATTTGGTCGAAGTGATCAACACCTTTCATGTGGCAATTATAATCACAAATTGTGGTTGGTTTACTCAATGTTACTTGTTGTACTGATGTTCCGTCACGTTTCCAGTTCTTTTCCTAAGTTCAACTTGCTGTGTGTCTGCATTGTGGCAGTTTGTGATGTGAGACCACTCGCTTGCCTTTCCACAGTATTATGTGTTATCTTTGCGGCAGAATAGGATTGTATCCACTGCAAGTTTACCCTCTGCTTTCAGTTGCAGTTCCTTTGGTGCACCACATTGCAATCTGAGGGTTCCACATGTGTAAACCCCACATTCACGTAACTTCTCTGTAAGGTTAACCGAGTTATAGTAGTTATCCATATAAAGATGATAACCCTTATACATTCGGGGCTCAATCAAGCCCATGGCTGTCTCGATTGTTGTTTTTCCAATTCCGCAATATACTTCAAAGTCATGTATGTAGCCAGATGTTGATTCAGCAATCATGTACAGTTTGACTCCATACTTTTTTGGTTTGTTTGGATTATAAACCTTGAAAGATAGTCAGCCACACCATAACATTGTGCCTTCATCCAAACTCAATTCCTTCTTAGGAATTGTAGATTTCTGCAAATTTGGTTGTAAGATATTCCATTACTGTTATCACTTTTACCAATCTGTCTTTACTGTTCAGGGGAATGATATTGTTATTATACATATGGAAAAACTGGGAAATATTTTGAAACCGTTTCGACATCATAAAATTATTGAAGAAACGTGCATGCCAGAGCCTGTTTGTTTGCCAGTACATTCTCATCGTTGGGAGCTTAGAAATGCCCATCAACAAGCACAGATCTAAATATCTTGCCATTTCCTTTACCGTGACTTGCACCCACATACTCCTTATGTTCGTGGAGCCATTCTGTAATATTAGTGATGCATACAAGTTTGTTTCATAGGTAAAAAATTCAATCAACTCTCGAGTCAGAAATAATTGAATAAATTTTAGTGGAGTGGTGGAGTGTTGTCACTACACCAGGTATTACCAGGGTCTGTTTGTGGAGTGCGTGCAGTACGTATACCTATTATCACCACAAGGCGGCCCGACCCTTGCCTTCAGCCGGATTCCCTGGACTTTATGTTGCTGATGTTATGGTGGAAAGTTCTACCAGTAGTGCTCTAGTCTGCCAGTCATGGGCAAGCCCCTCTGCTTCAAGCTAAGTGCTGGCTGTCTTTGGAGTTTGTTCATTCTGTGGGGGACCATTTGCTTGTGTACTGTATTGTTCTTTTGATTTTAGTAGTAGCTTCCTGTGCGTGTGTTTTTTCTCTGGCGTGGTGTTTGGGCTTGACTGTTTTGTGCTTCAGGCTGCATGCACTCAGGGCTTTCTTCGTTGTCCCTGCACTGACAGTTATCTGTGATCGGGACTTTGCCCCTGAAAGACTAGATCATCTTGAGTGAAGAGCCTCACTGTGTGCTATTCACGGGAATATTTGACTCCCATTTGAGCCCTGGCTAGGGTGTGCTGGGGTTCGTGTGCTTATTTACACAGCATTCCACAGCTGTAATTTGTAGCCTGATTGTTTCAGATGCATTGAATGATTGTTCTACTAGCAAATGGCCCCAATGCCTGGAGTTTCTGCTTGGTTAGCTATCTTCAGGCCTTGGTTATTCCCTCACAGGTTTCTGGCGTGGTCCGTTATGGATCGGCCCAACGAGCCCATGCTTGCCGAGTGTGAGCTTCAAATCTATCGACTTTGTCGACTTTGGTACCTGATTGTGATTAGTCTTTCTGCCTTAGCCATGCTGCCTGCTAAGTCAATGACACCTGCAACCCGAAGTCCTTTGAGGGCTGGTCTTGCTGTGCCTCTGCTCTTACTGATTGAGCTTGAAGTTTGGAAGCTCTACAGGCAACTGCTGCTTTGAGAGCTAGGTTTTCTCGGGTTAGGCATTTAATGCATATTGATCATCTAGATGCCCTGGAGTTGGCCCCCTATGGTGTTTAGGGACCCAAAGTTGGAGGTGTTGGTGATCTCCACTTGGACTTAGTCCATGCTTCCTCTTCCTTCTCCTTTAGTTGTAATTTGCCCTGATTCTAGTCTTTCCATCATCCCCTTTCCACCTGGTTCCAGCTCTGAAGCATCTGAGGGTTTGAGATCCGGGTCAGGGTTTAGCTTTGGGCGTGGCCTTAGCTTGGCCTTCTCTGGCGGTGGACTTGTCCACTTCAACAGTGGAGGCATTTGGAAGTGGATGGGGCAGTTGCTTTCCCAATAACCTCCACTCCTTCCCCAATATTCCACATTTTCCCTCTTCGAACACTTTATCTTGTGTTTTTATTTTTCCAAAACCTTATATCTAAATGATACCGCTAAGTAAATTCACAGTATTGTGGAAATATATGGAACCTCTAAAATGCCTACTAATTGGCATGAGGCGGGTTATGAATTTTTGGTGAATTCCAGATTTTAAAGATTTGTTAGCATGAAATATTTTTAGGTTTTCTAATTGAAAATGATGGAGCACATCTTTGTGCAGTTTTACGCCAAATAACATATGATTTCACTTTGTTGCTTCCCAAGGTAGAATACCTTGGAGCTCATTGGGCGAGGCAGGTGGACATTATTCATCAGTGATATAGGAATTGTTCAAGTGTCACTTAATGGTCATACTGATGATAGGTATATACTTTAGAACATTCATTTTTGCCTAGAATAACCACCAGAAGGTTATTACACATTCTGAAGCCCTTGCAAACCTTCTTTGACATCACTAGTCACTGCCTGTGGAGAGGTCTTGCAACTGCGTGTCCTCCTAAGGTTCCCTATGTCAAGAAAACGATCAATTTAAAGTGTTCTCTCCTAACCTACCAGAGGACCCAAAACAGAAAATGGAACAGTATGTTACTTTCAAGCACTGCTTCCATTTTCCAGTATGACAATTTTTGGCCCTCATGTAACGCATACGAGAGAAAAGCTACGTTCTTTGTAAGAGGACAGGTTGCTTGCAAATCACTAGTAACTTGCTTGGCCACCTCAACTGGGCTGCCACCAGGTGGCAACATTGCGTCCACAACAAATTCCCGGACCCAAACCACCCCAGTGTTCATGACTTGAGTCTGCAGTCTTCTAAACAAAGACCCTAAGTCCATTCCATGCACCCGCCAAACCCCCTATTTATGAATGAAAATAATTTACACATGACTCGACTGATGATGTTGAACACTTCCGGAACAAGTGTTTCACTGACGAATTTTGTTCGAACCACAATGCTGTAAGTGCTTCACCTACGTACTACAAATTCAAATAATCGCCAACAGAACCTGATACCTAACCTAACCAGTGCCTAAATAGGTAGAATATGGTAATATAAAATAATAATAATTTATATTTGAGAAAATTCCAGTTTTAAATGAAAAGCATGTAAAAATTCCCGAATGCGTCTTTGGGGTCGACTGCTGGATAGAATAGACTTGGTCTGAGGACGGGTTGGAGTCTGAGTAGCTGGAGTCAGATTTAATTAGCTACATTTCTATTAAGAGCTGTATCAATACAGACCTGTTAGCCAAACAGTCCCAATACAGATACTCTGATGCCAATACTGTGCTTGATATTGTTATTACACATTCCCGTGTGCAGTCCCCATGGTGCAGTGGTAAAACATTCGCTCGGCGCTTCGCGAGCACATTGGCCTGGGTTTGTATCCTGGCCGGGGAGAATTTACTGGGCGCCAATCCTTAACTGTAGCCTCTGTTCACCCAGCAGTGAATGGGTACCTGGTTGTTAAAGATTTGGGCGGTTGTATTCTGGGGAAAAATTTGGATTAAAGACTTACCAGAAATGCTATGCATGCTAGAGGCTTTACAAGAATGTAAGAACTCTTGTCGATATAAATAAATAAATGTTAGAACTTTAGACATGCAAATGCTTCTCATAGGTTTGCAGATGTTGATATAGTAATTAGTAGCACAATATAATCGTTATAATAATCATAGCACAATTATTCCTGTGTTGGCCACAAAATAAGCTTATGTCAGATAGTCTCCACAGCAGTGATTACTGATTACTAACACTTAAAGAAATTCATAATACCTGTATATGGGAACCATACAGCTACTGCATATTCCAGTTTTGGTCTTGCAAAACTCATGGACAATTTCTTTAATATTTTGCCATCCTTGTATTTAAAAGCAATTCTAAAATTGGTAAGAATACAGCATAGGCTCCTTGCATAATGTTCTTTATAAAATCTTATCATATAAAGAACATGTATGACTCTCAGATGTCAGTTTTTCTATCCAGAACCATCCCTAGATCTCTAACTTTATCAGAGTTCTTTAAAGCCTTTTCACATAATTTGTAAGTTGTCTGGCTTACTTTCTTCTATTGCACATTCCAGAACATGGCATTTAGTCACATTGAATACCATTTGCCACATGGTGCTCCATACACTTTTGTCTAGGTTATTTTGAAGAGCATGACACTTGTCGAAGTCTCTTATCTTCCCTAGTAGCTTATCATCAGCAAACATGGTTGTATTTCTTATAGTAGGTAATTTATATAGATGATAAATAATACAGGTGCAAAAACTGAATCCTGTGTGTGTGTTTGTGTAATTACCCAAGTGTAGTTACAGGATGAGAGCTATGATTGTGGTGTTCCGTCTTCTCAGTACTCGTCATATAACTCCTTTGAAACTACCGACTGTTTTGGCCTCCACTACTTTCTCACTTAACACACACATACAAATTGTCAACAACACAACTATACATATAAACATTTCATTCACCTGGGCACTAAGATGCTTGAACTACCGACCACATGAGTGGGAGACTGAAGCTGTATCCAACATGCTATGAACAGTCTTAACACCTTTGCTCTCCATCAACGCCGCTGGCGTTCAAAATTTTTCTCGTGTCCGAGCCGGGAACGTGAGTAGCGTCCACATTTTAAAATATTTGTTTAAAATTTAAATTTTATCCAATCAATCTGGGAGTGGTTTTAAAATGAGCGCCTTTAGATTGCACACAATTTGATACCAAAATGAAAGATATAACACAAAAATTGATGTCAGAACACTGGAAAGATTATAAATACTTTTTGCATCCAAAATTTAAAATATTTGTTAAAATTCCATTTATTGTGCTATTGTTATGGGACTAGTTTTAAATGGCGCACCTTTAGATTGCGAACAATTTGATACCAAAATTAAAGATGTAACACGAAAATTGATGTCAGAACACTGGAAAGATATAAATAATTTTGTGATGATGAGCGTCCAAAATTAAAATATTTGTTAAAATTCCAGTTATTGCTCTATTATTATGGGACTAGTTTTAAAATATGCGCCTTTATATTGGGAACAATTTGATACGAAAACGAGCGATGTAACACGAAAATTGATGTTATCAAACCGAACGAGTATACACATTAGGTTGCGGGTGTGATAATTGGTGCTCGTTCACGGGTAACTTTAAGCTTTACTAAGGGGAGTCACGCTGGGCTTTTGGACAATATATGCATATACACCTGCAGGGAATTTAATTGCGAACACAGTGATACCAAAACGAATGACGTAGCACGAGAATTCAGGTGAGAAAACTGAAACGAGTATACACAATTCGGTGTCGCCGCGCGCTCGTCCGCACGCTCGAGCGCACCGCCAGGAGCAGTTCGTGCAAACAAACGGAGCGCACGCTCGGGGTGCGAAAGTGTTAATAAGGAAAGATTCCAGAAGCAACTAACTGCTGCCCAGCTAGAATTTTAGGACTTTCTCTGACTGCTACTAAACACACAGGAATTTGGGATCCAAGCCCCACGTCATATTAATTCATATTGAATTCTGAATTTACAAATGCTACAAAATGGCTTCTGGAACTGAAAAGCACGAGTTATGAGGGTAGACTAGAGGTGTTAAATATTCCAAAGCTAGAATATAGAATAAAAGAGGTGATGTGATCTCCACTTACAAAATAATAATGGGAATTGACTAAATTGACAGAGGAATTTCTGAATGTGGCAACCTCAAGAACCAAAGGCCACGGATTCAAGCTACTGAAACAAAGGTGCCGAAAAAATATTAGAAAATTCACTTTCGCAAACAGTATGGTAGACGGTTTGAACAAGTTAGGTTAGCAGGTGGTGGAGGCCAAAACTGTCAGTAGTTTCAAAGCATTATATGACAAAAGAGTGCTGGTAAGATGGGACACCACGAGTGTAGCTCTCATCCTGTAACTACACTTAAATGATTACACATACAGGCTTTCTGTCCCCAACAAAACGAACTTTGAGTTAAGCCTTACTACTTTTGTGGTAAGCAAGTGAAATGCATAGAGGGAAGAAGTTGCTGAAGCCAATTCCATTCACAATCTTAAAGAAATAGATGAAAACATTAATGTTGAGTTGGGTAATTAGTGTGGATAGAGCACTAGATCTCACTTCCCTCCTCGAGTGTAATAGGTAAGCACTGACAAGTAAGCATGGAGTGAGACATGCTGACTGGATTTCATTAAACATGAAATCAAGAATTATAAACTATATAACAAGTGGTGTTAAAATAAGCACAAATTTAGGTAAGCTAGTATGATGGGGTTGTTATTTTGACATTAATAACCTAGTGACATTCTCCCTGCAGCAGTCCAGTAGTCCAGTTGAGGGGAGTCAGGACCCAGGCCCTGAGATTGACCCCAACCCTCTTCCTCTACCTCCAGTGCCCCATGAGGTCATGCGGACAGCCTCTGAACGCCATCAGAAGGGGCTAATGTGCCCATGGATATACCAAGTTTTAACGCAGGTTGGTTAATTTATTATGTGCTTGCCATTGTAGGCATATAGAGTACTAGCTATGTATGTACATGAATGGGTGTGGACACACAGCAGTAACCATGGCTCATGGCCAATTAATTATTCTTTTCTTTTATAAAATATTAATCGTTTTGAATTCTAGAACTTAATGTCTGAGTAGTCCTTGCTTCATTCATTAGTACAGTGTAAAGTTCAGTAATACTTTAATAATGCTTTAATGATCCTTAGATTAACTTTGATAAAGTAACAGTTTTATAAAAAGATTATATGAGGTTTTCCATTATTTTAGAAAGTCATTTGTGTACACATAGAGAAAGTGTATAGTCACCCAAGTGTAATTCCCTAGGTGTAGTTACAGGATGAGAACTTGCTGATTGTGTCCTGTCTAACAAATAATGTCATATGATGCTTTAAAACTGCTGATAGTTTTGGCATTCACCACTTCCTGATTTCACTTGTTCCAACCTTCTTCACCTGTGTTCTCAATAGAGAACTTTTGAGCATATTTTCAGCACCTTTGCTTTCTAAGCTCGAGTCTGTGAGCCCGTGTTACAGAGCACCAGCTGGACTGTTAAAGACTAATTTGGTGGCCAGTTGAGTCAGTCTGACTGTGGCCACCAAGTCAGACAAGCAATTCAACATATAATGTTCAGTGTGTGTGGCAAGGAGGTCACAGGTCTTTTGAGCATTAGAAAACGGCCATAAATCCAAAAAGGTTGGGAACCACTGTTCTCAATATTGCAGGTTAAAATTTTTTTTGCCAGCTTTGCCCAATCGATTCATGTCAAATCCTTATGCATAGTTAATGCCTCCAGTCTGTTCTCAAAGCTATTGTTTACCAGATTTGGAAGCCATAAGTTTATAGTTTATGGGTCTTCTATGTTTCCATTTTCATAGAATGGAACTCTGCTTTTTTTGCACGTGTCTGCGAATTTTCCTACTTTTGTAGATGTTTGGAAAATAATGTGTAGCTGGGGTTCAAGTCTTAGATGCACACTTGCTGACAACCCTTAGCAAGACTTTATCTGGCCCGACTGCTTTTTATTTGTCTAGTTACATATTTGAATGTTTTTTCTACTGTGATGTTACACACGTCTTGGTACAATATTGTGTTAATAGTCCTTATTGTGGCTGCTTCTCCAAAAATTTCATTTTTAATAAATACACTTTTGGAACCGTTTGCTTAGTGTTTCACATATTACCTTTTCAGTCTGAGTTTGTCTTATTATTTTTAGTCTTTGGACTTTCTACTTTAGACTGTAGTTACAGGATGAGTCAACACACTCATGGTGTACCATCTTCATAGTACTGTCTCATATGACACTTTGAAACTAGTATGATTTTGGTATCCACTTTCTTATATTATTTTGTACAGATGTTCCCATAGCGTGAATCTGTGACCTCTAGTTCATGAAATTCCTTCTGTGTTGTGTTGATTCCTGTTGCTATTTTGTATATTGTGATTATATAGCCTCTGTTTTTCCTCCTGTCCTCTAGCTTGGCATGTTTAGTGCCTCCAGCCTCTCCTCATAGCTCAAGTTTTGAAGTTCCCGGAGCCATTTAGTAGCATGTCTTCGTGCCAATTTCCAATTTATGTTCTTCAGGTATGGGCGGCACCACTGATGCATATTCTAATATTGGTCTCGCAAATTGCATGAACAGTTTCTTCAATATTTCTCTGCCCATGTATTTAAACGGGTTTCTGAAATTTGGTGATGTTGCATAGGCTCCTGTCACACTAGCCTTTATGTGATCCTCTGGTGACAGCTGAATATACAGAACCACTCTTGCATCTCTTTCCTTGTCAGAAGTTTTTAGCATCTTTTCACATAATTTGTTGGTTAAATGTTGTCTGTTTGGAAATTCTTCATTCCATTACATGATATTTATTTACCCTGAGTTACATGTTCCATGTGTTGCTCCTTTCAAACATTGTCCAAGTCATTTTTGAGGGCAATGAAGCCATCCAAGTCCCTGACACTCCCTAACATTTTAGCATCTGTAAATTTATACATGTAACTCTGTATTCCCTGTGATAGATCATTTACATGCTATAATGAACATTACCAGTGCAAGAACTGAAGCTTGAGCTTCTCTGCTAGTGACATTTCTCCAATCGGATACCTTGCCTCTGATCACTGCTCACATTTATCTGCTCAAAAATTTCTCATCCAATTTAGATGTCTGTCACCCCTCCAGTGTGTGTTCGCACTTCTAAATTGTTTTATTTTTCTATATCTGTTAAATGTCTTAACCTGCTGAAGGTTTCGGGATCAGTGTCCCCGCTGACACACTGGAAGCCTGGTCTCTAACCAGGCTTCCTGGTTGCTGGTATTATTCACCAGGCTGTTTGATGTGGATAAACTGCCTTATCCACCAGGCTGTTTGATGTGGATAAACTGTCTTATCCACCAGGCTGTTTGATGTGGATAAACTGTCTTATCCACCAGGCTGTTTGATGTGGATAAACTGCCTTATCCACCAGGCTGTTTGATGCAGCTGCTCACAGCCTGACGTATAAGTCGTAGCCTGGTTGATCAGGTATTCTTTGAAGGTGCTTGTCAAGTTCTCTTTTTGAACACTGCGAAGGGATGGCCAGTTATGCCCCTGTATGTGTAGGATGTTGAAAAGACTTGGTGCCTTTGACGTTGATAGAGTTCTCTCTCAGTGTACCTATTGCACATCCTGCCTTGCTGTCTGGTCTCATGTGGTTGTATTTCTTTGTGCAGGTATGGAACCAGTCCTCCTAATATTTTCCAAGTGTAGATTATTTATGTATCTCTCCTGCCTGTGCTCTAGGGAATACAGATTTAACATTTTTAGGCTGTCCCAATAATCATTGCCCCTAATAATCATTTAGGTGTGCCCTAAATGTATCGGCTACTATGGGTGTAGTGAAATGATAGTCTTGTTAACGGCATCAAATCTCGATGCCGTTACCGGAGTCAGGTGAAACTTACTCCGGACCGAGTTGCTTCCGACGGGAAAAGGGGGTTGCTATGTGCATTTAATATTTTTTGTTTGTTTATGTTCAGTGCAGTGATCTTTTGGACTGTTAATAGCAGTGTTTCTGTGGGGAGCTTCCTTCGGCTCCCTGGAGCTATCAGATTGATATGCGATATGTTAGTCAAGGGCATTATTCAATGGAGTTCAGCCTACGGGGGATCACGAGCCAGAACCTGGCCCCCTTACAGAGGCAAGGGAGCAATGGCCTCTGGGACCCCCCCTGTGGTTGGGGGCACTCCATGTCTGCCATCGACCAGGGTTAGGCACCCAGAAAGGTAGGCATAACAAAACAAACCCCACCTGGTAAGAAAATTGCAACCGAAAACCAAACAGGGAGGCAGAATTCCCCCAACTATGAAGGAAAGAAGCATACAAGCAAACGTCACATCACCGCTGCCGCATCGCTCGTCTGTGCAGCCCCTGTTCCCCCAAAGGAAGAGGGGAGAGCCCTGGACCCTCGCTCCGGCTGCTCCAACCCCCAGTTTGTTGGCTGATGCGATCTGGGGGCGGTCGTCAACTTGGGCCTTGATTTCTTGGCAGTGTTTTTCCTTAGTGATGTTTCCTGCTGTGTTGTGGTGGCGGCCACGTGTAAAATCAGTGTACTAGGGCTGCATGCGCTTAGCTCAACATTTACTTTGCCCTTGGGGCCAACTAGGGTTTCATGGCCTTTGTTTCACCTTGGGTAGGAAGTGGTGGTGTTGCTGGTTGGGGTGCACGGTGTTGTGCAGCTTGCCTACCAATGCAACGGCCGTGTTCCTGTTTCCTCTGGAACTTTGTACTTTTGCTGGGGTTTTATTTTATTTTTTTCTTTGCCTGGAAGGGGTCTGCCTTGTTGGGCTATTAGTCCACTTATGATATTTTGGTGGCCCTCCTCTAGGCCCTAGTGTTGCTGTGATTGTACACATCACAGGGGTTTCTGTGTTTAGCTCATATCCCTTGTTACCTCTAGGGTTTAACCAGTTTTGCAACACCTTGTTTCAGCTTCCCGTAGCAGTCAGCCTATGGGCCCTGGAAAACCCTGTCGTGGCTCGGTAGACCGATGGATGCGTCTTCCAGGTTCCAGCTCGCCTCGTGTGAGTTTGAAGGTTCTCTGTGCCCTTGTCTCAGGGTGACAGTCACCTGTTTTGCCTCCGTCATGCTTCCTGTTGGGTCGACGACACCTTTGACCCGGAGTCTTGCAAGATGTGTTCTCTGTTTATGTTCCAATTTACCCATTCTGTAGACATTAAGGCTCAGGTATAGTTGGCATTTGCGTTGCATGCTCGGTTTAGGTTGCTGTAATGTGCTAGGTTGGTTGCCCACCCGGATGCCCCGAGACTGCCCTGTTTTGGTTATAGGGACCTGAACTTGGGGGGCATTAGTCGATTCGACTTTGGTTCAGTTCGCACAATTTGACTTTGGTTCAGTCCACACTCCCCAGTCCTTCCCCAGTTGGTGTTGTTCGCCCTGCTCCCCCCCTCTTTCCCCCGTCCCCTTGCTCCCGGCTCCCAAATGTTTGAGGGGTTTCGGCATCGGGGCGGGGTTTAGTTGGTGATGAAACTCCGGCTGCTCCGAGGGCTGCCCCATTCGGGTTGGGGATGGAGGCATTCGAGCCTTCTCCTTCTGCCGAAGCTTCTGGGGTCCCACCAGCAGACTGGTGGGACTTCTTTTCTGCCTTTTCCCTGGACTCTCCATTTTCTTAATTAAGGAATAAAGGGTGGGGAGGACAACTCTGCCCCGGGTCCTGGTTTGGAGCATCCAGGCATGGGGGAGGAGTTGACCTGGGGGCTTGGGCCCCCTTTTGATCCTGCTTGGGTTTTAGTGCCCTCTTCGCAGGGTTTCTTCTTGCAAGGAGGGGGGGGAGGGTTTTCTTACCCCCTTTCCCTGTAAGAGTATGATTTGGGGTCAGCTCCTTCCCGGGTTCCCTTGGGTTCCTCAGCTCCTTCATTCCGTAGGTTTTCTGCCTCTCGAACCTCACCTAAAGTTCGGAAGGCTCTTGCTGCGTACCTCCTGTGAGACCTGGATTCTGCCTCTGTGATGGATCCATCCTCGTTTCAGTTCGGTTCTTCTTCTTCTTCCCCATATTGGGTGCGTTATGAGGTCCCGAAGTCTTCCTGGCTGGCAGACTGCCCTTTCTTTTCGCATGGAGTGTGGCATCGGTTTTGTCGGACCCGCACTCTCGAATGGCAAGAGGCTGCTACCATTCTGCATGTTTACCTGGGGGCGAGTTTGAGTGCTTTAATGCATGCTAGTTTGCCCCTGTGCTTACTCGGGATGTTGGATTTGTGTAGCTGCACATACAGATTCCCGCCTTTTCGGCATCTTTGGAAGCTGAGGATTCACGCACCCATGAGCATTTGGCTTTGGTCTTGTGCTTCTTTCCTTTCTCATGCTGTCCTCGGATTGGCTTGGGGAGGATGTGGAGGTGTTGAGTGCCGGGCCTTCGTCTGGTGCGTTGGCCTTGAAGGCTCGGGCGTCGGCCACACTTTTGAAGCTGTTTGCACAGATTATCAGGGAAGCGGTGTCTGTTATTTGCTTCTCGGCACGTGTGCCAGCAGGCTGTGCTCACTCACTCTTTGGAATCTGCTTGGGCCCTGGCTCTTAAGTTTTTGTTGCCCTTTTGTCCATTGCTATTTGCGAAGACTGCTGTCACACAGATTCTATAGGCAGCTTCGTCTAGTTGTTGTCCTATGTTGGACTTGTTGCTTCTCTGGGGTGGCTGATCTCAGCCTTCTCAGATGGGTCGTACCAGGGCTCGGGGTTCCTCCGGTCGGGGTGGGCCATTGGTGCCAGCTTCTGTGCCGGCCGGGTATGGCTTCGGCATCTGTTCTTGTACCTTCGGGGACTCCACCTCTCTCGCAATTGCTGGGTTCGGCCTCCGTGAGTCTTACGTCGGTTGCTGCGTCACTGGCTTCCTCTTTGGGTTTTTCGGGGTTCACTGCCTAGGGGCCTACCCGAGCCCTTGCTCATTGTGTTCATAGACGCGTCGTCTCTCGGCTGGGGCTTTGTGATCAGTACACACCAGGCAGGCCAGGGATGGTGGGGTCCGTCTTTCCATCGAGACGGAGTTTGCAGGAGTTTGCGGCGGTGTGGCTGTCGTTTCGGAGGGTTCGGGTTGCTCGGAGCTCCACAATCCAGCTCCATTCGAACTGCTCTCTAGTGGTTCATTGCCTGAACTTCGGGAGCTCTCTTTGGGCCTTGGCTCTTTGGGGCTGGTCACTTAGTGGCTCGTCTTCTGGTTTCTTGGGGTTTGGCTCCCTGTGCAGTTCATATCCGGGAATTGTGCAACATCCTGGCGGACGGCCTGTCCCGGTTCATTCCCCTGTCCACGGAATGGACGGTCGACAGCGACTCCTTCAGGAGGCTCTGCCAGTCGTATGGGCTCCCAGAGGTGGACTTCATCTCGTCAGCATGGTCGAGGCGTCTCCCGATATATGTAGTGCCCTTCCCCGACTGTGGAGCCATTGCGGTGGATGCCTTTCGGCAGGACTAGTCGAGGTGGGGTTACCTGTACCTCTTCCCTCCGATCGAGCTGTTGCTTTGGGTTCTTAATCAGTTGGAGTCCTACCACTGAAGAGTTGTCCTATTGGCCCCTTGGTGGTCGGCCCAGCCTTGGGTTTCAGGCATTACTTGCTCGGTGTCTGTACCTGGGGCATTTTCAGCGGCTCCACCTCTTTCAGCAGATTGGACCGATCCGGGACATGGCTGATTCGTTTTACTACTCCTTCTCTCTTCGCGTATGGTCTTTTTGATGCGGGGTTTATCATTATATGTATGGTGATCATGTGGCTTCGTTGATGGTGTCCCACCTGCAAGCTTCTTCTCGGCCACAGTGTAAAGTTTCTCGCCATTTTTTCGCCATTTTCTGTCTTTGTAGGTTGGCAGAGCCGCTCCAGCTTACGTTCGGGGTGGATGTCACACCTGCCCCATTCCATAAGCTTTCTCGTGCTTTGTTTCACCTCTGGTCTGCTCATGCGCCGCCTGAGTCGTCCTGGTCCTTGGTCAGGGTGCTCTCTTTTCTCTCTTCTCCTCGGTTTGTGGTGGCCCCTTCGGTTTGAGATTTCTTCCAGAAGGCTTGGTTTCTGTTGGCATTGGCCTCTGGGGGTCGGGTTGATGAGCTTCATGCTCTCCTCCGGTGCAGGGGTTTCTGCTCTTTCGGTCCTGGTGTTTTGCAACCGTCTCCTCCTTTTCTTGCAAAGAATGAGATGGCGGCTTTCTGGAAGGGCCCTTGGGTTATTGATGCTTTGTTGGTCAGGCCGGGGGTGCATCATTTGTTGTGTCCAGTTGTTGCTCTTTACTTTTGTCTGTGCACCTCAGCCTCTGTGGCCGGGGACGCGCTTTGGGTTGATCCGCTTTCCCTCATAACCTGTTCCAGGGCTCGGGTCTTCCGAGTCATCCACAAGGTTATTAAGTCTAGCCAGTCTGCAGTCTATCCCCGTGCAAATAACGTTCGTAAGTTTGGTGCTTTGGCTGCCATCTTCGGCAACATGTCTTAGGCTGTCATTTGGGCGCAGGGATTTTGGAAGTCAAATGGGGGTCCTGGCTGCCTGTCATTTAGTAAACATTCCTGGTCCTGGGCATTCATGTGTTGCTTTGTGTGTCTGGTTGCAGCAAGTTGTCTCAACTTCAAGTTGAAGAGCATGGGGGCAACTGTTCCTCTTTTACTTGTCTTGGGTTTAGTAGCTACTTGGAGCTGAAGATGCTCTCCACAGAAAACCAGCATTGAACGTAATGAAATGCCATTTTTTTGGGTGATCCCCGGAAGCTCCCTGGCAACCCTCCCTCCCTCCAGTCAGCGGTTTTTCGCATTATTTGATGCTTAGCTTCCGAACTGGAGTGCTAGGTAGCTGGCACGGGGAGGTCCGGGTCTCCCTCCTTTCCCACTCAGGGAGGGAAGGGCTGCACGGACAAGCAACGTGGGGGTGGAGTGTGACATTTGCTTGTGTACTTGTTCCCTTGGGTTTGAATGGAGTTCTGCCTCTCTCTCTTCGGTCCATAGTTGTCATTTTCTTGCCATGTGGGTTTTTTTGTTTTGTTATGCCTACCTTCTTATGCCATCAACTGGGGTTAGACACCCAGAAACCCTTCTGGGTGTCTAACCCCAGTTGATGGCAGATAAAGGGAAAACTCCCCAACCATTGGGGAGGGGGGGGAGGAGGGTTTCTAGGGCCATTGCTCCCTGCAACCTCTCTGAGAGGGGCCAAGTTCTGGCTCGTGGTCCCCGGTAGGTTGAACCCCATAGACTAATGCCCCAGTCTAATGTATCGCATATTTCCCCGATAGCTCCAGGTATCTTTTGGAGCTCGCCCAGAAAATGCCGTATAATTACATTCGATGCAGGTTTTTTTCCGAATCCAAATTTTGAAGGGACAATCCAATGGGTGGATTTGGTGTTTGTTTAGAGAGTTCCGTTGTAGGGAGGAATGGATTTAGGGGCTGCCTCTGTTTGGTATAATACAAGGAAAGCAAAACATAAAATGAAAGGTTTTTGTGTATCTTTTATAATTAAATAGCCAAGAATAACAAATACTGAACTAATAAAATATAGTCAGTTGAAATGACTTTACATGACAAAATGGTGACTTTGTAGTGATTTGCTTAGCTAAACGAACTAGAGGGTTCAGTTCCTGAACCGATTATGTGCCTCTGTAATCCTTTACACCACCGCCCACGGGATGGGTATGGGGTGCATAATAAAGAAAGAATTATTATATGTAGTGACCCCTTTACCCTATAGAATCCTGAATTTTTTATTATTATTATTAATTGTGAAATTTAATTTGGCTTTGATTTGTTGTGTATAGGAATACGTTGTATTTAGTGGGGTGGATTTTGTAAGGGGCACTGTGTTTATATATTCATGTAATATTAAAGATAGGGGTAATAATATTTAACACTGTTATATTATTGTGATGTTCAGGGTGAAGTGAAGTTTGGTGTATGTATGGAGGACGAGAGTAGCAGAGAACTGCCACTCGCTGTGCTTTTCTACCGCTCGGTCCGCCAGTATGTTTATGCCATCCTCTATAACCTCCATCATCATACTTTCATGGCACGGAAGGCGAAGGAGGAGGGCCAGAGTAAGTATTGACATTCAATACTGTGTTTTATTACTAGCTTCCTCCAAAAATCCATCATAAATATTTAATTTTAATGTGAAACTGCACACTAGATTACATAGTATAGACTTTCCTTTTCTTTGTTCTTATAAAGATCTCTTCCAATTTAAAATTTTGAAACTTTATTCCTTATATAAGTAGAAATGTAATATGTCCATTTGTCTGACTGAAGCACAAAAGTGTTTTTCTAAGTTTTAATGGAAGTTTTACAGACAGCTGGAGGGTTCACAGAAACAAATTATTGAAACTGCCAAACAACTTGGCAAACGATTCAAATGAAATGAGAAGCACTAAAATGTAGCTCGAACCCGTTAGTACCGATAGCCGTCAGGCAGTCCGACTCCCAGCTCACAGCCTGTTCCCCCTTGGTCAGTTCTGGAATTGATAAACACCCACTGATGAACCAGCGATCCTGGAGGAAAGGGCAAGAATGGGGGAAGTCACTGGGGCTCTACCAGAAAGAGGTGTTTTATTACATTCAATGGTGGGTTTCTGGGGAAACACCCTCCTCCTCCTCCTTCCCAGTCCCTCAAGCTTGCTTACCACCAAAAATGAAAACACAGGCCTTACTAGAGAGGAGAGATGGCAGGTATTAAGATGAACCGGAGAATCCTGGCTTGGAGATGAGGCCCAAAGCATCGCACAACTGACCGGGACCAGGAACGTTAAGCAAATACCAGGCTGCTGGAACCTAGTTAGAATGCCAAAACCCCCCAAGCTCGAATAGCCTATATTAGCTTAAGTTATGTCGGAGACGATCGCCTCTATAGTAGCATCCTCGTGGCGATTCTATGCCCAAGGATGGATAAGAGGCCAACAAGACTTAATGATGCTGCAGCTGATCTGAGAAATGCGAGCCTTGGAACAGGGGACCAAGGAAACAGGATCAACTCCCAAAGTCTCAACCTGGGCAGAACCGGTATAACGCTGAGCCTGAAACACTGCTGTCACTGTAATGCTGCTGCTACCACTTATAACAGTGGTTATAAGTGGCTGCTTAAGTGCTATTACAGACCCCTATGTACACCCAGTACTCACCATTGATAACCTGAGTATGGATGGAACACAAAATGCTCGAAGAGGGGATTCGAGAATTGCTTTACTGTAAAACCGAGATAGTTTGCTGCCACCACCCCGTGTAAACTATACCAATTGTTTACCACATAAACATCATTTCTGTTTTTCCTGCCATTAGTTATCTGGCAGTGGCTCATGGGGGAATGCTGCAGGCAGCAGAGGGGATTGGTTTAGCTCTCTTAGTACCTCTTGATAACTACTTTTTCTAAAGAGTTTGCAATACTTTACAATAACTGAGTGGAGAATGAATAGTATATACAATACTTAATGCAGCTGGCTCAAGGGCTATTGGTGACATATGTCTGCTTAATGACACATTGGAGGCAATCACCGTTAATTCAATATTTAATTAAACAAAAAATTATTGAATGAAAATAACATCCTAAGCTAGAAATTTCTTAACTAGGCAGTGAGCGTTGACAGTTCAATGTTATAACATCAGATACAACAGAACAAATCCACAAGGGCTGTGACGAGGGTTCGAACCTTTGTGGATTTGTTCATTTGATGCATCACGCTAGTGTGTTTTCTCTGTGTAATCAGATACAACATGTTATCTTTGAAATCACGACTCCAGTACTTTGGGCTAGCAATAGTAAGGCCTTCTTTATGGCATGGTCCCCTCCCCCTCCTCTTCCCTCCTAGTGACCCTGTATCACAGTCTGTCTCCTCGATAGCCTCGGTATAAATTAGCGCTCGGGAATAGCAGCTTGTTGTGGCAAACCACCTGCACTGTCTTCTCCCCAGCCCTCTGCAGGCCTTGTCTAGTCTGTTAATAGCATCAGAGCTCTCTCCATTCATCACTATTACCTTTGGGTCACCTTAACCAAAACAAACCATTTCCTGGTCTTAGTTGACCCCAGCAGACCCCAGCATATCCTAGCAGACCCCAGCAACCAGTTACTTGTGTCAGGGTCTGCTAATGCACTTACTTCTTGCTTGTTTGCTTCACTGGTATTTTGAGGGTGTTGCTCATTTCCTGTAATGTTTTATGAAATAGTAGATAATTATAGATCGAAATACAAATGGGAAAAGTTTTGGGATTTATGAATTACAGTACATAACATCTAGGGGAAGGAAAACCCTGATTTTAAACCTCCGCTGCCTTGCGGCCATAAAATCCGGAGTTGGAGCCACTAAAGGCAGTTCGTTGTTGACGTCGACCTCGTTCTGGCAGCTCCTGCGACGTTGCTGGAACCATGTGTATTGGCATTTGCCTTTCTATTGGATAATTTCAGCAACGTGGAGAGGGGGGGACCTGCTGCATGGGTAACAGCTTCTCCATATCTACCTACCCAGGCTTTGCGCCCTGTCAGGGTGCAACTCCATAGTCTTCCAAGACTGGGGGATGCCTACTACTGCATAACGTTTAGGTACAGGATGAGAGCTATGCTCATGGGGACCCCCGTCTTCCCAATAATCTTTTGTCATATGACACTTTGAAACTGCTGATAGTTTTGCCATCTGCAGCCTTAAATAAATTGTTCCAGGTGTCTTCAACTCTTTACAAAATATAATTTGCAAATGTTTTTCTGGCACCCATGTTTCCTTAGCTTGAATCTCTGGCCTCTTGTTCTTGAAGTTGCAGGTTTCAAATATTTATCCTAGGCCATTTTGTCTATTTCTATTACTTTTTAAATATAGTGATAATATTACCTCAATTTTTTCCCTTTTAATTTTGGCATATTCAACACCTCTAGCCTCTCTTCGTAACTCTTGTTATTTTCAGTTCTGGAAGCCACTTCGTATCTTGTCTTTGCACCTTTTCTAGTTAATTTATCTGCTGCTTGATATATGGACACTGTAAAACTGTTGTATATTCTAATTTTGGTGCCACATAATGTAGAGACAGTCTTGTTTTTAGTAAATACAGCAAACACTAACTCAAGCTCCGAGTGAATTCATTGATTGCAAATTTCTGCTGACTTGTACAAATTTGAGTCTAAGGTCATAATTGAAAGTGGCCACATTGGAGAGTGGTGTACTGGAGACACATTAATGTTTGAGCTTCACTTGACTGAGGTGCTTGGGTGTGTGTGTCAGCCAGAGCCAACTCTCACCTCTTGATTCCTCAACAATGATCTTGTGTTTATATACTTTTTGGGTTACGTTTTCTCATTATGGCACTTGGTGTGGGGAGTCCTGTCGGCTCCCTGGAGCTATCGGACTGATATACGATATATTAGTCTGGAGCATAAGTCAATTAGAGTTCAGCCTACCATGGACCACGAGACAGAACCTGGCCCCCCTCAGAGAGGCACAAGGAGCAATGGCTTATGAAAACCCCCCTGTGGTTGGGGGCACTCCATGTCTGCCATCGACTGGGGTTAGGCACCTAGAAAGGTAGGCATAACAAAACAAACCCCACCTGGTAAGAAAATTACAACTGAAGACCGAACCGAGAGGTCTGTCTGTTGGGTCAATGACAATGACAGTACCCTTTCTATTGACATTGAGATTCAAGTACAGGTGGCATCTGAGTTACATGCTCGGTTTAGGTTTGCTGCAACGCTCTAGGTTGGTTGCCCACTTGGATGCCCCGAGGTTGCTCTGTTTTGTTTATAGGGGACCCGGATTTTGGGGTGTTAGTCACTTCGACTTTGGTTCAGTCCGCGCTTCCCAGTCCTTCCCCGGCTGACGTTGTTCACCCTCCCCCCCTCCTTTGCTCCCGGCTCTGAAACATATGAGGGTTTTGGAGTCGGGGCAGAGTTTAGTTGGCGATGAGACTCGGGCAACTTCAGAGGTTGCCCCATATGAGTTGGGGACGAGGCATTCGAGCATGCATCTCCTGCAGAGGCTTCTGGGTCCTACTAGCAGACCCCCCCCCCCCCCCCTCTTCTTTGCTACCTTTCACCTGGACTCTGCCTTTTCTTAAGGGGTAGAAGGCGTGGAAGACGGTTCTGCCCTGTTTCTTGATTTGGAGGATCCCAGGGCTGGGGAGGAGTTGACCTGGAGGGCTTGGGGCCCCCTTTGATCTCACTTGGGTTTTAGTGCCCTCTTTGTGAGGTTTGTTATTGCAGGGGAGAGAGGTTTTCTTACCCCCTTGGGTTCCTTGGGTTCCTCGACTCCTTCCTTCTTGAGGTTTGCTGCCTCTTGAATCTCACCTAAGGAGGTTCAGGAGGCTCTTATGGTGTACCTCTAGCAAGACCTGGATTCTGCCTCTGTGATGGTTCCGTCCTCATTTGAGTTTGGTTCTTCCCCGTATTGGGTGCGTTATGAGGTCCCGGAGACTTCCTGGCTGGCAGACTGCCCATTGTTTTCACAGGGAGCGTGGCATGGGTTTTGTTGGACCCACACGCTTGAATGGCAGGAGACTGCTACCATTCTGCAGGTTTACCTTGGGGTTTGAGTGCCTTAATGCATGCTTGTTTGCCCCTGTGCTTCCTCGGAATGTTGGCCTTGTGTACAGCTGCACGTGCAGGTTCCCAGAGGGCATTTGGGCCCCAGAGGGCATTTGGCCTCGGTCTTGCGCTTATTTGTGGAGGCGTTGAGTGCTGGGTTTCCGTCTGGTGTGCTAGCCTCGACGGCTCAGGCGTCAGCCACACTGTTGAAGCTGTTTGCGCCGATTCTCAGGGAGGCGGTGTCTCCATTTTTTGCTTCTCACCTCGTGTGCTGCCAGGCCGTGCTCACTCTGTCCTTGGAATCCATTTTGGCCCTGTCTCTTAAGATTTTGTCGCCTTTTTGTCTGTTACTGCTTGCGGAAGCTGCTGTTGCTCAGTTTCTGCAGGCGGCCTCATCTAGTTGTCGTCCTATATCGGACTTGTAGGTTCTCCGCGGTGGCCGTTCTCGGGCTTCTCGGAAAGAGTCGTGTCAAGGCTTGAGGTTCTTCCAGTCAGGGTAGGCCATTGGTGCTAGATTCTGTGCCGGTGCTTCCTTCGAAGCATGTGTCGTCTGGGGCGGCTCAATGCTCGCTCCGCTCATCGGCCAGCTTCTTGTAAGGATCGTCGGCCCTTTCGCAGGTCGCCTCATTGACGGGGCGATGGGGCTTGCGCTGTTTGCTCACTCCTAGTCCCAAGATTCGTGGACGTTTCGAGTCATCTCTTCTGGCCTGTGGTTGCATTGGGCGGCTCCTCCTCCTTCGGGGGAGTTCGGGGCTGGTGGGGCAGGCTTCTTCCCCTATGTTCTGTCGGGTCATCTTGGAGTGGATGCGCTTCGGCGTGGTCGAAACGACCCTGTGCCTCAGGTGGGTTGGCCGCCTGTTTCCAGTGCCGAAATGGGACTGTGCGGATCTGCGGTTCATTCTGGATTTGTCTCGTCTGAACCCCTGGATTCCTTGATCACTCTGTCTCGGGTCTAGTTCCTGTTGGAGCTGTGCGCTTTGATGGTGTCTCTGGACCTCTGGGACACGTATTGGCACATTCCCATTCATCTGGGGTTCAGGGACTGGCTAGGTTTTGTTTGGGGCGGCAAGCTTACCTCTTTCGTTGCCTTCCTTTTGGCTTGCAACTGGTAACTCGTGTATTCACGTATCTTACTTGGGTCTTGGTGACTCGTCTGCATCTGCTAGGGGTTCGGGCTCTGGCCTACCTCGATGACTGGTTGGTGTTGGCTCCCAGCTCGTTTGCTTGTCTGCTCACCAGGGCTGTGGTTCTTTCCCAGCTCGCTGTGTTTGGATTCCAGGTGAACTGGAAGAAGTCCTGTCTGGTTCCGTCCTGGGTTCGGACTTGTCTGGGCCTTGTGTGGGACTCTTGGACCTCTTCCATGTCTCTCCCTCCAGAGGAGTTGCTGTGGCTGCGGTCCTGCCTCGAGCTGTTTCTGAGGGGAGGATCTTGAATCACTCAGCGGTTGCTCGAAAGGTTGTGAGGGAGTTTGACTTCGCCGTGCTGGTTTATCTGCCAGGTCGAGTCTGGCTTCGGTGTCTGTTCTGGTTTCTCTGGGGACATTCTTTCCACCTCTCACAATCGCTGGGTTTGGCTTCCTGGGCCTTGTGTCGGTTGCTGCATCGCAGGCTATCTTTTCCATTTTTGGGGGGTTCATTGCCTTGGCGCCTGCCCGAGCCCTTGTTTGATGTGTTCACCGAATCCTCGTCTCTTGGCTGGGGTTTTGTGACCAGTGCTCACCAGGCCAGCTAGGGGCGGTGTGCTCTGTTCTTCCGTCGGGCCCTCAGGACAGTGTGGGAGTTTGCAGCAGTATGGCTGATGCTTCAGAGGGTTTGAATCACTCGGGGTTCCACGATCTGGCTCCATTCATACTGCTTTCCAGTTGTTCATTGTCTGAACTGCAGGGAGATCTCTTCGGTCCTTGACTCCTTGGGGTTGGTCGCTTTGAGTGACTGGTCTGTTGGATTCTCGTGGTTTGGCTCTTCGTGTGGTTCATGTCCAGGGAGTGTTCAACATCCTGGCGGATGGCCTGTCTCGGTTCATTCCCCTGTTCACGGAATGGATGGTTGATGCCGACTCCTTCAGTTGGCTCTTCCGGATGTATGGGCTCCCGGAAGTGGACCTCGTCACGTCAGTATGGTCTCGGCGTCTACTGATATGTGGTGCATTTCTCCGACTGCGGAGCCGTCGCGGTGGATGCCTTCAGTAGGATTGGTCAAGGTGGGGTTACCTGTACCTCTTCCCCTCCCGGTCCAGCTGTTGCTTCAGGTTCTGGCTAGGTTGGAGATTTACCAAGAGAGAGTTGTCCTGGTGGCTGGCCCAGCCTTGGTTCCAGGTGCTGCTTGCTCGGTGTCCAAACCCGAGTTGTTTTCTGTGGCTCTAACTCTTTCAGCAGATCGGACCGGTATGGTACACGGCTGGTTTGGTTTACTCCTCCGCTCGTCGTGTCTGTTCTTTTTGACGCGGTTGTTTCACCACTTGTATGGTGAACAGGTGGCTTCTTTGATGGTGTCCCACCTGCTAGCTTCATCTTGGTGACAGTATGAAGTCTTCTGGCGATCTTTTTGGCATTTTCTGTCTCTTCGTAGGATGTCTTCTATTTCTGATCAGGTTGTTTTGTACTTTCTTGGCTTTTTCAGGACCGTCATTGATGCTGAATACTCATATCGTCCTGTGCTGGCAGTGCTGGCGGAGCCGCTTCAGCTAGCGCTCAGGGTGGATGTTACCTCCGTCCTTTTCCGTAAGCTATCTCGTGCTTTGTTTCACCTCCGGCCTGCTCATACACTGCCTGAGCCGTCCTGGTCCTTGGACAGGGTGCTCTCTTTTCTTTCTCCTCAGTTTGTGGTGGCTTTTCGGTTCAAGATTGTTTTCCCAAGGCTCTATTTTTGTTGGCATTGGCCTCTGGGGGGTCAGGTTGGCGAGCTCATGCTCTCCTCCGGTGTAGGGATTTTTGCTCCTTCAGTCTTGGTGGTCGGTTTGTTTGGTTGCAGCTGTCTCCTTTTCTGGAGAAGAACCGACATGGTGGCTTTACGGAGGGGCCCTTGAGTCATTGATGCTTGGCTATTCAAGCTGGTGGTGCATCATGTTTTATGTCTGGTTGTGGCTCTTCGCTGTTATCTGCCCGTCTCAGCCTCTGTGGCCGTGGACGCGCTTTGGGATGATCTAGTTTTCCTTGTTCCCTGTTCCAGGGCTCGAGTCTCTTAGGTTGTCCGGAGGGTTAAGTCTAGCCAGACTGCGGTTTATCCTCATGTCCATGACGTTCATAAGTTTGCTGCTTTGGCTGCCATGTTCGGTAACATGTCTTGGGCTGATATTCGTGCGCTGTGATTTTGGAGGTTGAACAGTGTCCTGGCCACCTGTTATTTGGTCAACATTCGTGGTCCTGGTCATTCATGTGTGGCTTTAAGTCATAGTTTGCAGCCAGTTGTCTCGACTTGGGAGTTGAGCGCGTGGCGGCTGCCTCCCGGATACGTCCCTCTTTTTCCTTGTACAATATTTGGTTATGTAGTTCCAGGGAGCCAATGGGCCTCGCCACAGAAAACCAGCGTTGAATGTAATGAAACACCCTTTTCTGAGAGAGCCCCTGAGGTTCCATGGCACCCACCCT
This sequence comes from Procambarus clarkii, assembly GCF_040958095.1. Classification (NCBI taxonomy): domain Eukaryota; kingdom Metazoa; phylum Arthropoda; class Malacostraca; order Decapoda; family Cambaridae; genus Procambarus; species Procambarus clarkii. The sequence goes on from NC_091196.1 coordinate 17,128,276, forward strand.
TCTTCTGGTCGGCAGTTTCGTTTTGTTTTTGATGCTCAGACTCCGAACTAGCGGTGTGAATAGCTGATGTGGGAGGTCCGGGGTTCCCATCCTCCCCTGGGGAGGGGGTGCGCAAGCAAGCGATGTGGCAGCAGTGTATGACGTTTGATTGTTTGCTTGTTTCCTTGGGTGTTGAAGGAGTTCTGCCTCTGTTCTGTCTTCGGTTGCAATTTTCTTACCAAGTGGGGTTTTTGTTATGCCTACCTTTCTGGGTACCTAACCCTGGTCGATGGCTGATATGGAATGCCCCAAACCACATGAAGGTTTCCATAGGCCAGGAGTTAGAAGGGACAATCAGGCAGGGAAGAAGCTCAGACAACTGTATTAACATAAGTAATCACTCTTAGAGAGAACTTTAGAAAACAGGTGTGCCGCCAAGTGCTAGTTAAACGACCTGGAGTAACGTGGTCACAAATATATTAATAGGAGGGAAAATGTCAAGATTATTCCAGGGATTATTGACCTGTGTTGGTGCGTTCATTGTAACCATATCTTTGTTTCCCTTTATTTGTTTAGACAAAGAAATAAAGCTGATGAAGGAAGGAGGATTAATGAAGCATGTCTAGAATATAGACATCAATAAAAGGATATTATGGGGCTGACATTGAGGAGCAGGAAGGTGGAACCAGTGTTGTGCTGGCTGGTAAGGGAAACTGTGTGTTTTGACCTGTTGGTCATATCTGGATGTTAAAGAGGCAGAACGTTATCTGTAGCAGAGTAGAAGGATGCTGGAGGTGTAGGTTGTTGGGTAGTTATCTGCTGGTAGCTCAATGTACTCTTGTTGAGGATGACACATGGCTCAACAAGGGTCACAAGATTCATACTCGACACTAATATGGCACCACTTGACACACTTCTTCAAGCACTGATGGAAGTAGATTCTCAATAATTGTAAACTCTCTACATTTTAGTGTATTATAGATCTATATAGTCAATTTAACATCATTATTAACCTGCTTTTCACATGGGATAGACAGGCAGCATCTTGAAAGAGAGCAGATGTATAGCCAAAAAAGATTAAATATTCTCAAAATAACACCTGGTTAATATCTCTTACATCCTACATACTGAAGCAACGCATATAATTAGCACCACCAAAATCATTCACAGTAGTGCTCCACATTATACAACTTGACCCAAAGTGTTTCCAGTGACACATATTATATGAACGTCAAACATTTGCTCCCAAGAAATATGCATACATTTTGATCTCAACAAACAGACCCTATCTAGTTTTATTCTGTGCCACTTCTTGTGTATTGTTGACATTTGATAATCAAAACATGTCTGTCTGCTTTACCTTCATCTCCCCTTGTCACCAAATTTACTCAAAATCATCATTCTGTATCACTATTATCATTCAATATCAACACACATCATGATAAATTCTCTGCAATCTTATTGTTATCTATCTTTTGCATCGACTTCATTTCATGACATTTTCGATCTGTGCTCTATTATCTTTCAAGGTAATCGATGGCAACATATGTTGTCACATTGTCAAGGAATAGGAACTTCATCAAGTGAATACCCATAGAGTCTTTATGATAGATTACCAGAAATTGTGTTAAATGTAATAAAATACCCCCTTTCTGGTGGGGTCCTGAGTAGCTTCTTGTCCCCTTCTTTCCCAAATAGTAGTGAGGTTTTCTTGAGGTGGCTTGTGAGTTGAGGGGAGGGTTGGTTAGCTAGAACTTCCAGTGGTTTGGATCACCAAGTTGGCAGTCAATGTTCATAACAGATCAATGATTATTTGCCTTGTTACCTTTGGGTCCCTAATTTCTTTCAGGCAGTTGCATGTTTTGTGGCACTTTTGGGTAGGAATGGCAGAGGACTACAAAATAGAATACTGTGTGTCCTAACCTCTCGCGTCCACAACTGTGACCTCCAGGCTCATATATATTTTGTGGGGCAAAACATGTGAGAGTCTGTCTCATGCTCGTGCCGCAGTCTTGTGCACTTGTGAAGAACACGGGTTAACAAGTGGTTAACAGCATGGCCTTCTTTCAAAAGACTTACTATCATTCTATCTCAGCAAATTAGGAGAGAGTTGCTAGAAAAGTTTGTGACATTACATAACTTGGTTTCCAGAATGAAAAAAGTGTCAGTTGTGTGATAATTATATCAACACAATAGAACACAAAACACACTGTACAAGTTGAATAAGTTTAGCTTCAGAAAATAATTAGGGGATTTACTGCTTTATCTGTAGGGTTGTAGATTTGTGGTGGCCAATCCTCGAAAATATTACTCCTAGCATCCACCGTGTTTGACTTATTGTTCAAAAATGGAATGTTGCTGCCAGCAAAGTTTGTGTGATGTACTGTACTTCTAATTTTCAAGAGGGCATGGAAAAATATCCAAAAACTAAATGTAAACTTTCCTAGGCCTATTATTGTGCACAGTGTACTAGATTAGGCCTATGATAGCATATATTAGACCTAGAATTACTTATTTAGGCCTAGATTAGATTAGGTTCATTAGCTCCATTTCCTAAGCATGGCATTTGGGGTAGTCCAGCAATACAAAACATTTTTGCTCCTTGTACATATGAGCAAATGGTCAGTGTATCATCATTTTCAGAGGATGGGATGAGTTATGGACTAGGTTTCCAGGGAGCATAATACATTTAGGGTAGTTGAGTTGTCTAGTGTATAAGTAGACATGTATACATGTGGGTGTTGGTGGGTATAACTCCCTCACCGAGACCAGTACGGTGAGGAACATGGCCTCACATGGCTCATTAGGAGCTGCCTCACATGGGCCAATAGGAACTATTTCAGATGGCCCTATAGGAGCTGCCTCACATGGGCCAATAGGAGCTGTTTCAGATGGCCCTATAGGAGCTACCTCACATGGGCCAATAAGGCCCCTCTGTCGTTTCAGCCATTCATGTGTTTCTGCATTAGGAGGGTTGGATATGAAATGAAAGAAAATGTAATTTAAATTTTTTTTTTACTGATAACAGTAAACTGTACGATTGATAAGAATTTATGGAGATGATTTAGTCGTACAATATTAAAGGAATTGACGATGGGAGTGAGGAAGAGCTTTCAAGTGAATTTGAAAGTTGGAATGGGAGAGGAAGTGCAAAATGATGATAAACAGACAAGGTAAGTGTAAGGAAGCAGGGATCAAGTGGGGACAGTGCAGAGGATTGGTACGGAATTGACAGCTAATTACATTAGTTTTGTAAGTTTGATTTTTTTTTTTGTACTTTAAACGTATAGTAGTATAATGCGATGAGCTGCTGCTGTTAATGTATTCTTGTAGTGTGATGATGCAGTATGTAGTGTGGAATATGTGGTGAATGGATAAGGTGTATCTCGAGGTCACTCTCAGTATTATAACCATCATTTCCTATACTGTAATAGTTGTCCTTTTCCTTCCTGGTTGTTGCCTCTGCATCCCATTGAAATTGGTAATAGAGTAATGACCATGAAGTTGAGGGCCCTTGTCTTCATTAAATATGAACATGATGGTTGGTCGTCAATGCCTTAGATTTTGTAAACACATGCAATATTTGAAAACTTGATATTATACAAGATTTCTCAAGTCACTTACACTCAGAAGCAATCATAAACACACATGACAAGCCTAAAATGCATGAATTCAAATGCATAGAATCACGTTTGAAGTTAATTTTGTGAGACTAGCGATGTTATTCGGAATACAAGAAAGATGTCTCGTACGATCATACTTTTGCAATTGATTCACTTTCTAGTTTTGTCTTGAATTCACACTGTATCTAATTTTCCTTTACACATCATTTACAGTTTGTAATAATTTACAATTATTTTATATTTTGTTTTGACAGAGGGTTTGGCCACTGAGGTACCTGAAGTTAAGATCCGCGAATGGATTTACACCAAAAATAATCCCTACCGCACTGCGGATATAGTAGATGCTACTCCCATCAATTGGGCAGTGCCTACCGTCCAGAGGTTGTGGTTCGGGTAAGATTATTCAGTGCCTCTTTGTTGACATTGTCTAGTTTTAACCCCTGAAAGCCAAAGTGATTTAGATTGTTATTTTACATTGTAACAACTGATCTATTCACTAATACAAAGTATAATACCATCCCTAAAGGCAGCTTCTGCTTCTGTGGTTGTGGGTTCGAGAGTCTAATGGTGCAAGTGAATTAAATGTTATTTCCACGTTTAGTGTGGTTTGAAATTTATTTATTTACGCACACACACACATACATACACACTTGAGGGGTTAGTGAAAGACTTATGCAAGGAGAAGAATCAATTGGAAACAAATTGCAAAACCATGGAAGAGGAAAATAATCTCTAGAAAATAGCTTTGGAAGAAGTTATAGCAAATTTCAACATAAATGACTACAATTAGTTAGATAGGAAAATTCAACAGGAAAAACAGCTTTTGTCAGTACAGATGGAGGAAGTTCAGTAGAACTTCGGTTTCAACTCTTTTAACCCTGTCGTAGCTCAGTCGATTAAGGCAGTGTCTGGGATGCTCCAGGACGCAGGTTCGAATCCTCGTCACGGCCCTTGTGGATTTGTTCAGATGGAGGAAGTTACACAGGAAATAGAACAGTGCAAGAAAGATATGCAACTCACCTATGCACAAGTGGCCAAGGAGAAGGAAAAATAGAAGAAGCAGTAAAGGAAGCCAAACACTGCAGCAACCAGGATAAAACAAACATTAGGCAGGAAGTCAGAAAGGAACTGGCATTAAATCCTAAATTGGTGCAAAACAAAGTTGATCGGAGTATGTCCCTGATAATTTTTGGTTGCAAAGAAAAGGAGATAACATCTAGGTCTGAAAGAGCTGTAGAAGAAGAGAAAGTAGTAGATAAAATTGTTGGCCTCATGGAAGGTCTTACTACCATAGAGAATGTCTGCGACTACAGGAGGATTGGAAAGTACGTAAAAGGAAAAGATCGACCTTTGCGGATCGCCCTAAATGGTGCCAAACAGATGGAAGAAGTACTAAGGAATGCTAGAAAATTACAACGCAGTGAGGAAGGAAAAGTATGGTCGTTAAGACGAGATCTTTCAATAGAAGAGAGAGAAGCTAAAACTGAACCTTGTAGAGGCAAAACATCTAAATGAGAGCAGGAATGAAGAAGAAGAAATCAATTCTGTTTTTCTATAAAGTGATAGGGGTAGGCAGACCAGTAAAATGGTACAGAAAGGCAAGCAAACATAATCGCTTGAGAAAGGGAAAGTGAAGAATAAGGAGAAGGGCAACATGTTCCTGAAAATTGCATACACCAACATTGATTGAGTGAGATCAAAGATACTGAAGTTAATTGATGTAATACTTGTCTTCTTTGTGCGTTGGATAGGTGCTTGCATCTTTTTATCCCTGATTGCCAGTAAATAGGAGGTGTTATCGTTATTATCAGTACCGGTTGCCACCCGTCGCGCATGCGTTTGTTTTTAAAAATTTTGCAAAAAATCCATTTCCTAACATATTGGGATGAAAATTTTACAACGCTGATGCCAAATAACGGGAGATTTGTTTAACATTTTTCACTATATTTCATATTTGGAAAAATACTCCTCTGTCACTGGGCCCCTTAATGAGGACAGTATTAGTATGAGCAGTTTGCACAAGAAGGTGGCAAAATTAGAGATTATTGTTAACTATCATGTGGAAATGATCAGAAATTTGAGACAGTAATGACCAATTGAGTAACGATATCAAGTCTTGACGGGCAAATAATAGAATTATGCAAGGACAAGACTCTCTGGGAAGCCAAAAATAAAGTCCTACATGAGGAAAATAAAGTATTGAAAATAACTTTTGAAGAAATTAAAATAAATCTAAATAAGCATGAATACAATAGGGTTAGGTAAGAAAATCCAACAGGAAAACTGCTTTTGTCAGTACAGATGGAGGAAGTAACATGGGGAATTGAACAGTGCAAGGAGGATATGCAACTCACCTATACACAAGTAGCCAAGGAGAAGGAAAATAGAAGTGGTAAAGGAAGCCAGAAACTGCAGCAAGCAGAGAAGCACAAACATTAGACAGAAGTCTAATTAGACTGGAAGTAAGAAAGGAACTGGCATCAAATCCAAATCTGGTGCAAAACACAGTTGAAGTAAGTTGCAAATAGTTTTTGGCTGCAAAGAAAAGGAGATAACATCTAGGTCAGAAAGAGCTGCAGAAGTAGTGAAAGTAGTAGATCAAATTGTTGGGCTAGTGGAAGGAATTGTTGGGCTACCAATGATAATGTCTGTGTCTATAGGAGAATTGGCACATATGAAAAAGTGAACAACAACACTTGAAGATCATGCTAAATAGTGCTAAACAGATGGAAAAAGTACTCAGCAATATTAGCAAATTACAAAGTGATGCGGAAGGGAAATTATGGTCATTTAAGACGAGTTTCACAGGAAGACAGAGAAGCTGAAGCTGAACCTTGTCGAGGCAAAACGTCTAAATAAAAGCGGGAAGAAAGAAGAAATCCATTCTTTTTTCTACAAGGTGATAGGGGTAGGCAAGCCAGTAAAATAGTAAAAAAGGGGAAACCAACAAAATTACAAGAGAAAGTAGGGTGTATTAAAGAACAAGGAGAGGGGGAACATGTTCCAGAAAATTGTATAGATTATCATAGATGAAGTGAGCTAAAAAATGCTGGAGCTAAACATTATAATACAGCTGAAGATGCCAGACATTGTTGCACAAATGGAGACAATACTTGAAGATATTTTTAATGAGGTATTTCCGAGGGGCTACTCAGTTTGGAGACGGAACAGAAAAATTATGAAATGTGGAGGTGTTGCCATGCAAGTGAAAGAACACATAATGGTAAACGAATTAATAATTGCTATTCACGGGAAATTGACATAATAGCACTGGAGATTTGTAACAATGATGATAAACTGATCATCATAAAAGCTTACAGTCCACCATCATGCTATACATACATAACAAAGGAGGAGCTGGACAATAAATGAAAGGGCCTCACAACAATCATGAGAGAGATTATAGCAAGAGAAGATAAAAATAGATCATGACTGCTGGTAATTGGTGATTTCAATTTTAAACCCATATACTGGGAGGCCTTTGTGGCTAAAACAGAGGACTTTTGGACTTGTAAATTCATAAACCCTCATCCTGGAGTTATTTCTGTATCGACACGTTAATTAATCAAGCTATGACGAGGGAAGGGGATGTTCCCTCCATGATGGATTTTATATACACCAAAAAAGAAGAGTGGACATTTGACACTCGGTATCTTCCTCCCTTGGGAAAGTGACTTATGTTCTGTTGGAAATTAGACATGCAATGCAATATGCAGTGGTACCTCGGCTTAGGAGCGCCCCTGGTTATGAGTTTTTCGGGTTACGAGCAGGATTTGCTCGGAAAATTTGTATCAGGATATGAGGGTTGCCTCAGGATACGAGGGTGTTGATACGCGTATGGGCCGACTAGCGTGTGGTGGCACTGCGATCGCTGCTCAGTTTACCAGTAACTCGCTCCCAGTGACTATCTCGCCTCAATTCTTCACCAGGATTTACAGTGTTTTGTTGGATATTTGGTCATTTGAACATAAAAGTTATTATATATCTCGCAATGGGTCCCAAGAAAGCCAGTGGTAAGGTTCAACCTAAGAAAATAGTTGTGAGTAGAGGATGTCCCTTCCTCATTAAGAAAATGTGTGAAGTATGGGAAGAACTGCAAAGTTTTGTTGAAAAAACTCGCCCAGATAAAGCTGTAGCAGGCCGTTGCATTGACCTTTTAAATGGCAATGTGATGTCTTATTACAGACAAGTGTTAAAATGTAGGGAAAAACAAGTGTTGTTAGACAGATTCTTAGTAAAACAAGCAAGCAGTGAGCCACAAGCAGGTCCTAGTGGTATGCAGGCAAAACGTGCCAGAGAGTGCACACCAGTGAAGTCCTCACTGCCTGATGTTATAATGGAAGGGGACTCTCCTTCCAAACAGTAACACCTCTCCTCCTCCCCCCTCCTCACCATCTTCCATATACCAACAGCATTCATCAGCAAGGGTAAGTAATAACTTGAACATAGTTTTGTAGTGTAAATTTTGATGAATTAGGTATAAAATTTAGTTTGAAGTGGGGTTTTTGGGTAGTCAGGAATGGATTAATTCATTTCCCATTATTTCTTATTGGGAAATTGGCTTCGGTTTATGAGTTTTCGGGTTACGAGCTGTCTCCAGGAACGGATAAAACTCTTAAACCGAGGTACCCCTGTAATCTGGAAGAGAATGAGGTAGTTAAAGCAGTTTGGAAAAACCTGATTTCAGGAAAGCACATTATTTGGAACTTGGAAATTTCTTTAAGAAATTTGACTGGAAAGCCTTGTTGTTAGACAAGGAAATAAATGAGATGTGTGTCAAGAATTGTGAAATATATGGTAAAGGCAAAAAAGACAAAAACAAAAAATACAAAAGCAGATATGCAGAACTTGGAAACAGGATTGGTTCGACAGAAATTGCGAGAGGGCCAGAGACCAAAGGACAAAAACGGAATAAAAATAGGAAGAGGCCAAACGCTCGATATACCAGCAATAAAAAGAAGTGCAAAAAAATTACACAGCAATGAGAAGAGAGGCAGAAATAAATTTTGAGAAAGGGATAGCGGACCAATGCAAAACTGAACCTGGTCTAATCAATAAATTCATCAAAAGCAAATTGCAGGTAAAGGATAACATTCAGAGGCGGAAAATGGGAAACATTCACTGCAAATGAAAAGGAAACTTGTTAAATATTAAACGAAGTTCCGAAGTGTGTTTGTACAAAATGAAATCTTCAAAGAACCAGACACAATGAGAATTACATGCTCTTCTATGGTACATGAAGGTTATGTTCCTTTGGTGGGTGTTTTGTTAGGTAGCAACCAGATCCTTTTCTTGAGAAGAATGAGTCGGCTGGCTACCGGAGGGGTCCTTTGGTTGTGGATGCTGGGTTGGTTCGGCTGCTGTGCATAATGTGCTTTGTCTAGTGGCAGCTTTGCTCCACTACTTTTGTGCCAGCGGTTCTGCTTCCGTGGATTGATTGTGTGTTGATTCGGTTTCCCTGGTTCCCTGTTCCAGGGCGCACATTTCTTGGGTCATCCACAGTGCCATTAAGTCTAGCCAGCCTGCTGTCTACCCTCGTGCTCATGATGTTCCCAAGTACTGTATTGGCTCGCTAGTCCAGACTATATGGGAAGGTCCCTGGGCCAGATGAGCGGGTCTTCCGGATCAAAGGACGTTTCACCGCGCAAGTCCAAAAGTGAACATTTAAAAAAATGTTTGTACCACAAACAACATAATTTGAATTTCCACACACTATAATTAGTGTGTGGGGCTGGAGGGGTGGTTAGCTGCCTGGCTGGTAGGTGGGCAGGCAGACAGGTGGGTGAGTGGGTGGGCTGGAGGGGTGGATGGCAGGCAGATGGGCTTGGTGGTTGGCAGGTGAGTGGGCAGGCAGGCAGGTGGGTGGATTACCCCCCCCCCCTCCCCATCATCCTCCTAACCCATGTCACAAGTGATGACACCATAATACTCACTCACTTGCTGTACAATGACACCGTAATATGTGCCTTGTTTTAAACCCCATTTTATTTTCTTGTAAATATTTAACCCTTAAAATGCGCATGGCGTATATATACGCCCTGAGTAACATGTCCCACGGTGCGCATGGGGCATATATACGCCCAAGGGTGCCAGGCCCGATTCAAATGGCCCGCGGCTACACGGGGTTCACAGTAGCTTCCTCAGGAGTCTTGTAAACAGATGCCATTTAAAAAAAAAAAAATCGTGGGCAATATTCTCAGGTGTGAGAGGCACAGTACTGTTGGAGCAACCAAGGCTGGCGCATGCAGCATGAGCGAACAGCATTGCTGTTCAGCTTGTGACCACAGCATCGCCGAAAAATGTCAAAATAAATATATAATTGTTATTATTTAGCGATGACAATATTACAGATGACCCATGACTGTGATATAAATAACCAGGGTTGTGATAATAGCAGGATTGTTGTAATAATTAGCGCTGTGGGAGGAGTGATGCTGAGAGACGGAGGGAGACAGCATCGTACAGTATGTGTGTATTAGTGTAATAACAGCAAAAGGATTATGCTGGGAGGAGCCATATGGGTGACGGAGGTGACGTCGTCTGCACGATTTGTCTAGCTGTTTAGAGGGTGGCCACTATGCTCTTTGGGCGCACTACAAGCTTAGGTGTACAGTTACAGTGCATAAAACATGTAGATACTTATATATAATATGTGTATATAGGGTAATAACACTGCAAACAGTATTGTTGGGGGAGAAAGTTTAGTGCGTGTGACCTTGAATGAGTGAGGGAGCTGCCATCTGTGTATAGCGACGACTCTTAGTGCCTGAACTAACTATATCAGCTTAGCTGTACAGTTATGGTGAACAAAATATATACATACTTATATATAACATCTGTATATAGTGTAATAACACCACAAATGGTATTGTTGGGGGAAGAAAGTTTAGTGCGTGTGTTGAGGGAGTGGCAGCGAGTGGCTGGCTGGTGTGTGGCGGTAACGCTTCGTTGCTTTTCAACTCTCAATACCAACTTAGTGGTTCGTTATGGTGACCAAAACATGCAGATACTTATATATAACCTGTGTATAGAGTATAATAGTAGCAAAACTATTTGTTTATTGTTTTATAAACATAATAATTGAATCACTAATATGCACATCATACTTTTGAGTATAGCGATTATTCACCACTTTTATTATATAAATATATTACAATACACACTATTGAATAATATTACTGCAAAAAAACTAAGAAAAAATCAATCGGAGACATTGAAACAATTAGATAATAATCTCTTTGTGGCAACTCCCATCTGTCAGCGCAAGTGACGCTGACCGGGTCTGACGACCGCTCTGTCAACGCCCACTTTTTTCCAGACTTCCTTGGTCAATTGCGCCCAAAATATGTCACCTACGATTGTTTTTTTATTTTTCCCATGCTCAGGGGACACAAATTAACATGTTTAGAAGACGAAAACAAAATTTTGAATATTTTTTTTTTCTTGCGCACAGGGGTGTAAATGTCCCGAGGACCCCTGAGCAGTGTAAGGGTTAAATGAATAAATAGCCAACCAATTACTTTTCAAATATTATGGTATGGTTTTTAATATTCGTAACTAGTTCTCCACGGCAAAAAGAAAAAATATAATGATTAAACAACTGCACCACCTCTGACCCTCCTAGAGAGGGTTGAGAGAGAGAGAACCCTCCCTCCTCCCTGACCAACACCCTCCTAGGCTTAATGCCAGTCACCTCTGGTACACAGTTCACTCCTCCACACACTCATACCCCACTCCAGCCTCCATGCTTGGCTGAAGCCTCCCAGCTTGCCTGAACCCTGCCTGACTCCCTCCTTTCCTGCTGGTGTACAATGAGTGTTAGGCTGGGCATTTCACTTGTTCATCTCTCAGTGGTCAATGGTCACATGTTATATTCTGCGGCAAGTCCACCCTTGGTTTTGGAGAGATTTTTATATCCGGACCTATACGCTGATTTGGACAAATATCCGGTAGTCCGGCTTCTTTGGACATTTCTGTTCGGATACGGATATAACATTATTCAGACACGATTTTAGCCGGATTAGGGCGTTTTCCTGATTGGCGGGCTTAGGATTAGCGAACTTCTACAATATGCCGCTCTAACGGCAGTGTTTGATATGTCTCTGGCTGAAATTTGAGTGCTTGAGTTTTAGAGGTCGAACAGGGTCTTGGCGGCGATAACATCTTGTGAATGTCCCTAGTCCTCAGCAGCCTTGTGTTGCTTTATGTCCTTAATTATTTTCTGTCCTTTATTGTCCTTCTCCATGGTAATTACCTTCAGGGAGCTGATGGGGCTTTCCCAGAAAACCAGCGCTTAATGTAAAGAAATGCCACTTTCTAGGTGGGCTCCAGAGGCTCTCTGACACCCTTCCTCCCCAAGGACGTCAGTGCATTCCTACATCATAGAACTGATGGTGGAATGGGCCGGCTGACCCGGTATGCCTCCCACCTACTTCCAATGAGGGGGAAGGTGAGGCAAACTAGCGGGTGCTAGTGTCACAAAATTTTGGTGGTTTGTTTTCATTGTTGGAATAATTCTTTTGACAATTTTGGGGCTGGAGTCTCGTTTTTAACCATGCAGTAGTCTGCTTTGGTTCGCCTATCTTTCTGGGTGCCTTTCCCGGCCATGACAATTATGATAAACTTTAAATGTAAACTGTTCATAGGCCATTGCTCTGTGCCTCTCTGAGGGGACCAAGTTCTGGCTCATGGTCCCTGGTAGGCCATTTGAACTCCGTGAATAATGGCACCTCACAGTATGGCACTAATCAGTGTATGATAGCTTCAGGAAACCTCCGGTGCTCACCCAGAAAATAGTGTTTCATTACATTCAGTGCTGGTGTTTTGTTGGGTATTTGGGATTTTTTGTTGTTGTTGGGCATTTTGGAATTTTTTTTGGAGTTTTGCAATACAGTATTTTGTTTGGCGTTTTGAATATTTTTTGTTACGTGTTTTGGAATTGCGTTTGTTGGGTATTTTGGTATTGTTTTTGTGGGTGAATGTTAACTCTTAACAAGACTCTTTAGAGTTTAAGATTTTTTTGTTTTAGAGATAAAGCCTAAGGAATAATAATAAAAATTTATTTATATTAAAAAGCTTAACATGTTATATTTTTTGCTATAGGTCTGTTGTAGATGACAAGAAGCGGCGTCTGCGTGCATTCCTGAGCTGCATGAGATCCGACTCCCCACTCATGCTCCACACCTCCCACGTTCCACAGCATCTGCTTATAATGGCAACTGTTCTTAGGTATGTTATATGTGTTCATACCTTGATGTAATTACCTAAGTGTAGTTACAGGATGAGAGCTACGCTCGTGGTGTCCCATCTTCCCAGTACTCGTCGTATAACGCTTTCAAACTACTGTCGGTTTTGGCCTGACGACGATGTGCTTGTGAGTTACTACTGTCGGTTTTGGCCTGACGACGATGTGCTTGTGAGTTACTACTGTCGGTTTTGGCCTGACGACGATGTGCTTGTGAGTTACTACTGTCGGTTTTGGCCTGACGACGATGTGCTTGTGAGTTACTACTGTCGGTTTTGGCCTGACGACGATGTGCTTGCGAGTTACTGGGACTCGGCCTCGGACTCGACCAGCAGGGAGCCGGTCGGCCGAGTAGACAGCACGCTGGACTTGTGATCCTGTGGTCCTGGGTTCGATCCTGGGCGTCGGCGAGAAACAATGGGCAGAGTTTCTTTCACCCTATGCCCGTTACCTAGCAGTAAAATAGGTACCTGGGCGTTAGTCACCTGTCACGGGCTGCTTCCTGGGGGTGGAGGCCTGGTCGAGGACCGGGCCGCGGGGACACTAAAAAATCCCCGAAATCATCTCAAGATACTACTGTTGGTTTTGGCCTGACGACGATGTGCTTGCAAGTTACTACTGTCGGTTTTGGCCTGACAATGATGTGCTTGGGAGTTACTACTGTCGGTTTTGGCCTGATGATGATGTGCTTGCAAGTTACTACTGTCGGTTTTGGCCTGACGATGATGTGCTTGGGAGTTACTACTGTCGGTTTTGGCCTGACGATGATGTGCTTGCAAGTTACTACTGTCGGTTTTGGCCTGACGATGATGTGCTTGGGAGTTACTACTGTCGGTTTTGGCCTGACGATGATGTGCTTGCAAGTTACTACTGTCGGTTTTGGCCTGACGATGATGTGCTTGCAAGTTACTACTGTCGGTTTTGGCCTGACGATGATGTGCTTGCGAGTTCGGGTCCTAGTTCCTGAGCTAAAAATAATAAAGTAAAATGTAAATAACATCATGACTCGTCTGTGCCCCCAAGTTCACATCCATGACCTCTTGTTCTATTGTGTTACTGAGCTTGGGTAATGACAATAATGTTACCGAATATCAACTGGATAATGTGTGAAACTGCAAAGTAGAAATGAGAGAAAGATCTTGAAGTTATGATTATTAAAGATTATAAGCCAGTGATGCTTAAATATACAGACAAGGCTGGAAATTATCAGAATGCGAGTTCGTCACTCCATTGCCTCAAAATGGAGTGACATATTAATGTGCGATATATTAATGATATATAAATTAATCACATTATCATTAATATATCACGCATTGTGATTCATTGCGATCTAAGTGGGGCTTAAGCCTGTGCCATAAGCCATAGTGTGTCGGGTCGACTGTAAAATTCTGGTTGGGTTCTAGTTTGGGTCCTCCAGAGCCTTCCATTGAATTTAGTAGAGTTCCGAGTTGGTCGACTTTTGCACCATTGTGGCCAAGTTGGTTACGGCAGGTGTCTGGGAATCACCAGAACGCAGGTTTAAGTTACTCCATTGCCTCAAAATTATTGTCATTGTTACAGTATACTGACTAAAGTAAGAGTTAAAATTAAATTTGTTTTAATGTTGAGGTGAGTTTGGTAGTCAATATTGTAGCAGTTTAACACTGAAACTGCTACTGTCATTCTCAGATGATTGCCAATGCTCCTGTCATTTGTGGACAGGAGCACGAGTGGACAGAATATTCAGTGGCACGATTAAGAGTGCCACTTAATATTCAAAGTTCCTAAATATTCTATGTGGTTGTAGTTCAGCACTATAGATAGACCACTCGCAATCATTTGCTATATTTGCAAAAATCTTTACAATATTTTTTTGCCACCTTTGTTTCTGTAGCTTAGATCTATGACCTCTTGTTCTTGAAGTTGCAGGTTTCAAAAATTCCTGTTTATTTTGTCGAGTCCTCCTATTTTGTATGTAGTGATCATATTGCCTCTAGTTTCTTCTATATTCTAGCTTTGGTATATTTAACTCCTCTGGCCTCTCCTCATAGCTCTTGTTTTTCAGTTCCAGAAGTCATTTAGTAGCAAGTCCTTGCACCTTTTCCAGTTTATTGATGTTTCTTGAGTTACAGGCTCCATACAACAACTATTTATTCCAGTTTTGGTCTGTGTGTATATATACAGTTATGCAGAAATGAGTTAGTTGTTGTAGCATAACATTTTGTAGTTTTGGTAATGAAATGAGTTAGTTGTTATAGCATAACATTTTGTAGTTTTGGTAATGGTTGATTTGTTTCCTAGTTGACTAAGCATTTATTATTGCAGATATATTATGAGCACTCCTAATGGTCCGGTACTGAGAAAGCAAGAGTTGGATGCCTTCTTGGTGACCGCTTTCTCGCCCGATCTCACCAATGCACATTATTTGCAAGACTTGCAGGTTTGTGACAAAGTTAGTCTGCTCCTTACTTCAGTTATTATCCCATATTACAATATCTCTTACATAATAAAAAAATCTATAGATATGAGTAGTTGGCTTTCAAGTTGGTAATTAGATAATTAGTTTAACTCTGATTATTTAGCTGTCTGGAGGTTGTGGCACTGGCACCTCGGCTCTCAGCTTAACTCGAGACTACTCTACATTTGTAATTCCTATGAATTAATTATGAATTTGAGTGAATACAGTTAGGCAAGCACACAAACACATGCTGCTCATATATGTTTATGGTACTGTGCATGCTGCACATGTATATTTATGGTACGATACATGCTGCACATGTATATTTATGGTACGATACATGCTGCACATGTATATTTATGGTACGATACATGCTGCACATGTATATTTATGGTACTATACATGCTGCACATGTATATTTATGGTACTATACATGCTGCACATGTATATTTATGGTACAATACATGCTGCACATGTATAGTTACATATTTACGGTACAGTGTGTGTGTGTGTATACTCACCTAATTGTGTTTGCGGGGGTTGAGCTCTGGCTCTTTGGTCCCGCCTCTCAACTGTCAATCAACTGGTGTACAGGTTCCTGAGCCTATTGGGCTCTATCATATCTACACTTGAAACTGTGTATGGAGTCAGCCTCCACCACATCACTGCCTAATGCATTCCATTTGTTAACCACTCTGACACTGAAAAAGTTCTTACTAATATCTCTGTGGCTCATTTGGGCACTCAGTTTCCACCTGTGTCCCCTAGTGTGTGTGCCCCTTGTGTTAAATAGCCTGTCTTTATCTACCCTATCAATTCCCTTGAGAATCTTGAATGTGGTGATCATGTCCCCCCCTAACTCTTTTGTCTTCCACCGAAGTGAGGTTTAATTCCCATAGCCTCTCCTCATAGCTCATACCTCTCAGCTCGGGTACTAGTCTGGTGGCAAAGCTTTGAACCTTTTCCAGTTTGGCCTTATCCTTGACTAGATATGGACTCCATGCTAGGGCTGCATACTCCAGGATTGGCCTGACATATGTGGTATACAAAGTTCTGAATGATTCCTTACACAAGTTTCTGAATGCTGTCCGTTATGTACGTTCTTATATGTAATTACCTAAGTGCAAACAAGCCTGAATGGTCCCCAGGACTATATACAACTGAAAACTCTATACAACTGAAAGAATGGTCCTGGGGACCATTCAGGCTTGTTTGCATTTGTGTTCCTCACGTGTGCCCCAAAGAATGAGGTGATTTGATAAAATGCTATGCCCAAGATTACCATCCGAGTGCCGGCGGGGAAGTGGTTCATATAGCCTCGGCTATCACTTCCTTATGTCCGGTCGTGATGGTCAAGCGGATTAAGGCGTCCCTGTACATACCAGTTGTGGGAGTATGGGTTCGAGTCACTTCTGGGGTGTGAGTTTTCAGTTGTAATTACCTAAGTGTAATTACCAAGTGTAGTTACAGGAAGAGAGCTACGCTTGTGGTGTCCCGTCTTCCCAGCACTCTGTCATATAACGCTTTGAAACTACTGTCGGTCTTGGCCTCCACCACCTTCTCACTTAACTTGTTCCAACCATCTACCACTCTATTTGCGAAGGTGAATTTTCTTATATTTCTTCGGCATCTGTGTTTAACTAGTTTAAATCTATGACCTCTTGTTCTTGAAGTTCCAGGTCTCAGGAAATCTTCCCTGTCGATTTTATCAATTCCTGTTACTATTTTGTACGTAGTGATCATATCACCTCTTTTTCTTCTGTCTTCCAGTTTTGGCATATTTAATGCTTCTAACCTCTCCTCGTAGCTCTTGCCCTTCAGTTCTGGGAGCCATTTAGTAGCATGTCTTTGCACCTTTTCCAGTTTGTTGATGTGCTTCTTAAGATATGGGCACCACACAACAGCTGCATATTCTAGCTTTGGCCTAACAAAAGTCATGAACAATTTCTTTAGTATATCGCCATCCATGTATTTAAAAGCAATTCTAAAGTTAGAAAGCATAGCATAGACTCCTTGCACAATATTCTTAGTGGTCCTCAGGTGATAGTTTTTTATCTAGAACCACCCCTAGATCTTTCTTTATCAGTATTCTTTAAAGATTTCTCACATAATATATAGGTTGTGTGGGGTCTATGTTCTCCTATTCCACATTCCATAACATGACATTTATTAACATTAAATTCCATTTGCCAAGTGGTGCTCCATATACTTATTTTGTCCAGGTCTTCTTGAAGGGCATGACAATCGTCTAAATTTCTTATCCTTCCTATTATCTTAGCATCATCAGCAAACATGTTCATATAATTCTGTATACCAACTAGTAGATCATTTATGTAGATAATAAACATCACTGGTGCAAGAACTGAACCCTGTGGTACTCCACTTGTGACATTTCTCCATTCTGATACATTGCCTCTGATTACTGCCCTCATTTTTCTATCAGTCAGAAAATTTTTCATCCATGTTAGAAGCTTACCTGTCACCCCTCCAATATTTTCCAGTTTCCAGAACAACCTCTTATGTGGAACTCTGTCGAAAGCCTTTTTTAGGTCCAGATAGATGCAGTCAACCCAACCATCTCTTTCCTGTAATATCTCTGTGGCTCGATCATAGAAACCGAGTAAATTCGATACACAGGATCTTCCAGATCGAAAACCATACTGTCTGTCTGATATTATATCATTTCTCTCCAGGTGTTCTACCCATTTAGTTTTGATTAGTTTTTCCAATACTTTCACTATTACACTTGTCATTGATACAGGTCTATAATTGAGGGGGTCTTCCCTGATGCCACTTTTGTAGATTGGAACTATGTTAGCCTGTTTCCACATGTCTGCTACGATTCCTGTACACAGGGATGCCTGAAAGATCAGGTGAAGTGGAATACTGAGCTCAGATGCAGATTCTCTCAGAACCCATGGTGAAACTCCATCTGGGCCAGCTGCTTTGTTTTTACTGAGCTCCTTTAGCATATTTTCCACTTCATCTCTAGACACCTCTATGTGCTCTATGATGTTCTCTGGAATTCTTATTGTGTCTGGTTCTCTGAAGATTTCATTTTGTACAAACACACTTTGGAACTTTTCATTTAATGTTTCACACATTTCCTTTTCATTTTCCGTGAATCTGTTTCCCATTTTCAACCTCTGGATATTATCCTTTACCTGCAATTTGTTGTTTATGAATTTGTAGAATAGGCCTGGTTCTGTTTTACATTTATCCGCTATCCCTTTTTCAAAATTTCTTAATGCCTCTCTCCTTACTGCCGTATAGTTGTTTCTCGCATCTTTGTATCGCTGGTATGTTTGGGGGTTTGGCCTCTTCCTATACTGATTCCATTTTTGTGTCTTTTGGTCTCTTGCCCTCTCACAATTTCTGTCGAACCAATCCTGTTTTCTGGCCCTGCATCTCTGTTTTGGTATGAATGTTTGTGTGCCTTCCTCGTATATTTTAAAAAAATTGGCATACATTTCATCTACTTCCCTGCCTAGCAACAATTCTGTCCAATTACATAAATTATATAATATATATTATATAAAATTATATCCAATTATTTAAAATGCATTCCATAATTGACACACATACAACATGTGAACACTAAAGAATTGAGAGTGAGGAATCATAAAACTAAATGGACCGAGTTATTCCTATGCAGTACCTCGCCTCATTTCTATGGACAAATTCAACTTCTCTGGGCCACTACAGCTAAACCACAATAGGTACAGACTTTTTACTGCATTTTGATGTTTCCAGGTTGTTAATAAACAATATTAAAAGATTAAAAAAAATGTCAGAATGATTTTTTCTTGCATATAAGACAATACATTGAAATGTAACTGTAGAGTTAAGGAGTTAAAGATCTTAATTGCAATTAATTAAAGTATTAATTGCAATCTTGTCTTGTATACTAACTATTGTGGTTCATCATTACTATACCACCCTATGTTTAATTGCCTGATTTAATTGTCAAATGACCCTCCCCGAGTCTTGTACTGTTGTGCTGGTTATAGTGAGGCAGCGGACACGTGCACAATTGCCCTAAGAAGAGATGAGATCTTGTGTCCCTTCTAACACCACATATATCCCCTTCCCAAGAACTAACCGTAATGCAACATCGTATGACAATACAGTACTGTATTTTAGTTAATCGTAATAACTGTCATTTGAATGAAACAGATTACTGCACACTGAGCAGAAAACTGTACCTTTTGCTATGGTGCTCATATAATACTAATCCTAAAGGTCCTGTGGAACAGTGGAGTATATTTCCAATAAGAGCTTGAATTACTGGAGGGCTGCATCCCTTGACTCTGTAGTTGGAATATCATGTAAAAGGAACAATTTTGTAATATTTAATCAGTTAATTCTGTCACTGATTCAATTATGAAATTCTACAAAAGGCTCTGGTCTGTGGCGTGACTCATTTGTGTGATGCGGCTAAGTATTAAGAAGCTATATCAACAACATCGCTTCAGGGAGCCACCGGCGCTCACCCAGAAAGGGTCATTTTATTACATTCAGTGCTGGATGTTTGTATAGTATGTTGGAGAACTCTTGAAGAGTTCATAATCAAATTATTTGTGTTTTGCCTCTTTATTTTTAATTTGGTATTGTCAAGTAACCAATTAATAAAATGTGAATAAAAAAATATTCTACTAAGCTATAAAAAACTTCACATGAATGCCTCACCCTTTTGACAGCTTCCTCTGGTGACAGCACGTGGCTGTCAGCTCGCAGCTCTCTTCATGATGGGGGTCGAGACAGCATTGTTTGCCAACGATGCCTGTGGAGCACCAGTACCGTGGCTCATGTGTTGCCCGTGGCTCTTTTATGACGGGAAGCTCTTCCATGCCAAGTTGATCAGGGCTAATTGCGCACGATCTTTGGTTGAGGTAAGTGAACTATGGTGTGGATGTGTTTAACCCTTATACTGTACCAGTGGCTGTGAGGTGGCTTCCTCCACTCCAGTTGTCTTCTGCAATTTTCCTTATTTGATTTGTTACCAATTTTTAAACATGTCTACCTTGATGTAGTGCTTTAGTATCTATCTTAGTATCTATGTGATATCTATCTAAAACAGGTATCTACTGTAGTAGATAGCTGTGTTGTCTGTAGGTCAAGTGAATGGGGTTGCATTTTCAAGGACAGAAGTATGCTTAAGCAATCATTAACTTCAGTTTTGGTTTTGGAATGAGGACTATCTTTCAGGTTTAAACAGTAGATTTAATTGTATATATATGTAAGGTAGTAATGTGGCCTGGCACGGGTACCATTATTATGACCTTGTTGCAAGGCCAAGAATGGCATGTAGTGTTTCCCCCTCAAGTGTCTCACTCGGTCCTGGAAACATTAGTCATGTTACAATAAACATTTATTGTAGATCGGTAATTTTTTTTTAAAGATTTCTAATTACCGTATTTTCCAGCTCAAAAGACGCACCCTCGCTTAGGACGCACCCTTATTTTACAAGGATATTTTGCGGAAAAAACTATTTTAGTGTGTTTCTTCATATATTTATTAAAAGATATTTTAAAGTGTTTTTGTACCCCAACTCTTACCATCTCCTAAGATCAGCTGTATAGTTATTTATATTTTGGGCAAGAGAATTGCTATACAAGATGTGAAACTTCTATTTCTGGCTGTGATGTTTTGTGTTGCTGCATCGGGCCACCAGGGCAGCGCACCCGATCGTGGCGCACCATCACAGCGCTCTGGTTTTGTTGTCATTCACTCATTGAAAATGGCTGACAGGCGGAGGAATGTTTAACATTCCTTTCAAATTTCTAGGAGCATTTTTCATTTAGATAATGAATAAATGTTTCTTAAAGGTAACACAGTAGTTTAATAATGTATGACATACCAGGCGTGGGTTATGTATGCTGGCTAATATGGCGTGACGTTGTGAGCTTCCTTCATAAGTGCCAACGTATTGAAAGCAAATTTTCGTAGGTTTGTGATAACAGACTGTGATAACTTGGCTTATTTTTAATATTTTATTATTAGCAATGTTTTTTGTGCCTAGCGAACTTACCCAGTACGCTCGTCTGGCTCCCTAGCCTATGGCACTTGGTCTCGCATCCATAATATGGCTGCATTAGATGCAGGGCAATTTTTTGATGCATTTAAAAATAAAAAAGGGTCTTATACACCAGCTAGATTGGCTGATTCAGTGCTCTGGGAATATATTTTTGCCAATTTTAAATAGATTTGATAAAAAAATGACATTTTGCAGTACAGTACAGTAATTGTAAAGGGTAAATATGTAGCTTGATACCTGGTTAACCACTGTTCTGTGCAGCCTTAAAATATGACACCTGTGGTGCGCCGAAAATAAATTCTTTGCTGACAAAATTTTCACTCCAAAATTTTTAAATATCCTCCCCTGATCACATATATGTTGAAAATATTGCACAAATGTACTCATTTGGCCACAGTGGTATCCAGAAAATGGTGAGCGATGTTACATTTTGATGGTCACCCGTGGTGTAGACTCCCGGAGGCAGTCGCACACCAGATTCAACAGGCACGAGTTATCAAAAATATTATTATGTTAATTTTGTCCGCACAATTACAAATGCATTTCTTTTGTTTTTTTCTGGATTATCCTATGTACAATATATTGAACAAGTTAACAATAATAAGGCAATAGAACATCCCGTACTGTTCAAAGAAACTGTTACATGTATCACAAAAGTGTCCACAAATGTTGTTCATATTTTCTATGTTATATGTTCAATTATTTAAATTTACAACTTATTTACACTGTACACTATCTCAGACTATATACAATACTATGAACACTTAGAAGTGCACGAGTGTGTGATAGTCACTGAAGCTGTCAACATGGCACAAGGCAACTTTGCACTCAATGCACCATCTGCAGATGGTGCTCTTCCGTTCTTTACCTTGTGTGTTATTGCAAACAACGCAGGCACGTTTACCCTTTTCACGTGTTCCTGTTCACGTGTTGGCATATAACAAAGCTTGTCTGCAGCAAGGTAATCTTTACACCTGAGTCTGTCAGGAAGTGCGTGAGGCATTGTTGCTGGCACCCCACGTGGCACAACACTGCCCTCCACCCCATATTTCAGCAGGAGTTGCGACACTAGAGCAACACTGAATGAACGGATAAGTGGTCTCTTGCCAGATTTCACGAGATATGTGTTGAAACAGTTCAGCACTATAACATCAACAAGGTGGAAAAACAATTTCTTTGTCCACGTCACATTTTCTCACGCTCTCGACGGCACCAACCATCGTATCAGATTTACTGTATATACTAAACGCTTATTTACGTTGTAGTCAATGACACAATCGGGTTTATACATTTTCACCGCTGTTGCAAAGTTGGCTTTTCCACTGTCCAACATTGGACTGGTGTGAATAGTTGTCAACATATTCACCTCGCGTCTGTCTCCAGTGCACGGATAACATTTGATCACACTTTCGCTGCTGGCATTCACCCACTGCAACAGCAATGCTAAACACTGGCATTTCACTCATGAGTGTCTTGACAGTGCCACATATGCCGGTGTTGCAGTCAAGGAGGAATCTGGACAGCAAAGGGCTGATATAGTAGTTGTCAGTGTACAGGATATGCCCCTTGTTCAGCAACGGTTCCATGAGTGTTTTCACGATGCTCCCTGAGAACCCGTGTAGATCTTGACCTGGTATGTCAATATCTGCACCTGAATACAATATCATGTCCATGACAATACCAGTTTGTCACATAACACAAAGAACTTTAATCCAAACCAGTGCCACCTTGATGAACTGTACTGTTTGAATGCCAGTCGTCCCTTGAAGAGAACTAACTTTCCGTAGCCTGTCGTGTCTTTCTTCATCAGCATTGTTTTCAAAGTGGAATCATCTGCGAAGCAGCAGGACCCCATCACGTGACATGTACCTGTTGAACAAGGGGCGTTGGAACAAGGCTGTCTTTGTCCCAATAATCCTCGATAACGTGTTTTTCTGCATGCTTCATAATCATGCACAACGCTAAAAACACACATTTCCTCAAATCACCCCTGTGTCTTTCTAACGTGTCATTCGAGAGGCAGATAAAATTCCCGAGGCAATGATTTGCAGAGCGTATCGGTTCATCTCTGCAGTGAGATGCTCCATGAATGACTAATCAAAATATGCCATAAAATCTCGTTGATGATGCTTCAGACATGGTTGCTACTTTGAAACCGAGGCTCCCCACGGCTGTGGTACATGCTGAGATTTTTTCAAAATGGCGGACGATCACTGGAGGCCTCAGGCATCCATCTTGTACCCAAGTCACTGTGCCCCAGCTTTGAATCCTACGATATACCTACGATCACCATGTGGTGCTCTGCCCACCCTCGATCCAGCACCATGTGGCACTCTGCGCAGTGCAGTGAATGGTTAAGTAATTAATAGGCACTTTGTGAGAATGTGTAAAGAAAACTTTTACCATATATAAAATTCAGGTGATGATAAGGAAAGGAAAAAAACAGATGAGTAACATAAGATAAAAAAGCATAAAGAAGACCTTGGAAGAGAGAGAGGCGGAGAGAGAGAGAGAGAGGCGGAGAGAGAGAGAGAGAGGCGGAGAGAGAGAGAGAGAGGCGGAGAGAGAGAGAGAGGTGGAGAGAGAGAGAGGTGGAGAGAGAGAGAGAGGTGGAGAGAGAGAGAGGTGGAGAGAGAGAGAGGGGGGGGGAGAGAGAGAGAGAGAGAGAGAGAGAGGGGGAGAGAGAGAGAAGGGGAGAGAGAGAGAAAGAGAGAGAGAGAGAGAGAGGGAGAGAGCAGACAGAGAGAGAGCAGAGAGAGAAAGAGGGGGGGGCTGAGAGAGAGAGAGAGAGGGGGGGCAGAGAGAGAGAGAGGGGGGGGCAGAGAGAGAGAGAGGGGGGCAGAGAGAGAGAGAGAGGGGGGGGGGAGCAGGGGGCAGGCAGGGAGAGGCAAAGATAAACAATGAGAACTTGACACTTGAGAAAAAGTCCAAGCTGATCATGATGCGTTAATGCAATAAAAGCTGTTATGAACCACTTTGTCTTTATTGCTAATCAATAGTTTCATTCACCTTTACCTGGATTCACAAAGAATTTACGCAAGCAGTTACGAACCTGTACATTTTTCCTCAATCTTTGGCGGCTTTGTTTACAATAATTAAACAGTTAATGAGCTCCGAAGCACCAGGAGGCTGTGTATAACAATAACAATAGTTGATTGGGAAGTTTTCATGCTTGTAAACTGTTTAATGAATGTTACCAAAGCCGTCAAAGATTGAGGAAAGATGTACACGTTCGTAAGTACTTGCATAACTACTTGTGAATCTGGCCCCTGGGCTCTAGGAGACTCGAATTGTAGACCCCACGCGTGTGAGGCCTAAGCTCTATCAACTGAGCTGTTGAGTGAATGAATGAAATGTTTATTTCCATGGAAGTGTGAAGACAATTTAGTAATCATAGTGATGGGATACTCCCAGCACTAAATCAGCCCTGTGTCCCGTGCTGAACCCATCTACCTAAACATTGAATCTGATTAAAGCCAAATAAATCTTGGATTTATGCGAACTTAAAGGGTGTTCATCATCCCTGTACTGGATGATCATTCTCTCTTCTGCCATGCTGCCTGCTGGGTCGGTGACACCTACGACCCCGAGTCATGTGAGGTTTGTTCTCTCTGGGTGTCTGCTTTGACGGAGTTGGCTTCGAGTTTGAAAACCTATCGGGCTATTGCCGTTTTGTGTGCGAGATTTGCTCATGTTAAGTGTTTGTGGTATTGTGATCATTAGGATGCCCCGCAGTTAGCCTCCTGTGGTGTTTTGTGACACAGAAGTGGAAGTGTTGATGACCTTCTGCTGGACTAAGTGTGGGCCTCCTCTCTGTAGGTGTGGTTTACCCTGCTTCTGGTCTTCCCATACTGGTTCTGGCTCTGAATCATCCAAGAGTTTTGAAGTTTGGTCAAGGGTTTAGCTGGAGGTGAAGCTTGGCCTTCTTCTGGGGTAGTCTCATTCACTTCAACAGCAGAGTCATTTGAACCTTCTGGGCCTGCCAAGGGTTCACGGTTTTCCCTTCAAAGCTTTTCTGCTCCAAACTTTCTCTTGAGGGGGATGCCATTCTGTGGTAGATTAGAGGCATTAATTATGCCAAAACTAGAAGATAGAAAAAAAAGAGGCGATATGATCACTACGTACAAAATAGTAACAGAAATCAACAAAATTGATAGGGAAGAATTCCTGAAACCTGGAACTTCAAGAACAAGAGTTCACAGATTTAAATTAAACAAACCTGCCAAAGTAATATAAAAAAAAATCCACTTTTGCAAACAGTGTTAGATGGTTGGAACACGTTCGGTGAGAAGGGAGTGGAGGCCAAAACCATCATTAGTTTCAAAGCTTTATATGACAAGAGTGCTGGGAAGACGGGACACCATGAGCATAGCTGTTATCCTGTTATTACACTTAGGTAATTACATACTGCTTCAAGCACACTTGAACTGAATACACACTACACAACCATGTATAAGAGCAGCCACAAAGCCGAAACACCACTTGAAAAATGGGAAACGAGTCGGCGAGTACAACAGCGACTAGGTACCATCAGAATAGAACTGACAAGTGGTGTGGGCTAGTTGACCCGGTCCACCTCCCTCCTTCCCCAGGTGAGGGAATAGGGGAAGTGCAGCAAACTAGCTCATACTAGTTTCGCGAATTTTTGGTGGTTTGTTTTCATTGTTGGCGGAGTTCTTTTGGCAATTTTGATCCTATGGGCTCATATTAATCATGCAGTAGTCTGTGTTGTTTTGCCTAACTTCCTGAGTGCCTTTCCTGGTGGTGACAAGTAAGATTAAATGTAAAGTGTCCATAGGCCACAGCTCCCTGCGCTGCTGAGGGGGGAGTCAGGTTCTGGCTCGTGGTCAGAGGCTCGTGGGATGCCAGTAGAACTCCATAACTGATGGCACCAAGTAACATGGCACTGAATCAGTGATAAAAGCTTCAGGAAGCCTCAAAGGGCTCCTGCCCCCCCCCCCCCCCCCCAAAAAAAAAAAATGTGCATTTTGTGACTTAATGTTTTAATTATGTATCTTGTGATTAATACTTTGCCTGGCCCGGCGGGCCACCCGCACCGCAAGGTAGGCCGGACATTTCCCGTGTGCATACAACCCTATGTTAAACCCTCTCTTTCACAATGTTTATACTTACTAATAAGAATAAACAAAACTTAACTGTTGACGGCGTTAATGTCATGTCCCAAACTACGTGTGTTGTTTTAATGACTGCACGAATGTCATTACGACGCCAAAGTGTTAATACATACTTGCCTATACTGGGAGTGCATGCCTGTTTACTGTACAGGAAAAAATGTTGAAAAAAACATTGCTACTATCAAGTATATTTTGGAACAAAGACAAAAGTTTCAACATTTTACTGTACTTAACAATTGTTGTTTAGACCATATTAGTACAGTATATCCATCTGTTCTCCGAACTGTTGAATTGCACTTTAAAGGTCTGCAGTACAGTACTCCGTTATTATAGTACTTGTGCTCTGAATCTTCAGCAAAGCACAAATTTTACATTGAGTCAACCTTTTAATTTTTTTTTTTTAAAGAAAAACCTATGAGCACTATAGTGGTGGTGGTTGACACTCTTGCCAGTTGTTCTGACAAATTTGGGGCTTTTCTGTTCTATTATGACCTTATGTACACTATCACAAATAATTAGCCACAGAATGTTATGTCAGAATTGATCAATTTAGAATGAAACAAAGTTGCAGGTCTGGAATGCTTTGTTGAGACTTGGTCAATGGAGGTGATCACTGGTTGATCAGCGCACACACCCAGTATGGCAGCCGTAAGCTCCACCCATACTGTTCTAGTTTATTTTAAAAGTGGCGTGTTGTTTACTCACAAATACTGTAAAAAGATGAAGAAAGGGAAATTCTAAATTTGGAGATGGGATGACAAATTTTAGCGTCATCGGACCAATTACTGCAAAAAGCCACATTGTGGTAGTGGTTTATCGGATTGCTAAAGTATTCAACAAATAAGGATTGAATATGTATGTATATGTTGCATTATTGAACATATGTACCCTGTACTGCAACTTTAAATTAATTTATCAATTTTTTAAATAATGTGGTGAAATGAGTCATATTTGCATTAATTAACTTTCAATATAAAGTTCAGTAACCTAATTATATTTACAATCTTATTCATACATGTTTTTGAGGTTTTGTAATACAGTACAGTATATGTTTGGGAATGTTAACCTTAGTTGTGTATAGAGAGAGGTGTGGTGATCTGTGTCAATGTTGGCGTTGTGAGAATCCTCAACTGAGGTGATATTGATGGACGAGAATTTGTTATGGGATCACAGAGTTGAGCCCAGGATTTGCCTATGATGTTTATTTTATACTGTACAATATATATTTTTCAAGATTAGAATATTTTCTCAGATTTTTCCACTTATGAGCTCCATTAGGAATTGGCTGCCAATAATTTTACCCACTAATTTAACAAAAAACCTGATGTCAGTCAATTGTTCCCTCTAGGTATGTGATGGAGAAATAGACCTGGTGGCCAAAGTTGAAAGATGCAGACAGGCTATCCTGGAGGGTATAAGGGTAGAGTTTGCCCACCCACCACTGCAACCAATGCCTGGGGTTGGGACTCATAAAGTAGGCCCCCCTCCTCCATATCCTGGTTTTTCCCACTACGCTGGCAGGGGTAGAGGACGAGGGGCACCAGGTAGGACCAACACACACACGGGTAAGGATTATCTAATTTGAAAATGTTTGAAGACTCGTGGTTTTTGTTGTCTTATCCTAACCCCATAAGAAGTGAAGGCGTTAAAAGCAGTTAATCATTATAACGTAGGGTTTTTATGATGTTGCATTAGCCAAGTGAATCAGAGTTCTTCCCGAGTGTAGTTAACAAACGAGAGCTATGCTAGCGGTGTCTCGTCTTGCCTACAATCTTTGTCGTATGATGCTTTGAAACTACTGGTAATTTTGGCATCCACACCTCAATTAAATTGGTCCAACCATCTACAACTCAGTTCATAAAAGAGAAGTTTTGTACATGTTTATGGCACCCTTGTTCCATTAGGTAGACTCTGTGGATCTTATTCATAAAGTTGCAAATTTCCAAAATTCCGCCATGTCAACGGTGTTGAATCCTGTCACTGTTTTGTATGTTGTGGTGATATTGCTTTTTTTCCTGCTTTCTTTTAGCTTTGGCATATATATTGCCTCCACCATCTCCTCATAGCTTTGTTTTTTAGTTCTGGAAGCCATTTGGTAGCATGTAATTGCACCTTTTCTAATTTATTGATTTGCTTGAGATTTAGGCACCACACACTTGTATTGCTGCAAATATAAATTTTGGTCTCATAAATGTTGTGACCAGATTGTTACTCCGTCCATATATCTAAATGTGATTCTGATATTTGTCTATGTAGTGTACATTTTCTCACAATATCTCTAGTGTGTGTAAGGGAAGGGGAGGTTACTATTACCATTAACATGGAGGTATAAATAATTGTGCTGCTTTTACCAAGCAGCAACAAGAGACCAGGGGTCCAGGGGTCCAAACTGGATTGCCTTGAGCCATGTGAAGCCTTGAGCAATCATCTACACTAATCCTCCTCAACGGTAAAAATAAAAAAGGAAACAAGAGGTACCACCCCCCAGCTGACACCTCGGTCATGCCAGCAACGCTAAAGAATACTTGGATAAGCCTCATGTCTAAGGAGATTGGCTCACCTTGATTGTGGGGGGGAAATTCACATCAACGTACCTGTTGTCATGTCTGCTGTTGAAGTCATGAGAAGATGTGTCTCAGCTGCAGATATTCGGATACCCTCTTATCACAATTATCTTCAGTTTAATTCTTCTCCCCCCCTACTCAATTGTTGTTTTAATTTACTCAAGAACTAGCCAAGGACTTCTATTCCCTCTCATAACATTTCTTCCTACTTTTGAATATACCTTCCTTTAGCTTGCCCAAGCTCACCACTTGTACAGTACTTTGTTCCAGAATATTGTTTAATGTCATGTATGTAAATATCTCCTCTGGAGTTAAAATAAACCTCCGCGTAAATACATACACAACCTATAGATTTATATAATCGGTAACTGCCGAGGCGAAAATGATTACAAATTATCAAATTAATATGGTATGTTTGTTCAACAACTCAATCAGTTGGCAGCCTCAAATTAACATATTACTTATATATAAATAATATTTGTAAGTCTCTTGGCTCACTAATAATGTGCCATAGAGTGAGGAAGGTCATAATCTCATGTCACTTAATCAAAATATACTACACGCATGAAAATTGGGGCACATTGCTGCATCCTTCAACATTAATCTTTATGTTAACACTTCTGGTACCTTGCCCACCATTTATGGTGGATTAGATTAGATGCCAGTCTAGACCTCAAAACATTGTAGAACAATTGATCAAAGATCTCTCGCCACGTCTTGCTGCATTAGTCACATACTCGTACAGGGTACATACCATAACCTAAGAATTAATTACAATGCATTTCTGATGGATTTATCTTCTACTGGGTGGATCTGCTCTCTCTGCTGACTCCTAGTTATGCTGTGTTGTACATATTCTTGCTGGTTCTCCAGCGAATGGTTGTCCAGTGTCCATCCAAACAGGTGTATGCAGTCTTCAACTTAGGTATGGTAGAAATTAAGAATCCCATGGCTGGGGAGGAGTTGACTTGGGGGAGCTTGGGCCCTGTTTGACCCAGCTTGGGTGTTGGTACCCTTGGCGCAGGGCTTGTTGTTACAAGGGGAGGGGTTTTCCTATCCACCCCTTCCTGTACGAGCTTGGTATGGGTTCGGCTCGTCCCTGGGTTCTGTTTTGGGTTCCCTTGGGTTTCTCGGTTCCCTCCTCCTGGAGGTTTTTGGCTTCCCGCCTCAGGAGGTGCGGGAGGCTCTTGTAGCCTCCCGCAAGATCTGGATTATGCAAGATCCTTGCGGCCTCCCTCCTATGCTAGACCCGGATTATGCCTCGATAATGGATCCTTCTTCTTTTGAATTTGGCTCCTCTGTTGAATTTCTAGGTGCGTTACAAGATGCCGGAGTCTTCCTGGCTGGTAAACTGCCCTTTCTTTTCATTGTGAGTGTGGCATGCATTCTGTCAGACCCGCACGCTTGAGTAGCAGGAGTTGACTACGGTCGTTCCGGTTTACCTGGGGGGGGTAAGTTTGAGCACTTTAATGTGTGCTTGTTCGCTCCTGTGCTTCCTCGGAATGTCAGCCAGGTACAGGTTCCCTCCCATTCAGCATCTCTGGTCGCTAAGGATTTGCGAGCTCGTGGGCATTTGGCTTCGGTCTTGTGCTTCTTTTTCCTGCTGGAGCTGTCTTCAGACTGGCTCGAGGAGGATGTGGAGGAGCTGGGTTCCAGGCCAACGTCTGGTGCGTTTGCCTCGGCAGCTCGGGCGTTGGCTGCCTTGTTAAAGTTGTTTGCGCCAATTCTGAGGGAAGCGATATCTCTGTTCTTTGCTTCTTGCCTCGCATACCGACAGGCAGTGCTCGTCCACTCTTTGTAACCTGCTTGGGTCCTGGCTGTTTGATTTTCGCCCCTTTTGGTCCGTTGCTGTTTGCAGAGTGTGCAGTGGTGCAGGCAGCTTCATCTAGTTTTGTTTTTTCTGCAGGCAGCTTTTTTGTTTTGTGTAACGAAAAGGAGGCCGGATCAAGGACCGGGCTGCGGGGATACTAAGCCCCGAAATCATCTCAAGATTAGGTCAAGGTAGTTGCCACCCTGTGTTGGACTACTTGGTTCTCTGGGGAGGGGTCCTGCTCGGAAGTGTCGTGTGTCGTGCCAGGGTTTGGGGTTCCTTCGGTCGTTGTAAGCCAGTGGTGCCAGATTCGAGGTCAGCCCCTCCTGTGGTGCTGTCATTGTCTGGTCGGCGCAGTGCTCGCTTTGAGCGTTGGTCAGGCTTTCATAAGGGTCATCAGCCCTTTCATGGTTCGCCCCATTGACGGGGCAATGGGGGAGAGGCTCACGTTGTTTGCTTTTGCCTGATTCATAGGCGTTTCGGGTCGTTTCCTCTAGGCTAACGCTCCAGGAGCGTTAGGTGGCTCCTTGTCCTTCAGGGCTGGCGGGGCAGGCCTCTTTCCCTGCACTCTGTTGAGTCATCCTGAAGTGGGTACGCTTGGGTCTGATCGAAACAACTGCGTCCCTCAGGTAGGGTTCCCCACCCTGAGTCTTTTGCTCATCTTTTCGGATGACGACTCTGTCCCAGGTCCGGCTGCTTTTGGAATCGGACGCTTGGATGGTGTCCCTGGATCTCAGGGACGAGTATTGGCATGTTCCGATTCATGTGGGGTTCAGGGACTGGCTCAGTTTTGTCGTGGGGTTGTAAGCTTGCTGCTTTCGTTGCCTTCCATTCGGTTTGAATCTTGTGGCTCGCGTTTTTACATGCCTTACACGGGTCGTGGTGACCCGTTTGCGTCTGTTTGTGGTTTGGGCTCTGGCTTATCTCGATGACTGGCTGGTCTGGGCTTCCAGCCGGTCCATGTGTCTGCTCGCCAGGGATTTAGTTCTTTCCCAGCTCACGGGTTCCAGTTCTTGGTGAACTGGAGGCAGTGCCATTTGGTTCTCTCTCAGATTCGAACTTGGCTGGGTCTTGTGTGGGACTCTCGGACCACTTCCTTGTCTCTCCCTCCAGTGATGTTGCTGCTATACAAGACAGTATAGAGGAAACGGAAAACCTTCAATCAGGTGTAAATCAGGTCTATCAATGAGCCACAGAAAATATGATTACTGAAGATAAGTATTGACGTTGGAACTACTGTATAATGAAGAATAACATGGAGAAAGTAATACAAAAATTTAAACCGAATTAAGATGACTGAATGACAGTAGTGCACCAGATGAAAGTTTATTGGTAAGAAAGTCAAGGAATGTTTAACTGAAGAGATGTTCTGTCAGTGCAAACTCATACCCAAGTGCTAATTTACCTGCTGTCAACTTGCTGCTTTCATCAGCTGTTCGTAACAACAAAATTCTGAGTGCATTATTTTTGTGATTACAGGTGGTGGAGGAGTGGGAAGGATGTTTTCTGGTGGTGGTCAGCTTCAAGTAGCTGGTGTGGTAGTGGGCTCCTGGGGACCAAATTATGGATCAAATGGTAATGAAAGCAGACCCCGAGGATTCCGACATCCAGTAAGTAGATTTTGACGTACATTTTATCATTCTCATTAATAAATGATGCTTCTAGACTGTGCAGTGTGAGAATAAAGGTAAGAAAAGTAAAGTAGATGTAGATGAATTCATGTAAAAGCTAATGGTGAGAATTAAATTGTAGATGGTTGGGAGGTCATGCAGAGTAGATGATAATGAAGTATATAGTAGGGAGATTTTAGAATAGTAGATGGTAGAGGTTTTAGAATAGATGGTAGTGGATGTTTTAGTGAATTAGAGAGTAGGGAAATATTTAGGAGTAGACAACAAAGTAGAAATAGTATAGATGGTATTGAAATGTTTATAGAGTAGATGGTTACAGTATTAATGGAGATGTTAGGTTAATGTAGATGTTTGGGAGAGTAGAAAGCACTTAGTTGTAAGTGAAATTACAGGATAAGATCTACAGTATTCTCGTGGTGTCCCATCTTCTCCGCATTCTTTTGTCGTATGACGCTTTGAAACTACTGACGGGTTTGGCCTCCACCACCACCTCACTTAACTTATTCCAACCATCTACCACTCTGTGAAAGTGAACTTTATGATGCTCTTTTGGCAGCGTTGTTTAGCTCAAATCTATGACATCTTGTTCGTGAGGTTCCAGGTTTCAAGAATTCTTCTTCTCAATCTTGTCGATTCTCTTTACTATTTTGTATGTTATGATCATATTGCCTCATTTTTTCTGTCTTGTAGCTTTGGCATATTTAATACCTCTAACCTCTCCTCGTAGCTCTTGTCTTTCAGTTCTGGGAGCAGTTTAGTTGAATGCTGTTTCACCTTTTCCAGTTTTGTTGATGTGTTTTTTGAGATAAGGAAATTGATACAAATACTGGATATTCTAACTTTGGTCTCTGCATATGTGATGAATATTTTCTTCAATATTTCACCATCCATGTATGTACAGCAATTCTGAAGTTGGAAAGCATAGCATAGGCTCCCCGCACAATGTTCTTTATATGGTCCTCAGGTGACAGTTTTCTATCTAGAACCACCCCTAGATCTTTCTCCATCAGAATTCTTTAAAGCTTTTTCACATAATTTGTAAGTTGTGTGAGGCCTATTTTTTCTTATTCCACATTCCATAATGTGGCATTTATTAACAATAAATTCCATTTGCCAGTTGGTGCTCCATATAGTTTTGTCCAGGTCGTCTTGAAGGCCATGATTGTAATCTATGTTTATCTTCCCTAGTACCTTACCATCATCAACAAACATGTTCACATAATGCAGTGTTCCTTCTGGTAGATCATTTATGTAGACAATGAACATTATTGGTTCAGGTTACAAACTTTGCAATGTTTTAGATTTTTGTTTACAAAGTTCCAAGGTTCAGGAAGTGAACCCTGTGGTACTCCATTTGGGACGTTTTTCCTGTCCGATGCATTGCCTCTGATTACTGCCCTCATTTTTCTGTCAGTTAGAAAATTTTTCATCCTAGTTAGAAACCTCCCTGTCACTCCTACAGTATGTTAGTTTCCAGAACGACCTCTTATGTGGGACTCGGTCGGAAATCTTTTTTAGGTCCAGATAAATGCAGTCAATCCAACCATCTCTTTCCTGTAAAATCTGTGCGACTCTATCATAGAAAGATGAAAGAAAGTAGATTCGTTACATAGGGTCTTCCCACTTGAAAACCATAATGTCTGTTATTACAGTATGTAATGTTTCTCTAGGTGTTCTACCAATTTGGTTTTAATTATTTTTTCCAATATTTTGACAACTACACTTGTCAATAATTCAGGTGTGTAATTAATTTAACACTTTCGTCGCGCTTAAACGCGCCACCAATTTTTCTCTCGAGACCGAGGATTTGACTCGAAAACGTGTCCAACAAAAAAATATTTGTATAAAATTCATTTTTTATCCGATCGACTTTGGGATAGTTTCAAAATGAGCGCCTTTAAATTGCACACAATTTGATACCATAATGAAAGATATACTGTAACACGAAACTTGATGTCAAAACACTTGAAAGATTATCAATACATTTTTGGGCCAAATTTTAAAATATTTAAAATTCTATTTATTGTGCTAATATTATGGGACTAGTTTTAAAATGTGCGCCTTTTGATTGCGAACAATTTAATACCAAAATGAAAGATGTAACACTAGCATTTATGTCAGAATATTGGAAAGAAATAAATTCTTTTGTGATGTTGAGCGTCCAAACTTAAAATATGTTAAAATTATATAGTTATTGTTCTATTATTATGGGACTAGTTTTAAAATACGCATCTTTATATTACGAACAGTTTGATACCAAAATGAAAGATGTAAGACGAAAATTGATGTTATCAAACTGAATGAGTATACACATTAGGCCGTGGTGTGCAAATTGTTGCTCGTTCACAGGTAATGTTGGGCTTTGCTGTGGGGAGTCACGCCGGGCTTTTGGATATTATGTGCTTATACACATGTAGGGAATTCTATTGCGAACAAAATGATACCAAAACGAATGATGTAGCAGGAGCATTAAGGTGAGATAACTGAAACGAGTATACTGTACACATTTTACTGATTTTGTGCGCTCACGGGTAACTTTTACTGACTTTAAGCTTTGCTGTGGGAAGTCATGCCGGGCTTTTGGACATTATATTCATATACACCTGCGAACAAGCCTGAATGGTCCCCAGGACATATGCAACTGAAAACTCACACCCCAGAAGTGACTCGAACCCATACTCCCAGAAGCAACGCATCTGGTATGTACAAGACGCCTTAATCCACTTGACCATCACGACCGGACAAAATGAGGTGATAGCCGAGGCTATTTGAACCACCCCACCGCCGGCACTCGGATAGTTATCTTGGGCATAGCATTTTACCAAATCACCTCATTCTTTGGGGCAACACGTGAGGAACACAAATGCGAACAAGCCTGAATGGTCCCCAGGACATATGCAACTGAAAACTCACACCCCAGAAGTGACTCGAACCCATACTCCCAGAAGCAACGCATCTGGTATGTACAAGACGCCTTAATCCACTTGACCATCACGACCGGACAAAATGAGGTGATAGCCGAGGCTATTTGAACCACCCCACCGCCGGCACTCGGATAGTTATCTTGGGCATAGCATTTTACCAAATCACCTCATTCTTTGGGGCAACACGTGAGGAACACAAATGCGAACAAGCCTGAATGGTCCCCAGGACATATGCAACTGAAAACTCACACCCCAGAAGTGACTCGAACCCATACTCCCAGAAGCAACGCATCTGGTATGTACAAGACGCCTTAATCCACTTGACCATCACGACCGGACAAAATGAGGTGATAGCCGAGGCTATTTGAACCACCCCACCGCCGGCACTCGGATAGTTATCTTGGGCATAGCATTTTACCAAATCACCTCATTCTTTGGGGCAACACGTGAGGAACACAAATGCGAACAAGCCTGAATGGTCCCCAGGACATATGCAACTGAAAACTCACACCCCAGAAGTGACTCGAACCCATACTCCCAGAAGCAACGCATCTGGTATGTACAAGACGCCTTAATCCACTTGACCATCACGACCGGACAAAATGAGGTGATAGCCGAGGCTATTTGAACCACCCCACCGCCGGCACTCGGATAGTTATCTTGGGCATAGCATTTTACCAAATCACCTCATTCTTTGGGGCAACACGTGAGGAACACAAATGCGAACAAGCCTGAATGGTCCCCAGGACATATGCAACTGAAAACTCACACCCCAGAAGTGACTCGAACCCATACTCCCAGAAGCAACGCATCTGGTATGTACAAGACGCCTTAATCCACTTGACCATCACGACCGGACAAAATGAGGTGATAGCCGAGGCTATTTGAACCACCCCACCGCCGGCACTCGGATAGTTATCTTGGGCATAGCATTTTACCAAATCACCTCATTCTTTGGGGCAACACGTGAGGAACACAAATGCGAACAAGCCTGAATGGTCCCCAGGACATATGCAACTGAAAACTCACACCCCAGAAGTGACTCGAACCCATACTCCCAGAAGCAACGCATCTGGTATGTACAAGACGCCTTAATCCACTTGACCATCACGACCGGACAAAATGAGGTGATAGCCGAGGCTATTTGAACCACCCCACCGCCGGCACTCGGATAGTTATCTTGGGCATAGCATTTTACCAAATCACCTCATTCTTTGGGGCAACACGTGAGGAACACAAATGCGAACAAGCCTGAATGGTCCCCAGGACATATGCAACTGAAAACTCACACCCCAGAAGTGACTCGAACCCATACTCCCAGAAGCAACGCATCTGGTATGTACAAGACGCCTTAATCCACTTGACCATCACGACCGGACAAAATGAGGTGATAGCCGAGGCTATTTGAACCACCCCACCGCCGGCACTCGGATAGTTATCTTGGGCATAGCATTTTACCAAATCACCTCATTCTTTGGGGCAACACGTGAGGAACACAAATGCGAACAAGCCTGAATGGTCCCCAGGACATATGCAACTGAAAACTCACACCCCAGAAGTGACTCGAACCCATACTCCCAGAAGCAACGCATCTGGTATGTACAAGACGCCTTAATCCACTTGACCATCACGACCGGACAAAATGAGGTGATAGCCGAGGCTATTTGAACCACCCCACCGCCGGCACTCGGATAGTTATCTTGGGCATAGCATTTTACCAAATCACCTCATTCTTTGGGGCAACACGTGAGGAACACAAACGCGAACAAGCCTGAATGGTCCCCAGGACATATGCAACTGAAAACTCACACCCCAGAAGTGACTCGAACCCATACTCCCAGAAGCAACGCATCTGGTATGTACAAGACGCCTTAATCCACTTGACCATCACGACCGGACAAAATGAGGTGATAGCCGAGGCTATTTGAACCACCCCACCGCCGGCACTCGGATAGTTATCTTGGGCATAGCATTTTACCAAATCACCTCATTCTTTGGGGCAACACGTGAGGAACACAAATGCGAACAAGCCTGAATGGTCCCCAGGACATATGCAACTGAAAACTCACACCCCAGAAGTGACTCGAACCCATACTCCCAGAAGCAACGCATCTGGTATGTACAAGACGCCTTAATCCACTTGACCATCACGACCGGACAAAATGAGGTGATAGCCGAGGCTATTTGAACCACCCCACCGCCGGCACTCGGATAGTTATCTTGGGCATAGCATTTTACCAAATCACCTCATTCTTTGGGGCAACACGTGAGGAACACAAATGCGAACAAGCCTGAATGGTCCCCAGGACATATGCAACTGAAAACTCACACCCCAGAAGTGACTCGAACCCATACTCCCAGAAGCAACGCATCTGGTATGTACAAGACGCCTTAATCCACTTGACCATCACGACCGGACAAAATGAGGTGATAGCCGAGGCTATTTGAACCACCCCACTGCCGGCACTCGGATAGTTATCTTGGGCATAGCATTTTACCAAATCACCTCATTCTTTGGGGCAACACGTGAGGAACACAAATGCGAACAAGCCTGAATGGTCCCCAGGACATATGCAACTGAAAACTCACACCCCAGAAGTGACTCGAACCCATACTCCCAGAAGCAACGCATCTGGTATGTACAAGACGCCTTAATCCACTTGACCATCACGACCGGACAAAATGAGGTGATAGCCGAGGCTATTTGAACCACCCCACCGCCGGCACTCGGATAGTTATCTTGTACATACCAGATGCGTTGCTTCTGGGAGTATGGGTTCGAGTCACTTCTGGGGTGTGAGTTTTCAGTTGCATATGTCCTGGGGACCATTCAGGCTTGTTCGCATTTGTGTTCCTCACGTGTTGCCCCAAAGAATGAGGTGATTTGGTAAAATGCTATGCCCAAGATAACTATCCGAGTGCCGGCGGTGGGGTGGTTCAAATAGCCTCGGCTATCACCTCATTTTGTCCGGTCGTGATGGTCAAGTGGATTAAGGCGTCTTGTACATACCAGATGCGTTGCTTCTGGGAGTATGGGTTCGAGTCACTTCTGGGGTGTGAGTTTTCAGTTGCATATGTCCTGGGGACCATTCAGGCTTGTTCGCATTTGTGTTCCTCACGTGTTGCCCCAAAGAATGAGGTGATTTGGTAAAATGCTATGCCCAAGATAACTATCCGAGTGCCGGCGGTGGGGTGGTTCAAATAGCCTCGGCTATCACCTCATTTTGTCCGGTCGTGATGGTCAAGTGGATTAAGGCGTCTTGTACATACCAGATGCGTTGCTTCTGGGAGTATGGGTTCGAGTCACTTCTGGGGTGTGAGTTTTCAGTTGCATATGTCCTGGGGACCATTCAGGCTTGTTCGCATTTGTGTTCCTCACGTGTTGCCCCAAAGAATGAGGTGATTTGGTAAAATGCTATGCCCAAGATAACTATCCGAGTGCCGGCGGTGGGGTGGTTCAAATAGCCTCGGCTATCACCTCATTTTGTCCGGTCGTGATGGTCAAGTGGATTAAGGCGTCTTGTACATACCAGATGCGTTGCTTCTGGGAGTATGGGTTCGAGTCACTTCTGGGGTGTGAGTTTTCAGTTGCATATGTCCTGGGGACCATTCAGGCTTGTTCGCATTTGTGTTCCTCACGTGTTGCCCCAAAGAATGAGGTGATTTGGTAAAATGCTATGCCCAAGATAACTATCCGAGTGCCGGCGGTGGGGTGGTTCAAATAGCCTCGGCTATCACCTCATTTTGTCCGGTCGTGATGGTCAAGTGGATTAAGGCGTCTTGTACATACCAGATGCGTTGCTTCTGGGAGTATGGGTTCGAGTCACTTCTGGGGTGTGAGTTTTCAGTTGCATATGTCCTGGGGACCATTCAGGCTTGTTCGCATTTGTGTTCCTCACGTGTTGCCCCAAAGAATGAGGTGATTTGGTAAAATGCTATGCCCAAGATAACTATCCGAGTGCCGGCGGTGGGGTGGTTCAAATAGCCTCGGCTATCACCTCATTTTGTCCGGTCGTGATGGTCAAGTGGATTAAGGCGTCTTGTACATACCAGATGCGTTGCTTCTGGGAGTATGGGTTCGAGTCACTTCTGGGGTGTGAGTTTTCAGTTGCATATGTCCTGGGGACCATTCAGGCTTGTTCGCGTTTGTGTTCCTCACGTGTTGCCCCAAAGAATGAGGTGATTTGGTAAAATGCTATGCCCAAGATAACTATCCGAGTGCCGGCGGTGGGGTGGTTCAAATAGCCTCGGCTATCACCTCATTTTGTCCGGTCGTGATGGTCAAGTGGATTAAGGCGTCTTGTACATACCAGATGCGTTGCTTCTGGGAGTATGGGTTCGAGTCACTTCTGGGGTGTGAGTTTTCAGTTGCATATGTCCTGGGGACCATTCAGGCTTGTTCGCATTTGTGTTCCTCACGTGTTGCCCCAAAGAATGAGGTGATTTGGTAAAATGCTATGCCCAAGATAACTATCCGAGTGCCGGCGGTGGGGTGGTTCAAATAGCCTCGGCTATCACCTCATTTTGTCCGGTCGTGATGGTCAAGTGGATTAAGGCGTCTTGTACATACCAGATGCGTTGCTTCTGGGAGTATGGGTTCGAGTCACTTCTGGGGTGTGAGTTTTCAGTTGCATATGTCCTGGGGACCATTCAGGCTTGTTCGCATTTGTGTTCCTCACGTGTTGCCCCAAAGAATGAGGTGATTTGGTAAAATGCTATGCCCAAGATAACTATCCGAGTGCCGGCGGTGGGGTGGTTCAAATAGCCTCGGCTATCACCTCATTTTGTCCGGTCGTGATGGTCAAGTGGATTAAGGCGTCTTGTACATACCAGATGCGTTGCTTCTGGGAGTATGGGTTCGAGTCACTTCTGGGGTGTGAGTTTTCAGTTGCATATGTCCTGGGGACCATTCAGGCTTGTTCGCATTTGTGTTCCTCACGTGTTGCCCCAAAGAATGAGGTGATTTGGTAAAATGCTATGCCCAAGATAACTATCCGAGTGCCGGCGGTGGGGTGGTTCAAATAGCCTCGGCTATCACCTCATTTTGTCCGGTCGTGATGGTCAAGTGGATTAAGGCGTCTTGTACATACCAGATGCGTTGCTTCTGGGAGTATGGGTTCGAGTCACTTCTGGGGTGTGAGTTTTCAGTTGCATATGTCCTGGGGACCATTCAGGCTTGTTCGCATTTGTGTTCCTCACGTGTTGCCCCAAAGAATGAGGTGATTTGGTAAAATGCTATGCCCAAGATAACTATCCGAGTGCCGGCGGTGGGGTGGTTCAAATAGCCTCGGCTATCACCTCATTTTGTCCGGTCGTGATGGTCAAGTGGATTAAGGCGTCTTGTACATACCAGATGCGTTGCTTCTGGGAGTATGGGTTCGAGTCACTTCTGGGGTGTGAGTTTTCAGTTGCATATGTCCTGGGGACCATTCAGGCTTGTTCGCATTTGTGTTCCTCACGTGTTGCCCCAAAGAATGAGGTGATTTGGTAAAATGCTATGCCCAAGATAACTATCCGAGTGCCGGCGGTGGGGTGGTTCAAATAGCCTCGGCTATCACCTCATTTTGTCCGGTCGTGATGGTCAAGTGGATTAAGGCGTCTTGTACATACCAGATGCGTTGCTTCTGGGAGTATGGGTTCGAGTCACTTCTGGGGTGTGAGTTTTCAGTTGCATATGTCCTGGGGACCATTCAGGCTTGTTCGCATTTGTGTTCCTCACGTGTTGCCCCAAAGAATGAGGTGATTTGGTAA
The DNA here is from genome assembly GCF_040958095.1 of Procambarus clarkii. NCBI lineage: Eukaryota > Metazoa > Arthropoda > Malacostraca > Decapoda > Cambaridae > Procambarus > Procambarus clarkii. The sequence goes on from NC_091196.1 coordinate 17,169,411, forward strand.
AATGCTATGCCCAAGATAACTATCCGAGTGCCGGCGGTGGGGTGGTTCAAATAGCCTCGGCTATCACCTCATTTTGTCCGGTCGTGATGGTCAAGTGGATTAAGGCGTCTTGTACATACCAGATGCGTTGCTTCTGGGAGTATGGGTTCGAGTCACTTCTGGGGTGTGAGTTTTCAGTTTCATATACACCTGTAGGGAATTCTATTGCGAACAAAATGATACCAAATGAACAACGTAGCACGAGAATTTATTCGTTTGCCTTGTTCGGGTTGAATGTAGACACAGTAGTCGCTTCTGTATATATTTATTGAGTGAGGCAAACAGGTGTATAACTGGCCAGCCGAGGTCCACCTACTCTGGGTCTGTGAGGATAACTGAGGCTGCTGGGAGCATGCCTGATGCTCCTCTGTCTGGCATGACGTCAGAGGCCTACTCGCCTGTGATTGGTTACATTTCAACTGACAGAATTTGAGTATAACACCGCTCGGACACGCTACCAAGTCGACGTCCCTTGTCGACAAGCTCTGGCTAGCTATATAGTTACAATGATACTGAAAGGACCTCGGTGGCATACAATAATGGCTTACATGTGAAATTTGCATAATAAAACATTGAAAGAAGATCAGGTGTGCGTAATACAAACAACTCGGCATATATGCACCAAAAAAAAAAAATTCATCATAATAGGTGAAAATCATGGTAACAATGCTTTGATTAAATCAGAGTATTAAGAACATGTGTATGTCTACTGATCAGATATGAACAATACAACCCAAGGTATTGCCTAAACAAAATTATTAACATGTGTCAATGGCATGTGCTTGAAAACCATACAAAATTAAACAATTATTACATTAATAGAACAAAGTTCTGACCTAACAACCACAATTGAATTTCAAGATAGATAATTTTTTTTTTTTTTCTCTTTTTTTTTTTTTCGAAATATACAATATATTTACAAGACCAATGTACAATATATATAATGTGCAATATATTTACAAGCATATACAAGACCTGGATCAAGAAGACTAACATCTGCGTGATAGCAGTCAGGATTCACTGGCCACAATGTGGTTGCTAGAACAATAATAACTCTTATGACAAGCACTGTAAAAATACAAATGGTAGTAGACTTGACAATGGCATCTAATTCATAACAAAATAAAGTTGAGAAAAACTATACATTATATATAATGGTAATAATAAGACACATGTGGTAGAAATACTGCAATTGAGTTTTTTTTTTTTTTTTTTTTTTTCAAAACAAACAGAATAACTACAGAGTGCAATCAATTATAAATTCTGCGGATATCTACACCTAGCTCATCCAGAGCACTATACAACTCTGGCTCTGACTGAAGGTCCGGAACGGATGAAACTTCATGTGACAAACTATCATCTTGAGAGATATCCTCGTTAACATCTAGCCAATGGACGTGTGGTGAGTGCACGGTTGAAACGAGAGGTCTAGATCTAAGATTATAATTGCTAGTATGGGGTTGCTGAACATCAAGTGGTCTGTCAACCACAGAAGGTGGTGTCCGAGTAGGAGTATCTGTCTGGGTAAGTTCATTGTCATCTTCCTCATCAGTCTCGTCAACAGTCATTTTAGCTAACTTCATGTGGTCTAAATGCTCATTTATATACTCTCCTGTTAACAAGTTCTTAAGTCTGTATTTGTTACCTTTAATAAGCTCGATTACCTTATATGGACCCAAAAATTTCTTAGTTAACTTGTACATAGGACCAGACCTGTGTTGGTTAAGTATCATTACTACAGATCCAATAGTTATTTTATTGGGTTTAGCTCGTGCATTCCTTGCTAGAGTGAACTCGGCTGTTGCTTTGGACAGTTGTTCTCGTATTTTCTTGAATACTAATTGCATTTGTCTACGCTTCACTTGAACAAAATCATCTACGTTATATAAGGGAGTAGGAGGTACGTTAATCAATTCATTAGGGAGGATCTTATCTGTACCATAAAGAATAGCGTGAGGTGTGTCACCAGTAGAAACATTAATTGAAGAATTTATAGCACACTGAATTAAGGGTATAAAATCATCCCAATTGTTGTTATCAAAATTCAACGTGACTCTCAAGGCATCTAACACTTTCCTGTTAGTACGTTCAGCTAGTCCATTACTTGCCGGATGATAAGGCATGATGCTACATTTTTTGATGTTATATAAATCACACAAGCTAGTTAGAATACTATTACTGAATTCTGGACCATTATCTGAAAGGATTACTTTAGGCATACTATATCTACAAATTATTTGGTCATGGAATGCGCTGGCTATGGTTTCAGCTGTTTTGTTCGGGATAGGAACTAGTTCGCAAAACCGTGAAAAATTATCGACCATTACAAGCAAATGTTTGTTCCCTTTCTCTGTTTCCGCAAAATTTGTCAATAAATCCATCGATATTCGTTCCCAAGGAGCTTTAGTTGCTGGGTACACCTGAATTGGATTAGGTCCTGAAACATGTCCCTTGTGCTGTAAACAAGTTAAACATCTGTCAACATAATGAGCAATCTCCTTAGCCATTTTTGGCCAAAAATATTTCAATCGACCTTGTTGGAGTGTACGATCCTTTCCTGGATGTGCACTTGCAGGAGCATCATGGATAATTTTTAACACAGTTGGTACCAAGACAGCTGGAACAACTAACTGACAACATTTCCTCGAGGCTGTCCCTAGCTTTACTACTCTACACAGTAAATTGTCCAACATAACTAGTTCTTTCAATGGTACTGGTGGTTTATGAATCGGGCGAGTGTCTTGCTTAGTCAAAAATTTAATGACGGGTGCCCATATGGGGTCTTGTCTTTGTTCCGTTTCTACTACTGTAGCATCTAATGCTGGGTAATTTAACTGAATCGCAGCTACGTGTCGAGAAAACGCATCAGCTACAACATTTTGCTTTCCTGGAATATATCCAAATGTGGGATTGAATTCTTGAATTGTGAGCAAATATCTAGCAAACTTTCCAACTGGATTCTTATTTTTGAACAAGGGAATTAATGGTTGGTGATCTGTAAGAACATGAACTGGGTAATTATAAATTGTATCCTTGAAATGTTTAAGTGCCCAAACAACTGCCAAGGCTTCTCGTTCTGTTGCACTATAATTTTTCTCTTCTTTAGATAAAGTACGGCTAGCATAAGCTATTGCGTGATCTCTGTGACCTTCTGTTTGAAGTAATGCAGCACCTAAACCTATGTCACTAGCATCTGTAACCAACGTAAAAGGTTTAGAAAAATCTGGATACCTAAGGACAGGTGACGAAATCAAGGCTGCTTTGAGTTTTTTGAATGACTGATCCTGGGCCTCTCCCCAAACAAAGGGTTCATCTTTTCTTTGCAACTTGTAAAGCGGAGCGGCTATAATAGAGAATCCAGCAATAAATGAACGATAAAATCCTACAAGACCTGTGAACTGTCTTACGGCTTCTGCGGTACGAGGTGTTGGAAAATCACGGGCAGCAATAATTTTTGATTCATTCAATGTAATACCTGAAGGTGTAACTGTATGACCTAGGAAATTAATCTTTTGCTTTAAAAATGAACATTTTGCAAGCTTTATTTTTAAATTAGCTTCAGCGAGCTTTGCAAGTACCTTTTCAAGGTTCTGGAAATGAGTCTGAACATCTTGCGACATGATTATGAGATCATCAAGGTAAACTAGAAGCGTACTTCCTATCAATCTACGAAATAGATTTGTCATGAGCCGTGAAAAGGTTATTGGACTACTACGCAAACCAAACGGCATTCTTTTGAAATGAAAATGACCATTGGGAGTACTAAAGGCTGTCAATTGTTTACTTTCCTCATCAAGGGGGATTTGCCAGAATCCCTGCAACAAATCTAACGTTGAGAATACTTTGTTTCGACCAATACTTTGCAACAAATCATTTAGAACTGGAAGTGGGAAACGATCAGGTATTGTTACTCTGTTAAGCTTGCGATAATCGATTACAGGTCTCCAAGTCCCATCTCGCTTTGGTACAAGAATCAATGGAGCGTTCCATGGCGAATTACTCGATTCAATTACATCACTCTGTAACATTTCTTCTACAAGTCTATCTGCTTCTGCTCTCTGAGAATGGGGAAGACGGTAAGCTGGTACATAAATAGGCGTAGTTCCTTGTTCAAGGGGAATTTTATGTGTAATGAGAGGAGTGAGACCTAATTTTTCTCCTGGTAGAGCAACAACAGCTCTATTCTTGTTCAAAATTTTCAAAAGCTGAGCCACCGAGTCAGGAAAATCAGTAGGACTGAGGTGTTGCGCTTGCACCTCTGGCTGAGATCCCTGTTCTCCTGGTGTGAGTGTACAAACAGTATGATCCATGGAGACATCATCCACAACTCGCACCGGTAACGAGTAATAGCAAAATCTACAACATGGGTACCAGACTGGAGATGGATATCGGCATTACTTGTGCTTGCGATAAAAAGTGTGACAGTACCATCCTGCACTGTGTGCCAGGAGGGTTCAACAAATGTACCATTCACTTTACATGTTTCACTTTCCGCAATCACATCCGACAACTCAGGCACTCCCTGAACCTTAACTCTTATTCTGGTGAGAGAATGAGGGTGTAGCACAGTGTCAGTAGCCGTGGAACCACTGACTTCAGAGATGGAAGCTGCCAGGCGAGCGAGACAACGAGAATCCGTTAGGGCGTCCCCTTCCAGAAAGTCCCGATACTCATTCTCCTTAACAACTGTACAACTACTATGCTTCAATCGAGTGCCTGTTTTCTCGGGTATGCTACCACGACAATGATCTGACAAACCTACGCTAGCAAGGCGGGTGTCAACAAAATTAACATAATCTGATTGAAGGTTGAACTCGTGGCCCTGTCGATACATGCTACACAAAGGTATGACATGGTCTTTGATACTTATGTTCCAACGATGGGGAAACAATGCAATATTTTCATCAATCATGGTGTACAGACCTAAGAGAATGTCTCCAGGAAAATGAATAATGTCAACAACTAAACATGTTATAGACAATGTGACATCATTGAACTTGAGTGGGAGGTCAATTTCACCCTGAACTTTTACTTTATTTCCTGAAATACCACTTAGAAAAGGTATGTGTGACTGTTTTAAAATAGTAGGGTGCTTACTTTCAATGTCTCTAAGAGCTGAGGGCTTGACAATATTAATTTTTGCACCTGAGTCAAGAAAAACTTTTAAAACTCTACCATGTACAATGGCTGATACAAGGGGACCATCACTTGAGACTGGACAAGTTACTATTTTTGACTTATGTTGTCTGGGATATCTGCGTCTTGTTTGTGTCAAATTTACTGTGGATCCGTCAACATCTACAACTGGTCTAGAGTCAGTGTCCTCCTCTGTCAAGTGTCCAAATCTATTTTGGGTAGCTACTGAATACACAGGGAGGGCACTAGGATTGGCTAGCTTGAATTGGTTAGCGGATGGCCTTGGGGGTTTCCCGACGACATGGAGTGAACATTCTGAGCTCCAGCATTCTGTGACTGAGCATTATAATTTGAAGTTGCATTATAGCTGGGCTGGGAGTTGTAATTACGAGAGTTCTGATAATGTCTTGGACGCTGTGAGCCTCGCCAAGACTGACCATGGGAGTTACGAGGTGGAGATGTCCTTTGCCTAGCTCTACAATCCGCAGTGTGGTGACCAACTTGTTTATGGTACGTGCAATATGGAAGCCTAGAATGATTAGATTGATGAGGGGGCCGAGAGAATTGTCTAGGAGGGGATGATCTAGGGGCGGACCAACAGTCCCTTGCAAGGTGGTTACTCTTACCACAATGCCAACATGAGGGAGTGGATGGTTGTGGACTATGGCGTTTCGGCATTTTATGAGGCGGCGAATTTGACTGGGGGCTACGAGCATGGGTACGCTTCTGCGACCAAGAGTTTTGAGAATTTGTGGGAGGATGCTGAGAACTTGTAACTACATTTACAGCATCAGAGGGTGGCAACAGTTGAGCACTTCGGGGAGCTAGTTTATCTGCGGCATTGTTAATAGCCTCAAATACTTCACCAATTTCATGTTTAACACCAAAATTTTGTTGCTCAACGATTGGTTTTGTATGCTCGGGGGCAAAATGCATTAAAGTACCAAATGCTATCATTTTGGCCATAGCCTCAGGGGACAGATTATTGTCTTTATCTAACCAAGTTGAATTATTCATAGCAGAAACTAAGGCATACAGATACTGATCGAGACGGCTAGTAAACGCATTAAACGATTCACCAGGCTGCATGGTGGCATTGGCAATTTTCTTGACTAACCTATATGGGTCAAGGTCTCCTTTATTAACAAAGCGACGGCGAAAGAAATCCTTAAATTCAGGCCAAGACTGGAAGCTAACAATGGCTTTCTCATCAACAACAAAACGTGCATCACCTTTGGTTGTGTCCACGGCTGACCGTGCAATTGCTAAGTATTCGGCATCAGTAGGCTTAGAAAAACGTGCAACTGTTTTCGCTTCAACCTTACTAAACCATGATTCTAATAAACGCGATTCCCCAGCAAAAAGAGGAATAGCCATTTCCTGAGCTGATCTCTGGCCATTGGGACGAGCAACTGTTCCCATTGATTCTGAAGGGGTTTCAACAGTGGTAGGCATTGTCACAGCCGTGGAAGTAATATTTGAACGCAGATTATAATTAAGTGCACCTGGCATCAGAAATAGTATACACAAAAATAAACACAAAAAATATCAACTTGGCTAAAGTAAAAATGGCAGAAATAAAATTATTAAATTGGGCTAGGCAAGAAAATAATTAAGAACAAGCAATTGTAAACTAAATTTAGCAATCTTTCATTAAAAAATGACTGGAATTAGATGTATGTAAATTAATTAAACCAGACTAAGCACAGCAATTGAGAATATAAAAACTGGAAGTGCAATTGCAAAATTTCATTAAAAAGATTCAACACAGCAAGTGGCAATGCAAGAAATATGTATGTAGCACATAAACTGGACACAGGAATGTATATAACTATGGTAAAAAAAAATTATAATATGCAATGTTGAAGGAATAAATTTAAATTTTAGGCCTGGAGGAATTAAAAAAAAATTATATTGCACAAATCCTTAACTGCTACTAAAACAAGGATTTCTTAATTCACTGGAATTTGAATTTACCAATAACACTCTAGGAGAACAATTAAAATTCAATGAAATTACTGTAAGAAGCAGGAATGTTTAAATCACACAGGAAAACTGTGGGGAGTGCAGTACTGAACCAGCTCCAATATTTAACAAGTCACTGAATGGTTAATTCACAGGATATTATGGGAATTATTACATAAGTCACTTTTTAACACTTGGCACGTTGTTCTCAACTAGCAATTACTTATCTCAGGGTTGTAATTTATGAGGATCACCAGTAGCCAAAGTAGGAGAAGCGTCGTGAAGATCGGAAGAGGCCCATGTGAGGCGTGTTTACAAACTGGATGCGACGGCAGCGCTCCTGGCGGCGGTGGCGCGAGACTCAGGGACCCCACACTGTTCAGGCTAGAGGCACGAAGATAAATTCTGACGACGACAATATTGCGACGATGGAATAACCAGTTGATACCTGCGACGATGGCTGACGACGATTGCAGTAGCTTGCACCCTCACGAAGCTTGATACTGTCAGCTTGGGTGGCGGTGGTGGTGGTGGTGGGTGTAATAGGTGGTTCCCACGTGGTGGCGCGAGGTTCAAAAATGGCTGGCGCGGGAAGCTTCCTTCCTCCTCACTGATGAGTGAGCGTTCTCACAGGAAAATATTGACCCTTACTTCTAAAACGTTAGCCTGGAGTAGTGGTTGATGGCAGGACCCCGGTCTGGCACAATATTTGATGCGTGGGTGGCAGGATGGCGGCTTATGGCGGTGGCGGTGGCGGCGGTTTTGGCTGGAACACGAGGCGATGCTGGGTACTGGAACTTTTGCTTCCAGAAAAAAATTTCTGGATCCCACTGCTGCTACCAGTATTCGTTTGCCTTGTTCGGGTTGAATGTAGACACAGTAGTCGCTTCTGTATATATTTATTGAGTGAGGCAAACAGGTGTATAACTGGCCAGCCGAGGTCCACCTACTCTGGGTCTGTGAGGATAACTGAGGCTGCTGGGAGCATGCCTGATGCTCCTCTGTCTGGCATGACGTCAGAGGCCTACTCGCCTGTGATTGGTTACATTTCAACTGACAGAATTTGAGTATAACAAATTAAGGTGAGAAAACTGAAGCGAATACTGAAACCAGCAACTTCACGAACAAGAGGACTCGGATTCAAGCTAAGGAAACAAAGGGGCCTGAAAAGTTATTAGGAGGTTATCTTGTGCAAACAGCGATAGATGGTCAGAACAAGCTAAGTGAGAAGGTAGTGGAGGCCAAAACCTTCTGTAGTTTCAAAGTGTTATATGACAGTGCTGGGAAGATGGGACACTACAAGCGTAGCTCTCATCCTGTAATTACACTTAGGTACTTGCACACATTTGCATATATTGTATATATGTAAGTATTACTTAAAATTCCATATATTGTAGTTTTTTCATGTATTTTAAGGATTTTAATAGAAAAATTAAATCTTTTAATAAATATTTCTTATCTCATAATGGAGAGGGCATTACTGTCTTTTGCTGGTAATCAGGAAATTTGAAGGGAAAATCCCTACTAGAATTTTAACCCTATTTGATATTATAATGTTGTTATCTTAATGTAATTCTCTAAATTAACTGTATGTAGATTACTATATAAATATTATAAATCTTCACTAATATATTAGTGTGTTTAGGAAATATTATTGTAAAATTAACATTGGAGAGAAATAATGAAGTAATGTTTTGGCCAACTAGCAGTATGGCAGTAATGGCAGGGAAGGTGGAGGAAGTATGCAAGGCAGAGGTGAGCCGAGCAGGATGTCCCGTGGCACACGCGGCCGACCTACAGTCTTGGTGAGTTGCTTATGGTCTCAAAGTCTGCATAGGGTGCTTGGCTCGCATGTGTTTGTGTGTTGTTGTATCCTGTAGCATTGAGGGGGTCAATTACAGGCAAATGGGGGACCTTGACAAGCCGCCGGCTTCCTGTCCTCATCGAGACCACTAGTGTTAGTTGGTCTCGAGTAAACTATATTATGATATTGTATAGCATACGGTAGAGGCATATTATGGTATTGTATATTGCAGGGTTGAGGAATATTATGGAATTGTATTGCACAGGGT
>NC_091196.1:17183622-17363622 GCF_040958095.1 Procambarus clarkii
GCCCCTGGAGGCTCCTTGAAGCTAATGTCACTGATAGTGTGCCAAGTACTAGGTCACATCAGCTGTGTAGTTCTATAGACTTACTGGGAACTAGCACCGGAACCTGGCCCTCTCAAAAAGACCCAGGAGGCATTGGCATTTATTTGTCACCACTGGGGAAAACAATCAGAAAGTCAGTGCAATAGAACAGACTGCTGCAGGCTGAAATAGAGACCGCAGCCTCAAGAACTGCTGAAAGAGCTTTCCCAACTAAGTAAGCAATCAAAATCTTTCCAAATTAGTGCAAGCTCATTTGCTCTACCTCCACACTCATTTCAGGCAAGGGGCGGGGGGGGGTGTCAGCCAGCTACACCACCCTCAGTTCTATGTTGGTGTGTGTAGTGTGTGCCTGGTTGCCTTACCTGTACACTGTGCAGTGTTGCATGAGCCTGGACACTGAGTGTTTGGAGCTGTATGTGCACAAGGTTATCTTTCCTGTGTGTTCCCTTTTGCTGCCCTTGCATTTCAAGGTTCCTTTCCCTGATGTGTTCAGGAGTTGCTCCCTTAGGGGTCCTCCTTGTTTGTAGTGGCCCTCACTCCATGTGAGTCAGGTGTCTTTGGAGTTTCCAGCCGTCACTTGGGTTGGGAGTGACACTGGCTGTCAGGGCCCACTGGGTATTTGATATTGCACTTTGTGCTGAGGTAGGCCTTCACAGACATGTGGACTGCTGCTATGTTGGCTTATCATGTCGTTTCTATATGCCATTTCTGTATAGATTCATATGACATTTTTCAACCAAAGGTTCAGTGTCACATCCCAGTACCTGGATGTATTGCTTGGTTTACTCTTGATGCCCTGGTAATCCCCTGCAGGTTCAATGGGCCTCTGGGTATCCCCACCAACCCTTTTCTTGTTTCAGGTAAGTTTAAGGGTTGCACGCTGCCCATTCCATGAGGTAGCGTAACGTTCATCTGCCACAACTGTGCTGCCGGTTGGGTCAGTGACACATTTAACCCTGGGTCCTGTGGTGGGGTTAGCTCTCCCCAAGTGGCTCTTCCTTATGGCTCTCCTGATGTGGTTCGAGCTCCTCTAGCGACAACCTCCTTGCACTTGTGTTGTGGCTGAATAGGTTGTTTACCTGGTTGGATGCCTTGGAGCTGAAGCATTGGTGTTTGGGTCCCAGAATTGGAGGCATTTAGTAACTTCTACCTTGGTTCCATCCCCACATCTTCCTTTTCCTGTGGAGGTGGTTCACCCTTTTTCTGTTCTCTCCCATCCTTTGCCTCCTGTTTCTGGTCCAGTGACGTCTGAGGATTTCCGGTTCGGGGTGGAATTTAGCTCCTCGGGCAGCTGCATCAATTGCCCCTTTCGATTTTGGCACAGAAGCAGATGAACCTGCTTGTCCTGTTTGGGCTTCTGAGTCTTCCTTTCAGCCAGTCCCTCCTTCCTTGGAAGCACGTCCCTTGGACTCTGCTTTTGTACCCTGGGCGATGGGCATGGTCACAGGCTCTGCCTCACTGTGTCATTCTTTAGGCCTACCAGGGACTAGAACCAGAACCTGGCTCTCACAAAGAGGCAAAGGGAGCAGTGGCATTTTGCCACCTCAGTGGGGAAGGTAACTAGAAAGTCAGTAAGTCAAAACAAACCACATTTGGGTTCAAGAGAGACCAAAAACTTGAAGCCTTCCGAATGAACTCTCTCAAGTATGTAAACAAATGATCAAATTCTCTGGAAATTAGCATGAGCTCATTTGCCCACTTCCCCCACTTATTTAGGGAGGGGGGGTGGGGGAGAGGCTTTACTGCCTGCCAGTGTCTGAGCTGTCAGTTCTGGAGCAGATGTAAACCCCCCAGCTGATGACCTGGAAAGGAGGGGAGGGATCAGGGAGCCGCTGGGACTCACCCTGAAATTGGCGTTTCATTACATTCAACGCTGGTTTTTTATCTCGTGTTTGTCTTCAGGAAGAGATGCTTGACGTTCATCCTGGTCACGTCTGCAGTTATTCCTTTCTATCCTTCCCTCCAGCTTTTCCTGAAACCCCAACTATATTTTTCTGGGGAAAACCCCTTCGGCTCCCCGGAGCTATACAGGCTAATATGCTATTGTCAGACTTTGGCATCAGTCATGTGTATGGAGTTCAAAGGGCCTACTAGGGACCATGAGCCAGAACCTAGCCTCCTCAGAGAGGCAAGGGGGAGCAATGACCTATAGAAACCCCCGTGTAGTTGGAAGCATTCTGTGTCTGCCATCGACCGGGTCGGGCACCCAGAAAGGTAAGCGTCCCAAAACAAACCCCCTATTCTGGTTAAAATTGCTACCTAATGCCGAACTAGTGGATAGAACTCTCCAAAGAAACAAACGATAGAACAAAAGAAACGAGCAAACTAGCATGACATCACATGTCACCGCGTCGCTGTCTGCTCAGCTCCCCCCCCCCCCCCCCTCCCTGAGAGGGGGAAGGGGGAACCCCAAATTCCCCCCTCGCCGGCGATCCACACCTCAGTTCTTCGGCTGATGCTAGAAACACCAGTCATGTGCTTCGGCTCCAGATGTTGTTTCAGCACTGTACCTAGTGTGTGGTGTCTGTCCTCTAGGTGGTGCATGAGCCGGGAGTGAGTCTCCAGTACTCGGATTGCATGCGCCTAGGGTTACCTTCCCTAGGTGCCCTGTAAGTACTGCCCTCAGGGCTTGGGGGTTACCTTCCACAAGTTCCTTGTGGAAGGTAACCCCCAAACAAACAAACCCCCCTACTTCTGCTAGGCCATTTACTGCTTGGTTTTTGGCCGCCCTTTGTGTACTAGGGGATTCTGTCTCCCTTGATCGCCTTAGGGTAAGGGGCAGTTTGCATTGGCAGGGGCGCGGGGTACTGCACAGCTTGTTTCCACCAGTCATGGCGGCTGACTCTGTTCCGCCTGGGTACGCTGCCCTCTTGCTGGGTTTTCTTTTTCTTTTTTTGTTTGTCTACCTGGTGTGGTGGAGTCTGCCTTGGTTCTTGGGACGTTTTTTCTGTACGGCAGACATTCCTTCTCCTTCTTTGCTGGCTTGGGTTTTCGGCTCTGCCTGCTCGGTGGTCGCACCCAAGACCTTCCCGCGGCTCCGTCTCTTCCTCAGCTCGTTTGGTCCATGGCACGGGGCTGGTTCGGCTCTGCCTCAAGTCTCTTACCTTCTGTTGGTGATCAGGTGGCTTCGTTGATGGTGTCTCATCTGCGGATTTCTTCTTGGCGGCAGTGTGGGGTTTTTTGGCGGTCCTTTCTTTTTCCTTCTGTCCCTTCTTAGGTGGCTGTGTTTTGTTGGCGTGATCTTCTCCTCGGTTTCTTGTGTCCCCTTCAGTTCCGGTTTGTTTCTCGGGGGCTCTTTTTTTCCTGTTGGCATTAGCCTCTGGGGATTTCATCAGGGAGCTTCATGCTCTCTCTGGCGCGGGGGGGTATCTGCTCCTTCGGTCGGGTTGATTGTTTTGTTCATCTGCAGCCGTCCCCTTCTTTTCTGGCAATGAATGTGGCTGCTGCTTTCTGGAGGGGTCATTGGGTTGTTGATGCTTAGTTTGTTAGGCCGGGGGTACATCATGCTTTGTGTTCAGTTGCGGCCATCCGCCGTTATTTGTGCGCCACGGCTTGTGTGTCCAGGGACGGACGCGCTTTGGGTTGATCCGGTTTCCCTTCTTCCCTGTTCGCAGGTTCGGGTCTTCCAGGTCGTCCGCAGGGTTATTACATCTGGCCAGCCTGTGGTCTCTCCCAGTGCCCATGACGTCCGTAAGTGCGCTGCCGTTGCTGCCGTTTTTGGCAACATGTCCTGGTCTGACATTCAGGCGCGGGGTTTTAGGCGGTTGAACTGGGTCCTGGCTGCTCGTTATCTCGTAAACGTTCCTTGGCCTAGTCGGGCCTATACCAACTTGGGTCGGCGGTTGCAGCCAGTTGTCTCGTCTTTGAGTTGAGGAGTGAGCAGCGACCGCCTCCCGGGTAAGTCCCTCACCTTTCCTCTGTGGGTAGTTGGCTCCAGGGAGCTGAAGGGACTCCCCCAGAAAACCAATGTCGAATGTAATGAAACGCCATTTTCTGGGTGAGACCCGGAGGCTCCCCGGCATCCCTCCCTCTCTCTGGTCGGCGGTTTTTTGCATTTTCTTGACATTCAGCCTCAGAACTGGGGTGTGGATCACCAGCGTGGGGGTCTGGGGCTCCCCCTTCCCCCTCCCGGGGAGGGGGAAGCTACGCAGACAGCAGCGCGGTAACGTGTGACGTCATGCTAGTTGCTCGTTTCTGTTTGGGGAGTTCTATCCCCAAGTTCGGTGTTTGGTAGCAATTTTCACCAGAATAGGGGTTTGTTTTGGGATGCTTACCTTTCTGGGTGCCTGACCCGGTCGATGGCAGACACAGAATGCTTCCAACCACACGGGGGTTTCTATAGGCAATTGCTTCCCTTGCCTCTCCGAGGGGGCCAGGTTCTGGCTCGTGGTCCCCGGTAGGCCCTTTGAACTCCTTGCACATGACTGATGCTAAAGTCTGATATTAACACTATCGCCGGCACCATGCGCGCACCGCAGACTTTGACGCCGTGGGGCCAGTGGTGTGGGCGAGCGTGCGGCGACGCCTAAATGTGTATACTGTACTCGTTTCAGTTTTCTCGCTAAGCTTAATTCTTGTGCTACGTCGTTCGTTTTGGTATCATTGTGTTCGCAATTAAATTCCCTGCAGATGTATATGCATATAATGTCCAAAAGCCTGGCAAGACTCCCGGAGCATAGCCTAAAGTTACCCGTGAACGAGCACCAATTTGCACACCACCACCTAATGTGTACAGTATACTTGTTCAGTTTGATAACATCAATTTTCATATTACATCACACGTTTTGGTATCAAATTGTTCGCAAAATAAAGGCGCGCATTTTAAAACTAGTCCCATAATAATAGAGCAATAACTGGAATTTTAACAAATATTTTAATTTTGTACGCTCATCATCAAAATTATTTATATATTTCCAGTGTTCTGACATAAAATTTCATGTTACATCGCTCATTTTGGTATCAAATTGTTCGCAATATAAAGGCCCACATTTTAAAACTAGTCCCATAATAATAGCACAATAAATAGAATTTTAACAAATATTTTAAAATTTAAAATTTAGACCCAAAAACGTATTTATAATCTTTGTGTTCTGACATCAAGTTTTGTGTTATATCTTTCATTTTGGTATCAAATTGTGCTCATTTTAAAGGTGCTTATTTTGAAACTATCCCAAGGTCAATTGGATAAAAAATGAATTTTATACAAATATTTTAGTAGTGGACGCAAGTCCTGTCCATGGCCAGGACTCTGGAGAAAAAAATGGACGTGATCGGTGTCCAAAGCGAGCGATAGTGCTAATTAGCATATCAGCCTGTATAGCTCCGGGGAGCCTTTGGGTCTCTCCCAGAAAATGGCGTTTCATTACATTCAACGCTGGCTTTTTGTTTATAGTAAGCTCTTGTATTACATTACTTGTTATCTAATGTTGCTCTTGGTATGTATTATCACATTCAGTATGCAAGACTAATTTGAATGTTCTTTTTTATCTCAAATACTACTTGGCTGCATGTTTCAATATTTATGTGGTGACTCCCGGATGTTGAAGCAGACGGCCTCTCATTGAGTCACAGCAAGTGTGGAGGTTATCTTAAGGTTATCTCGATGATTTCGGGGCTTAGCGTCCCCGCGGCCCGGTACTCGACCAGGCCTCCTTTTTGTTACACGCCCCCAGGAAGCAGCCCGTAGCAGCTGGCTAACTCCCAGATACCTATTTACTGTTAGGTAGCAGGGACATCAGGGTGAAAGAAACTGCCCATTTGTTTCTACCTCCACCTGGGAATTGAACCCGGAACCTCAGGACTACGAATCCGAAGCACTGTCCAGTCAGCTGTCAGGCCCCCTGGAGTTGCCAGTTCCATATTTAATGTTAATGTATTGATAGCAAGCAAGCACCTATTTGCCTGGTTGACCAGATCATCATTCTGGCCTGGTCAGAAACTGGGTCATGGAGACAATGATTCCCAGAACCAACACAAGATAGGGAGGATGTTGGTAGCATGTTACAATGGCAGCACCAGGCATGTGTGGTGCTGGGTAGTTACCCGTCAAGGATTTCCTATTTCTTAGAGAGTTTTGATCTGCTCTCCTCTCACGATGCTCCCTATTTTTTCTATCTGTTCTCTACTATGAAATAGCAACAGGGAGCTACTTTGGAAGCCCTCACAGAAGCCAAATGCTGAATGTAATGAAGTGTCTCATTCTGGTGGATTCAAGGAGCTTCTGTCTCCATGGCTCTTGCTTGAAACCTTGTGAGCCCCCAGCTCCTGGTGCTGCTACCTGCTGGTGGGGAGGTGGAACTAGTGGTGAGCAACTTAACTGCAGGTTGTCTCGCTTTCTGTTTTTTTATGTTTTGTTTCTCTCTGCCTTTCTGGTGGGCATTTCCTCGGTTACTGATCTAGTATCCTCAGCAAGGGCTGAGGATACTAGATACTGGAGTCCACTCCACTCAGCAAGGGCTGAGTGGAGTGGACTCCACTAAGTTTTGGTCAGCCATTAAAAACTCCCAAGGCCCTGGTGCAATTTGATGCGTGGAGTTATTCAGAGTGGCTAGTAACCTTGGATCTGCCGGATAGAAGCATTTCATTGTATTTCATTTCATGCTGGCATTTTGCTTGTTTGTGAATAGTTTTCAGCTTTGGTAGTCAGTTGTATCAATCATTTCTGAGCATTTTGTGATGCTCCTTCAACCATTTTGACAGGATATTTCCCTCGGTGTTGAGATCATGACGTCTTTGGCTCTCGCTTCTGTGAGAAGGCATAATTCTGGTGCATGTCTCCAGTACACCGGTGAGAAAGTGAAAGATGCCCGGTGAGGTGGTATTGCCCCCAGGGTGATGGTGTATAAGCTGTGGAGAGCCACAGAAGGGCCACCAGAAAAAGGTGTTTCATTATACAGTAAATTATTTTAAGTTCTTCGCATTATCAAATTCATCGAGTAGCATCATTGTAACAAAGGGTTTTTAACATTGCAGCCGTACAGTGGGCATGAGGGACATGCTGGTAATGCCGGGTGGTGGATACGACAATCACTCGCCAGTGGGCCAGGACGGGGAAGGTCTCACTCTATACCCACCCCATACTCCTCAAAGCCACTCCTCCAGCGGGCTCAAGAGTCCAGACTCTGGTGTTAACGTGTCCATCCTGGAGTAAGGCACAGTTGGATATGAACAAGAAGTGGTGGTTATTTAGACTGTGGGTTTATGGTCTGAGCAGCTAGTACACTTACTTTACATCTAGCTTAGGATTGATTCAAATACTGATACCTGATAGGCTTAGTACAGCACTAGCTACATGAAGTTTGATAAACGGCACAATTCCTAACAAGAATGTAGCAAAGAGTACAACACTACAAGGACCTTCTTCCCAAGTTTCACAACCCCCACGTCGTAAATGACTGCCCTTCGTGTCGGCAACCATCTTGGGGTACCTGCCACTGTGCCACTACCACTGCCATTGCCACACTGCTGCTACAAACACCGCCTCAGCTGCCCCAGTGTCTGCAGGTCACCAGAGTAACTCGTGACACCAGCTGATGATACTGTCATGGAGGGGTCACCAAAAGCAAGTAGTCAACAGTAAAGGTCAAGTGAAGAGTGATGCATTTACACTAAATGTGTTGGTGTTAAGTGTGAATTTATTAGCTAAATATTTGCCAAAATATACAGTATAAAATTTAGTACCTTGTTAATTTTGCTCTTGTGATTAAAAACCTGAAACATATAATTACTTGTAATAATATAATATTTGCAACTAATAATCTTAAGGTTGAGTGGGGTAACTGTTTTGGTACATAATATTTTCAAAATACAGATTCATTGCTTTGTCACTGGAAATTAATATGCAGTCTTCCACATTCTTCCTTTTTTTAATTCCAAAATAATGAAGATTATATTGACCTTGTACCAGTTTAGTGAAGGTGGCTTTCTGTTTTGACCTTTATTGTGCAGGCTGGCACACTTTTGGAGACTTCTTTGAGACAGAAGCATAGCTTCATATTCCAGTATGAGACTAAGAATTACACCTGTCACATTTGTCTGTGATGTTAGAAAAGGTTCTACTGTGATGCAATTGGTGGTTATGAGTCTTGCATAGCACATCATACAGGCTTCATGTTTTATCATTAAGATAAGTAGCCTGTGTTGACGGTGTACTAAGAGGTCATAATCTGTAATGTCATCACCACTGTACTCCCAGAAAGTACAAGGTGGGCAGCTGGAGATGCTGACAACCATGCCATGATAAGTTGCCAGCTACTCTCTCTGCTG
Organism: Procambarus clarkii; assembly: GCF_040958095.1. Taxonomy (NCBI): domain Eukaryota; kingdom Metazoa; phylum Arthropoda; class Malacostraca; order Decapoda; family Cambaridae; genus Procambarus; species Procambarus clarkii. The sequence goes on from NC_091196.1 coordinate 17,191,927, forward strand.
CTATTAGACACCAAGTATATATGAAGATGAATTTTTATTTTTATATGACTGTTATATTGTTAAAATGGTGATGAAGACACTTTAAGAAAGAGATTTGTTGGTATTTGGCAGGTTTGTGGTTGACGTTTGGAAGTAGTGACACGACCACTACCACAGCCTGGCTTTGTAGGAATGATAAGTGAATCCTGAACAAAGAATCATCGTAGTTAAATGGTTAAATTGCCCAACAATATGCAATTCAGGGTTTTTGCAGGGTTACAGAGCCCATAATAGAAGAGATAGTTATGGAGACTGAACCCAAACTGAGGCAAGTTTATAGTTTTCTTAGTAGGACGACGTGGCTGTAACAATGAGGACAGTTATTAATTGTAATAATGTAAACCAAAAGTTGATTTGTTCATGGTTGTAAGCAACCATGCTTTGTTTTAATGAAGCATATAGGTACATATCTTTGTAAGAGCTCACCAGTGTTTAGGATGGAGGAAATCCTAATTGGTATTTTCTTTGTTGTTGTACATGGTACTTGAGGCATGTCATTGTTCCATTACCCGTAGATGTCGAGGGACGACCGTCTTGGTAACTTTACCACCACCAGGATCTCCACCACCTGCTCACTAACATTTTATCATTATCAAGGATATCAGTGTCTATACTATACAAACCTCTAGAACAAAGATTAATGATACCATATAGAAAGTTTATGTTCTTGACATTGTTCTAGGTAGCATACTCTTGGATACTTTAAATTGGGATGGACAGTTACTGGGTAAGTAAATACTCTTCAACTTGGGGTAGCCATAGTATTGGTATCCAAGTCTTAATAATGTGGATTATGTTTAACCAGGTTCTGGATGGAGAAAATGACCTGGTTTTGAATAACAGAGGTATTAATCTTCTCTTTATGAACTTTGAGTCAAGCTAAACCTTTTAGATAATGCAACTTACTGCCATTTAAATGGGTACTAATCTTTGTGCCCAAAAATGAAGAGAAATTCTCCTGGATATTGTTTCTTCCTCAATTATAAATTCAATGTGCCATGTTTTTTCTATTAAGACATAATGGAATTTTGCTGAATTAGTTAATCTTTTAAAAGACTCGGAGTAGGGCCTATGCTAAATGATGCTCTCAAACAAGGGTGTATCGATGAATGACTTGCGAATGAATATGTTACCAATTGGTCTGTTTCAATGAGATGTTTGCCCTTAATAGCACTTTAAACCTTTATTGTGGTTGTTAATTGGATTTAATGTGAAAAAACTGGCATTCTTTGTCAATTACAGTTGCCAGATAGTACTCAAGGTGTTAATTTATGGAATTACATAAATACTTTAATTTATTGTGCACTGAGAATTAGAATATTTCTAAGAAAAGAAATAGATTTTTGTAGGTTCTCTGGCTACTGTATTATCAATTATAATGCCAATAAAATGTTTCTGATTGCTAATGTAATGTTCAATGATGGAATTTCATTTAAAGGAAAATATATTCACTAATTTACTTAGGAATTTCTCTTCCCATTGTGTAATGGGAGTAAAAGATTTTGTTAGATTATCTTACTGCAAGATGTCTGTGTTTGAGTGAGGGGCCCATGTTTGTGTATTAACGTAGTGTCATATCAAGCTAATGTAACTTATCACAGTCCTCTCATGCACCTTACCATTTGCTGCTTCTTTATAATACACACTCACAACCCATGAGTCAGGACAAGTAAACTTGAGTCAATATTTTTTAGTCAAGTGTCAGAGTTTAGCTGGAAATCTCTGTTGGTGGAAGGTTGTGTTGACCAGCACAGGTTCAGGACGTGGACGTGTTCTGAAACATTGTGACATTATTACTTGCCGCTAATGCTTTGCAATTCACCTGAACTTATCATGGTGTTCTTTGGTCAAATTGTAACAAAACTAAATTGAAAATGAGGACTTTGATGTGTGTGAAGGTTATATTAGGGAAGACATACGTGAAGGTGAACACCACTTTCCCCCAAAGGGACGATTACTCTTCAGTCGTGGACTGTCATTGCCAGACTGCTTAAGTGTATATTGTATACTTGCAAGTGAAAATTCAATAGCTACTTGAATTATAGCATTAGGAAATAATAATAATAATAATAATAATAATAGTAGGTCTAGCCAAGGCAAGATTTTTGCCTCATGTTTTAAATAGATTATATGTGCATTTATCTACTCAGTGTTGAAATGCTCAACAATTCTGAGCCTTGATGAAGACAACAAAGTCAATTATTCTTGTGTATACTAAGGCAAGTCAAGTTATTATCATTACCCATATTTGGACATGTTCAACTTGTAACTGAAAAGTTGCAAAGTTGTAAATTGTTGTATACTTTTTTGTTATGCTTGTTTACTTGTAGTCCAAGGTCTCCATTCTTAAGTATTTTGTTGGGTATGTTAGTGGTTAGAGCGCTCTTGACCCAAGTGGTGACCAGCACGTGTCTGTGGTGGTAATGACTGCTGGAGGTATGTGCACCTGGTCAATATTCAGGAGCTGGAGCGTATCAGTCAACCCTCCAACACACTTGCCAATATTGACCATATTACATAAATGCTTTAAGTACATTAGACTCCTGATTTCCAAGTGCTCTGATAAATAATATGCTGTCCTCGTTGGACAGCACGAAGTAACTTAATTTTCTTGCAGTTATTGAATGGGCCCCTCCTTGATGTTATGCTTAAAACAAACATTTATTGGTAAAGTTTTGTGAGAGAAGAACAGGAGATGCTTGAGAAATGTTGGTTTGAAAGGCAGAAATAATTTATGCCTTTTTTTTTTATATAGTTTATATCAAATGTAACATGATTATTTTTAGTTTTCTGCAAGAGTTGCCATTCTTTGAGAGTAAATGGCAGAGTTCCTTTGGCTTTAAAATGCATACACATAATTTTTCACAGATGGGTAATAGTACATGTTATCAAACTAAGAATTTCCAAGCTGTAAAATTCCAGTTGAGATGCGAGTGATGATCACTGTAGATAATGGACAACTTATGAAGGTGTATCCTCTTGGGCTAAACTATTCTCTCTATTATTGCTGGGAAATCTTCATGTTTGATGGTGTTCAGTTTTCACCAAAAGCGTCATATACAATTTCCTGTTCTCCTTCCACAAATACTTATATTGAAACTGATTGTTGTATCAATACTGAAATGTTAATTAACCCAAGCAAGTTTGAATACACATAATTTGACCAACAAAATTTCAACACATTACAGTACTAACCTCCAAAAGACACAACAAACTTGTTGGGAGATGTTATGTTGTGTGGTTAATGTAATATGTAGACCTCGTCCCTAACTGTTACTTTTGTGAGTATTTGTACGTGCTCTTTAAACCCGAGGTGGTACCCCCCTATATACAGTACTGTATATATACATTTGTGTGTGTGTGTGTGTGTATATATAATGTGTGTATATAAAAAAAAATTTGTATACATATATATACACACACAGAATAACCACAGTGAATTTGGGAAAAGACAGCTGGAGCACTTACGTCTGGTCAAGACATTCTCAACAGCTAGACTGATAGGGAGACAGAAAGGCACCAGTTATAAAGGAAGTGTGTACTGGGAGTGGTAGCAATAGCCAGAGAGGTGGCAAAACATCAAATGGGTACGCTGCATTCTTGTGTAAACACACAAAACTCCCAACAGGAACTGTGAATTGGTGCAAGAAGTCGGAGTGTGAGAACCAAAGAAGGCACCAAGAAACGAAAGACCAGAATAAGGATGTCTCAAACTACAGTGTGTGTATGATATTGAAGCAAGAATGTAATACAATTAAACAGAGAACAAAAAATGAGGACCTTCCCTAGAATATTTGAAGCCCTCGTAATACTGAACCAAAAATGGAAACGGACAGCAAACGACATGTATTCTGTTGGCCGTGTGCCGTTATAATTTCTCTCTTGTGTCCTTGCAGACTGATGTTCTATCTTTGTGCATTGAGAAGTCCGCAAATAGCTTAGTATATCTGTACCACTGTATTGGGGTGGAGAGTTCGTTTTCCGTTTCTGGTTTAGCATTTCGGAGACATCCGCTAATATTCTAAGAATGGTGATGATTTCACTTCTCCGTTTAATTGTTTTACATTCTTCGCTTTTCATATACAAAAATTGTAGTTTAAAGCACCTTTGTTCCAGTCTTTTTTTTAATATATCTTGGTGCCTTCTTTGGTTCTCACATTCCTACTGCTGTACTTATCTTAATCCGCTGGAAGTTTTGTGTGTTTACACAAGAACGCAGGGTAACCAATGATGTTTTGCCACCTCTCTGGCTATTGCTACCACTCCCAGTACACACTTCCTTTATAACTGGTGCCTTTCTGTCTCCCTATCAGTCTAGCTGTTGAGAATGTCTTAACCAAACATAAGTGCTCCAGCTGCCATTATACTGTGGTTATCCTTCATTGAATAGATCAGTGTTTTTTTTTATCTTTGCTGTATGTATATATACAGTACATATGTAAATAAAATCACAAAATGTGATATATAAATGCAAATAACCAGAGAAGGAAATTAATATATTTTCCTAAGCTTTTTTCTGGTGAGCACACGAAATGGAAGACACATTAGGAGACACCTTTATCAGTATAGACTGACATACACATCAAGATAGCATGGCGCGTGAGGTGTTCCCTAGAGATCAGACGACTCGAATAATAAGCAAGCAGACACCAGATTGCAATATGCTGGAGATGAATATGGCGACACATGTATTCATGACCTATAAATGTGTTGAAATGTTTATCTACATTGTAATTTAGTGTCTTGCCACTTGTTCTTGGAGAATATGCCAAGTCTAGGGCACAACCCCACTGGCTGTGCAGTGTGTTCCTGTCGATGTTGACTCATATTGATCAGCCTGTCTTCGTATATGTATATTAACTGTGCTCACTCCTTAGGAAGCATCTGATATGTTGAACACAATAGTGCTGAGGCAAAGATTCTTAAATTTCTATGGTTCTTTGCATTTATATTTCACATTTTGTAATTTTTTGCATGCATACATACACACTAAAAAAATATATACATATTTTTGAATATATATATACACAGTATTATATTTATATATATATTTCCGGCTGTCCGCCCTTGGTGGGCGGCTGTCACAGTGTGATGCTCATTGGGACAGCAGTTGCTCTCCTTTTGTAGCCTTGTGTATGTGTATGTATGTGTGTGTGTGTATATATATAAATACACACACACACAGATATATATAATATATATAATATGAATGTATGGCGTATATAGGGCTGGTTTGGCTATTAAGCTAGTCATCAGGATTTGAGGTTATGAATTTTTTAACAAGTGTAAATGATATGACATTTGTCATATTGAGTGTATGTTCAGAAATTTTAAATAGTTTCATGTTAATTAACAGGACACGTTAATTAATGAGTGTGCATGTACTCACAAAGATAATTTAGGGATTGGCCGTATATCAATACCCAAATGAAATATTTTGTGCGGCGATTAGCCTGCAGCATCATTAGTGGTGGAAGGGTTGAGCAGTTCACCGGAGAGTCTATATGGCTGGCTACTACAATGTGAAACATGTGATGTTGTATGCCTTTCTTCCTGCAAAATACCATAAAAATTGGAGCACAGTGGTATTCTTAGGCATGAAAGATAAGTTTGTTAAGTTGAGGAAGTCGGGACTGATTAGTAAGTCAATAAAGTAATTACGGTATTGTTAGGTGATTGGGATAAGGGGAACACTAGTCCAGAGTTCAATGGTAAGAAGGCTGGGGATCTTGAGTGGTATAGCTGTCACCTTGCAAGAGATTCACAATATTTGTCCATAAGTAATTATGGAATACATAAAGGGTTTCTGGCATATATATTTTGCTGCTATTTTATAGGTTTTCCAGATGTAATCAACTACTATATATTTTGTTTTACATTATCATGTTCATTACTTTGTGAAGTGGTGGAACAAAATTCTTGAATGAAGTGAATTATTTTGAGGTATGAAAAGCAAATTATGTTCATCTATCAGTAAAAATGACTGCTATAAACTTTTTATGCCAGTCCTGCTTGCTGACTTGATAAATACAGTGAATTTAAGTGGGGAAAGTTTGGGCAGTGTAAACTATCTCATGGTCATTTGGTACTGATGAATTGTATGAATAGGTATTGAAAGTAAAGGTTGGTTGGAAATTGTATTTTTATTTAAATTTCCTTAATGTACAGAAAAATTTGTTACATATAATGGGTGTTAACAAGGAAAAGGGGGTCCTTGTGCACCATTTATAGGCAGTTGGGGGTGGCTTCTGTTCCCTCCCTCAGCTGTCCCCTCAATAAAATCTATGAATCCAATGCCATTGATGTAGCTTGTCATATGATGTTCCCTCACTTTCCAGCCCATTGTTGTGGTGAGGGAGCTCGGTGGGCGGCTGTCGCAGTGTGATGCTCATTGGCACATCATTTGCTCTCCTTTTGTGGCCTTGTACTCCTGCAACTGTCTTTACTTATTTTGCTGCTTTCAGTTTTCCTCTTCACCTCTTCTCTTTTTTGAGTGTTCCTGCTGACTTGGTGCCATGCTTGAATATTCTTTCTGTTGTCTTCTGTTCTGATGCTGGGTGAGTTGAGGAGGAGTTAAAGGATCCACTTTAACCCGCGGATCCTTTGCACCATACTGGGTTGCGCCTCAGCTCTGGTGCCATTCGTTCGACTACTACCCTCAGCTTGTACGTTAACACTGGCTTCCTGTCTCTCCAGGACCGCCGAGATTGCTACTGTCTTCGCTACCTTGCGAGGTCCTTACAACACCCTCACTCATCTATATCGTGCTTTAAGACTAAAACTTAATACTAACTTAGATTAAAGTATAAATTGTGTTGTGAAAAAACTCAGATAAAGATGAAAAAGGGGGGGGGGACATGGCAGAAAAAAGCAAAAACACAATTTGGTCAGCAAACAGCATTGTTAAAAATCGTAGACATGGGTTGACATTTAGGGGTGAGATAAGTTACATTGAGTTAATTAGGTGGTTCTTAGTTTTTATCTTAAACTGGTTGGGAGAGGTACAGTCTTTAACATAATTGGGAAGGTCATTCCACATTCGAGGTCCCTTGATTTGTAAAGCATTTCTAGTTTGACTAAGTCGTACTCTTGGAATATCAAATAGGTATTTGTTTCTGGTGTGGTGCTCATGGGATCTGTTACAACCTTCTAGGAAGCTTTTAAGGTCAGGATTGACATTACAGTTCAGCGTTTTATATATGTAAAATACACATGAGAGGATGTGCAGTGACTTAATATCTAACATATTCAGAGATTTGAGTAAGGGTACCGAGTGATGTCTGGGGCCAGAGTTAGATATTGTCTTAATAGCAGCTTTGTGTTGAGTAATTAGAGGACGTAAGTGATTTTGGGTAGTAGAACCCCAAGCACAAATACCATAGTTGAGATAAGGATAGATGAGAGAGTGATAGTGTCACCAAGGCAGGGCGAGGTACATAATATCTGATCTTAGAAAGAATGCCAACAGTTTTTGAAACTTTTTTTATATATTTAGAATGTGTCCCTGGAAATTCAGCTTGCGGTCAATGAGAACGCCAAGGAATTTGCCATCTACTTTGTTACAAATTTGGGTATTGTTAATCCTGAGATTTATTTGATTTGAGGATTTATTGCCAAACAAAATATAGAAAGTTTTGTCAATATTGAGGGTGAGTTTGTTGGCAGTTAGCCAGTGATGGATTTTATTTAGCTCAGTATTCACTGTGGCATTTAGAGCAAGGGGGTCAGGACTGGAGTAAATGAAGGTTGTGTCGTCAACAAATAGAATTGGTTTGAGATGTTGGGAGGTCATTAATGTAGATGAGAAAGAGGAGAGGGCCAAGTATGCTTCCCTGAGGAACACCAATGTTGATGGGTAGGGTGGGAGAAATTGAATTATTCACAGAAACATACTGGAGCCTGTCAGTAAGGTAAGACTTAAGGTATTGCAGGGAGTGACCTCTGACCCCATAATGTTGTAATTTAAGAAGAAGGTTTTGGTGGTTGACAGTGTATAAAGCCTTACGCAGGTCCACAAATAACCCAATAGGGAACTCATTTTTATCAAGAGCTGCATTTATCAAGGTAATTATACTAATAAGTGCATCGTTAGTGCTTTTTTTTTGGGTCTGAAGCCATATTGACAAAAGCTAAGTATATTGTGTTTGGCAAGATAAGAGTAAAGCTGCTTGTAGATTAGTTTTTCAAATATTTTAGACAAGTTTGGCAGAATTGATATAGGTCTGAAGTTGTTGATTTCTGGTCTGAAGTCATTGTTCTTTGTCGCTGTTCTCTCTCCTTTTTGATGCGATAGTGCTAATTAGCATATCAGCCTGTATAGCTCCGGGGAGCCTTTGGGTCTCTCCCAGAAAATGGCGTTTCATTACATTCAACGCTGGCTTTTTGTTTATAGTAAGCTCTTGTATTACATTACTTGTTATCTAATGTTGCTCTTGGTATGTATTATCACATTCAGTATGCAAGACTAATTTGAATGTTCTTTTTTATCTCAAATACTACTTGGCTGCATGTTTCAATATTTATGTGGTGACTCCCGGATGTTGAAGCAGACGGCCTCTCATTGAGTCACAGCAAGTGTGGAGGTTATCTTAAGGTTATCTCGATGATTTCGGGGCTTAGCGTCCCCGCGGCCCGGTACTCGACCAGGCCTCCTTTTTGTTACACGCCCCCAGGAAGCAGCCCGTAGCAGCTGGCTAACTCCCAGATACCTATTAATAATATATATTACCTATTAATTATATATATACCTAATAAGTGCATCGTTAGTGCTTTTTTTTTGGGTCTGAAGCCATATTGACAAAAGCTAAGTATATTGTGTTTGGCTAGATAAGAGTAAAGCTGCTTGTAGATTAGTTTTTCAAATATTTTAGACAAGTTTGGCAGAATTGATATAGGTCTGAAGTTGTTGATTTCTGGTCTGAAGTCATTGTTCTTTGTCGCTGTTCTCTCTCCTTTTGACAGTCTATTCTTCACTAATATTATTTGATTTTATGCCAACTTCCATGATCTCCAACTTTTAATAACACAGTTTTCACCACTTTGTGTATGTCTCCAGGAGCCGATGCTTGGTGCTCGTCCTGGTCACTTTCATGGTTATTCATTTCTCTCCTCCCACCCCCCCACCCCTTTCCCCGTCAGCTCTTGCTGGGGCGCATAACTCTACTGCTCTCTTGATTCGTACTGATATTCCCGTCCCCTCTACTTTTTCAGTCGCCTGTAAAATGTTCTGCGGCTCATATCTTATTTATTTATTTATTTATTTATTTATTTATTTATTTATTTATTTATTTATTTATTTATTTATTTATTTATTTATTTATTTATTTAATTATTTATTTATTTATTTATTTATATATATACAAGAAGGTACATTGGGATTGTGAGGATACATAGCATCGTAATTACATTCTTGTAAAGCCACTAGTATGCGCAGCGTTTCGGGCAGGTCCTTAATCTAAGAAACTTATAAGTAGGTAAATACTTGCCAAATTTATAAAAATGATAACAGTTACATAGCATGAAAAAAATAAAAGATGAGAGAAAAATTGTAGGTATATTAAAGCACATTGGTAGCTCAGAATGACTGCAATGACCTCCTGAGTACTCCTAGCTTTGTGAGTAAATGTTACCCGCTCTGTTACGGACGGACAGGTAATTAAAGTACGTGTTTGCGGGAGAAACAACTTGGCAAAATGCTCAGGGAAGGAATGGAGCTTCAAAATAAAGATACACTTAGGGTATATTATACGGACAGTAGGAGTCTACGAAACAAAATAAACGATTTAAGTGCTCTTGTATGCTCGGAAAAAAATAGATTTTATTGCACTTGCCGAAACGTGGATGAATGTAGAAAACAGAGAACTATTAGCTGAATATCAGATAAATGGATTTAAACTATTTCACACAGATAGATATATTAGACGAGGAGGGGGAGTAGCCATATATGTTAGGGATAATTTGAAACGTAGTCTCAAAGAGGGAATCAAAACTGAGCCACACACACAAACTATTTGACTAGAATTAAACGTAAAAGCAAATAATCTTATATTAGGCGTTTTATATAGGCCACCAAATTTAGACAGAATGGAAGAAAAGCATCTATGGGATGAAATATCTAGAGCATCTAGATCTAGCAGTATTTGTGTCATGGGTGACTTTAATTTTAGTGGAATAAACTGGTTGAACAAAACAGGGAATAGTGAAGCAGAAGATTTTCTAGAATTAATTGACGATTGCTTTCTTACGCAACATATTAAGGAACCAACGAGGGAAAATAATATTTTAGATTTAGTGTTAACTAACAGGGAAACACATATTAATGACATCGAAATAGGGGGTGAGCTAGGGAACAGTGATCACAAAGAAATCAGATTTATTGTAGAATGGAATAGATTTGTAGGGGAAAATTCTGTTAAAGTGCCACTTTCGAAAAGCTGATTTTAATAGCCTAAGATTTTTTGGGTGAAATAGATTGGAAAGTCTTGGGCATGGGGGGATGGGCGAGACGTGAACCCAGCGATGGGTGACGTTTTTTAGTTTAGTTCATTTATTATGCACCTCATACCCATCTTGTGGGCGGTAGTGGAAAGGGTTACAGAGGCACATAATGGGCTCAGGGACTGAACCCCACAATTCCTTTAGCTAAGCAAGTTACAATCTTGATGAGCTAGTTACAAAATTCAGTACAAGTCGTCACATCAACAATGGGTTCGAGATCGACCACAACTACAGTTTCTAAATTAACCAACTGACAAATGTGGAGAGCTAGTGTCAAAATTGACATGTGTGCCCTGCACACCGCCCCCCATCCAGTGGGCAGCGGTGGATAGGTTACAGTCACTTAGTTACTACCTACAGTTAGCAAACTGGGGATATTTGGCTAAAATTTCTGGTAGCAGATCATTTTGAATGAAATATTTACACATCGTTGGAACATTGGTTATAGAACTGTCTCTGAATTCACGTATCTTTTCGCACTCCATCACATAGTGACGGAGGGTGTGGGAATAATTTTGTTGACACAGTTTACATTTGGTCAGGTCTACATCAGCAGATAATGAGAATTTCCAGAGATACTTGTAACCGAGTCTAAGCCGAGCAGTAGTAACATCTAGAAGTCTGCTGATTTTATTGGATGAACCATAGATGTGTGGCTCCTCTTGCATGATAGTATGATGATAGATGGAATTACTGGTGTCAATTTCACTTTGCCTCAGATCTACAAGATCTTGTTGAAGTTCTCGGTGTACTGCTGCTCTCAGATTGCTCATTGACAATCCAAGGTTACATTCAACGTCTCCTTTAAAGGCAGATTCTTTGGCTACCTTATCAGCAGTGACGTAAAAAGGGATTTCGATGTGGATTCAAAATATAGCTTATTTAAAAATATTCTAAGCAAAGCACAGGAACGTAGTATACCTTACAAATTAAATAGATCGAATACTAATGACCCGAAATGGATAACAAAGGATCTGAAGAACCTTATAGGTAGAAAGAGTGCTTGGTACAAAAGAATTAAGAATGGGGAAGTCAGTTTAGAACAGGAATTCGTACAACTGGTTAGAAATATTAAAAAAGAGATAAGGAGAGCAAAAAGAAACTATGAAGTTCATATAGCAGGCCAAGCAAAGGCAAATCCTAAGTTTTTTCCATTATATCGAACAAAGACTAGGGAAAGGATAGGTCCATTAAAAACCGAGACAGGTCAGATAACGGATAATGACGAAGAGATGAGTAGTATTTTTTTTAATATTTTATCTGTATTTACTCAAGAGGAATTTAACTCTATGCCTTCAGCCGAACAAGTCTATGTGGGTGGGGACGAGGACAGGTTGACTAGTTTAGCAGTTACCAGGGAGGATGTTATTAAACAAATAGTTAAACTCAAACCAAACAAATCCCCAGGGCCGGATGAAGTGTTTGCCAGGGTGCCTAAAGAATGCAAAGAGAAGCTTTGCGAGCCACTGTCTACCATATTTAATAAATCATTAGAGTCAAGCAGAGTGCCAGAGTCGTGGAAGGTTGCTAATGTGGTACCAATTTTCAAGAAAGGAGATAGATCACTTGCATCAAACTATCGGCCAATTAGCTTAACGTCTATTGTGGGAAAGTTACTTGAATAGATAATTGCAAATACCATTCGTCTTCATTTGTAAAACATAAATTAATAAAGGATTCAGAACATGGTTTTACAAATGGCCGTTCATGTTGAACAAATTTGCTATCATTTCCAGCATAGTTGAGGCTGTTGATAGTGGAAAGGTTACTGTGCTACTGCTGCTGTTCCTGCTACTGCTGTTGCTACTGCTGCTGCTGCTGCTGCTGCTGCTACTGTTCCTGCTACTGCTGTTGCTTCTGGTGCTACTGCTACTGTTACTGCTGCTACTGCTGTTGGTACTGCTGCTGCTGTCACTCCTGCTGCTGGTGTTGCTTCTGGTGCTACTGCTGCTATTGCTGCTGCTACTGTTCCTGCTGTTGTGGCTCCTGCTGCTATTGGTGCTGCTACTGCTGCCACTGCTGCTGTCACTGCTGCTGCTGTTGTGGCTTCTGGTGGTGGTGGTGGTGGTGGTGGGGCCGGCCGGGTGGGTTCATGGTCCGCGGGGCGGGTGCGTGGAGGAAGAGCTGAGGGTTGGTGTTCGTGGCGGGGCCGCGGGCCGTCCGGTGCAAGGCGGCGACGGTACGGGTCGTCACCGTCGCCGCCTTCGTCGCCCCGGTAACGGCGCCGGAGCCCCCCGGCTCTTCCTGGTGGGCAGGAGAGAGTTCTTCTCTGTTCTTCCACAGGTCCCACTGATGTACAGGTTCAATAAACTGATAGATCATAAGGAACACTGGACGGACCAATGTGTACTATCCTTATCTTCTTAAATAAGAAGCTTTTGTCTAACTTGTCTCCGCCAAACTTGTCTAAAGTATTCGAAAAACTAATAATAAATAATAATAATAATAATAATAATAATAATAATAATAATAATAATAATAATAATAATAATAATAATAATAATAAATAATAATACATACATTTTTATTCAGGAAAAGTACATACATAGTTGATTTACAAACACAATGTTGGATTTATATGTAGAGGTAGTACATACATTACCTAAAGCCACTGATACGCATAGCGTTTAGGACAAGGTGTGGGGGGGGGAGGGGAACACTTAGACTTAAACTTAATAGTAATTGGGATTAGGTATAAATTGTGTTGGAAAAAAGGAATAAAAAATAAAAAAGATGAGAACATGGGAGAAATCAGCAATTGTACAACTTGGTGAACAAACAGCATTGTTTAACAAAAGCAAAACATGGGTTGACATTTAGGGGGTAAGGTAGGTTACAGGGAGTTAATTAAGTAGCACTTGGTTTTACTCTTAAACTGGTTGAGAGAAGTACAGCCTTTAACATGCACTTGCAAGATGCTTGAAAGAATCATCCTAAACCGACTGTTGCACAAAATAGGCAGGTTAGGGGAGGGGGTCAATGGATTTGTTAAAGGACGGAGCACAGCAAATTGTATAGTTAGTTACTTGGCTAATGACACGGCTAGGTACTCTGTATTTGTTGACATCAAAGGAGCCTTCGACAAAGCACAGGGGATTGCGATCCTTGACGAGCTTGCATGCATGGGTGTCAAGGGGAGACTCATGAATTGGGTTGAAGACTACTTCACAGGAAGGAAAGCCAAGGTTTGCTTCAACGGAGCAGTCTCCAGAACAATGAATATGGAACTCGGGACCCCCCAAGGCGGAGTCTTAAGCCCTACACTATTCAATGTACTTATGAACGCCATTGCAAATATTGATTTTCCGGAAGGAACACAACAAGTGGGATATGCAGATGATGTCCTAATACAAGCTCCCACCTTGGGAAAAATTGAACAGTCCATTGAACTCCTCGGAAGGAAATGTATTGAGCTCGGCTTCACTCTCTCCACAAACAAGACGAAGGCATACTCCCATCACAAGCGGAGAGCAAATGAAGAACTGCAAATTAATGGTGTAACACTTGAATGGGTTGACCACTATCGTCACTGTCGGCTCTAACAAGGGAAAGAAAGAGGAGCTCAATCACCTCATAGGAACATGCAAAAGTCGACTCAGGGCACTGAAAGTTATGACCTGGAATGGACATGGAGCCTCTATTGCCGTGCTTAAAATGATGTACACAGCCTATGTGCGCTCCGTCATAGACTATGCCGCACCAGTACTGTGCACCTACTCCCAAAGCGATATGAAAAGGCTTGAAAGCATTCAAAATGAAGCCATGACAATCATTCTTGGAGTTCCAAGAACTGCCAAAACGTCTAATCTACGAGAGGAGTTGTCCCTTCCCAGTGTTAAAAGCAGAATTCAGGAGCTGAATGCTAAGCTTGCAATTAGGATAGCCAGAGATCCCCATTACAATGATATTGCCAAGAAAAAACTGAGCTCTGTGCTACTTTCAGGGGGAAACAGGAGAAGCAAAAAATGGCATCACAGAGCAGTCTGCTACCTTGAAGAGCTTCACCTGCTTGAGCAAGCCCGTGAGCTCCTGCCTGTAGAGAGGTTACCTCCCTGGGAGGATGACTCATGCAAGATCATCATCAATGAAATGGCAATGAAAAAATCCAACATGGTACCACAAGAAATGAGGCACAAGTATCTCGAGGAAATTTATAAAGAAGCCGGAGATGAACTAGATCAAATCTACACTGACGGGTCATCTAATCCTATCAATGGCAGGGCTGGTGCAGCATACACGGTAATCAAGGATAATACCTTCCAACGCAGAAATGAAGAAAAAGCACGTATTGAGAACTATGCCTCTTCAACGCAAGCAGAGCTAACTGCCATTGTTATGGCGTTAAGGTTTCTTGAACGGAACACTAATGGTGCAGTGATTTGCACCGATTCAAAAGCAGCACTGCAAAGCCTAAGTAAAAATCAGGCAGAAAATCTTGCAATAGTCGCTAAAATCAAGAGAGCTGTGAGAGTACTTACCAATCAGGGAAGAGTCATCAAGTTTCTGTGGATCCCCTCCCATGTTGGAATATGTGGAAATGAACGAGCAGATGTGCTGGCTGCTGAAGGCGCTGAAGGAGACCATATTGAATACGTCATACCCAAGACTCAACTACAAA
Source organism: Procambarus clarkii (assembly GCF_040958095.1). Classification (NCBI taxonomy): domain Eukaryota; kingdom Metazoa; phylum Arthropoda; class Malacostraca; order Decapoda; family Cambaridae; genus Procambarus; species Procambarus clarkii. Next base: position 17,207,081 of record NC_091196.1, read on the forward strand.
TTAGAGGTATTATCAGGCAACATCACCGTGACAAGGTAACTGAGGACAGGAGGATAGAAGCACAAACCAGTGAATCTGTACGATGGTACAACATGGTTGCAGCTGGCAATCCCAATCATTATGGCCGAAGAGGAGGACGACGAGGGAGAGAATCAGTAATAGCGAGAATCCGTCTTGGATACAAATATCCATGGAGATTTGGAATGGAAACAACAGTTGATCAGCGAAGTTGCAGAATCTGTGGTGAGAGTGATGGACACCGCCTTGACCACTATCTACGTGAATGTGAACACCTGAGAGACATTAGGAATAACTGTAGAATAATAAACCCCACATTGTTTGAGTTAGGAAAACACTATTTGTCAAATATTGATACCGTTCTTAAAAGATTTCCCCATTTTGCACCCGCAAGATAACGTAAGCTTTTAAGGGTTGATAAATGTTAATCTTCTTGTTTGAGGAGCTGTTCACTTGAGACAGTTAAGCAAGTCCCAGCTGTGTCTGGGTACAAGTGACAGGATGAACAACCCAGCGGGTTTTCTTCCTATTGGGGAGTGTTGTACATTCTGCTATGGCGGTATGTTCACTCACAAGATGAGTGGCGCTGCTCAATAAACAGTCAATATTGACTTACTAACTACGTGCATAGGTGATATACTAAACATAATAGATACCCCTAAAAAGATTCATAGAAAACACCGACCTTACCTAACCTTGTTAGTATCTTAAGATAAGCATCTTATTGCTTCGTAATTACAATTGTTACTTAACGTATACCTATTATAGGTTAGGTAATAATTGTAATTACGAAGCAATAAGATGCTTATCTTAAGATACTAACAAGGTTAGGTAAGGTCGGTGTTTTCTATGAATCTTTTTAAGGGTATCTATTATGTTAAGTATGTCACCTATGCACATATTTAATAAGTCAATATTGACTTATTAAATTTGCGAGAACGGGTTGCAACCGCAACAAACTCGCCCCTCGGGGCAAAATTTAAAAAAATTAAATGATTGGGGAGACCATTCCACATTCTGGGTCCCTTGATTTGTAGAGCATTTCTAGTTTGGTTAAGCGCACTCTTGGAATATCAAATAGGTATTTGTTTCTGGTGTGGTGCTCATGGGTTCTGTTACAACCTTCTAGGAAGCTTCTAAGATCAGGATTGACATTACAGTTCAGAGTTTTAAATATATAGAGTACACATGAGAGGATGTGCAGTGACTTAATATCTAACATATTCAAAGAGTTGAGTAAGGGTACCGAGTGTTGTCTGGGACCAGAGTTAGATATTGTTCTACTAGCAGCTTTGTGTTGAATAATTAGAGGACGTAAATGATTTTGGGTAGTAGAACCCCAAGCACAAATACCATAATTGAGATTAGTATAGATGAGAGAGTAATAGAGCGTCACCAGGGGAGGGCGAGGTACATAATATCTGTTCTTAGAAAGAATGCCAACAGTTTTAGAAACTTTTTTTTATATATTTAAAATGTGTCCCTGGAAATTCAGCTTGTGGTCAATGAGAACGCCAAGGAATTTTTCCATCTACTTTGTTACTAATTTGGATATTGTTTATTCTTAGATTAATTTGATTTGACGATTTATTGCCAAACAGAATATAGAAAGTTTTGTCAATGTTAAGGGTGAGTTTATTGGCAGTTAGCCAAAGATGGACTTTATTTAGCTCAGTATTTACTGTGGCATTTAGAGCAAGGGGGTCAGGACTGGAGTAAATGAAGGTTGTATCGTCAACAAATAGAATTGGTTTGAGATGTTGGGAGGCATTTGGAAGGTCATTAATGTAGATGAGAAAGAGGAGAGGGCCAAGTATGCTGCCCTGAGGAACACCAATGTTGATGGGTAGGGTGGGAGAAATTGAATTATTCACAGAAACATACTGGAGCCTGTCAGTAAGGTAGGATTTGAGGTATTGCAGGGAGTGTCCTCTGACTCCATAATGTTGTAATTTAAGAAGAAGGTTTTGGTGGTTGACAGTGTCAAAAGCCTTACGCAGGTCCACAAATAACCCAATAGGGAACTCATTTTTATCAAGAGCTGCATTTATCAAGTTAATCATACTAATAAGTGCATCATACTAATCAGTTAATCATGCAAGGGAGCCGGTCGGCCGAGCAGACAGCACACTGGATTTGTGATCCTGTGGTCCCGGATTCGATCCCGGGCGCCGGCGAGAAACAATGGGCCGAGTTTCTTTCACCCTATGCCCCTGTTACCTAGCAGTAAAATAGGTACCTGGGTGTTAGTAAGCTGTCACGGGCTGCTTCCTGGGGGTGGAGGCCTGGTCGAGGACCGGGCTGCGGGGACACTAAAGCCCCGAAATCATCTCACGATAACCTCAAGAAGATCGTTAGTGTTTTTTTTTGGGTCTGAAGCCATATTGGTAAGAGCTAAGTATATTGTGTTTGGTTAGATAAGAGTAGAGCTGCTTGTAGATTAGTTTTTCAAATATTTTTGATAAGTTTGGCAGAATTGATATAGGTCTGAAGTTGTCGACATCAGTGGGATCACCACATTTATGGACAGGGGCTACTCTCGTTTTTTTTAGAATATCTGGAAAGGTTTGAAGTTCAAGTGACGGCAGGAGCTAAAAATCTGAAGGCTTTTTTGTAAATTAGAGTTGGTATTTCCGCAAGGGCACTAGACTTAGTTTTAAGGGAAAGGATTATCTCATTAACATCAGTGGAATTAGCAGGCGTTAGGTACAGAGACTGTGGATAGTTACCTGTAAGATAGTCCTGAATATTAGTACTGGAGGATGGAATATCATTAGCAAGGGATGACCCAATGGAAGAGAAGAACCTATTGAATTCAAGAGCAGTATCAGAGGCTGAAATCAAACCATCATTATTGGACAGCAGTATTGTTTTTTATTTTAAAATTTTTTTATCCCAATATTTGTGAAATAGTGCTCCATGTTTTCTTAAAGTTGCCCATTATTTGGGTAAATTTATTTTCGTAGTATTTAATTTTGGCTCTCCTAATTAGTTTAGATAGCACTGATGAGTAATTCTTTGAAAATTCTTTGGAGACGATTCCTATCCTATACTTCTTCTCAAGGTCATGTTTTTAATTAATAGGTTTAAGTATTCCCTTTGTTAGCCATTTGTTTAGCCTTTTAGTTGTGACTTGTTTCGTTAGCATAGAACAGTGGGTGTTATAAAGGCTGAGAGTTTTATGAAGAAATGGTTGCACTGCTAGGTTGATATTCCCTGTTACCTAATTCAGACTCCCAGTGGGTATTAGCAGCAGCATCTATTATCATCTATTAGCTGCATCATCGTTTGTTCTCCAACTTGTACAATTGCTGATTTCTCCCATGTTCTCCCATTTTTTTTTATTTTTTATTCCTTTTTTTCAACACAATTTATACCTAATCCCAATTACTATTAAGTTTTAGTCTAAGTGGGTTTTTTTCTCCCCCCCCCCCACACCTTGTCCTAAACGCTATGCGTACTAGTGGCTTTAGGTATTGTATGTACTTCCTCTACATATAAATCCAACATTGTGTTTGTAAATCAACTATGTATGTACTTTTCCTGAATAAAAATTTATTATTATTATTTATTATTTATTATTTATTATTATAAAGTCATGATTACTCTCCAACAAATCTTGGTAGGAGTTGAGGCGCTGCGGCTGAGCATACTGGAGGCCACACCGGCGAGTGCTCGTGTACGGCACGCCGGGGAAGTGACCAGTGATGGCAAGTGTATATATTCAGCTGTTTTCTTCTTAATATGTTTCCACAATGCCTTAAGATGATGTTTGGGTTGGGTGCGCGAGTCTGGTATGGACAGATTCTGTCCAAGATAGCCGCCAAGATAGCCGCCAAGATGGCTGCCAAGATGGCTGCCAAGATGGCCGCCATAATGGCCGCCAAGATGGCCGCCAAGATGGCCGCCAAGATGGCCGCCATGATGGCTACCTGGCCCAGTGCCACAAGTAGCGGGAAATTGGCTGTATTTCGACAACTGCTTCTAACTAAAAATGTCCGAGACTGCCGAGTGTTGAGAACTCTGCTGTAGACCGTTGTAGTACACATTGTATGGTGGTTTACCTCTCATTATTTATATGATTGATGATAAGTTGCATTTTATATACACTTTTTTATGTTTCAGATTTTGTGATAGTTTTATGAGAGATTACACCAGCTGTCACGGTGACACCAGCTGTCACGGTGACACCAGCTGTCACGGTGTCACCAGCTGTCACGGTGACACCAGCTGTCACGGTGTCACCAGCTGTCACGGTGACACCAGCTGTCACGGTGACACCAGCTGTCACGGTGTCACCAGCTGTCACGGTGACACCAGCTGTCACGGTGACACCAGCTGTCACGGTGTCACCAGCTGTCACGGTGTCACCAGCTGTCACGGTGACACCAGCTGTCACGGTGTCACCAGCTGTCACGGTGACACCAGCTGTCACGGTGACACCAGCTGTCACGGTGACACCAGCTGTCACGGTGTCACCAGCTGTCACGGTGACACCAGCTGTCACGGTGTCACCAGCTGTCACGGTGACACCAGCTGTCACGGTGTCACCAGCTGTCATGGTGACACCAGCTGTCACGGTGTCACCAGCTGTCATGGTGACACCAGCTGTCATGGTGTCACCAGCTGTCACGGTGACACCAGCTGTCACCGTGACACCAGCTGTCACCGTGACACCAGCTGTCACCGTGACACCAGCTGTCACGGTGTCACCAGCTGTCACGGTGACACCAGCTGTCACGGTGACACCAGCTGTCACCGTGACACCAGCTGTCACCGTGACACCAGCTGTCACCGTGACACCAGCTGTCACCGTGACACCAGCTGTCACGGTGTCACCAGCTGTCACGGTGTCACCAGCTGTCACGGTGTCACCAGCTGTCACGGTGACTGTTCACCATGTGTGCAGGAAGAACACTCACGGGACTGACAATGTTATACAAAAATTAACTGAATCCTGGAAGACTTGAGAGACGGGATCTACGTGGAACACTGGAACACTAGAACACCGGAACACTGGAACACTGGAACACTGGAACACTGGAACACCGGAACACCGGAACACTGGAACACTGGAACACTAGAACACCGGAACACTGGAACACTGGAACACTGGAACACTGGAACACCGGAACACCGGAACACTGGAACACTGGAACACTAGAACACCGGAACACTGGAACACTGGAACACCGGAACACCGGAACACTGGAACACTGGAACACTGGAACACCGGAACACTAGAACACTGGAACACCGGAACACTGGAACACTGGAACACTGGAACACCGGAACACTGGAACACTGGAACACTGGAACACCGGAACACTAGAACACTGGAACACCGGAACACCGGAACACTGGAACACTGGAACACTGGAACACTGGAACACCGGAACACCGGAACACTGGAACACTGGAACACCGGAACACTGGAACACTGGAACACCGGAACACTGGAACACTGGAACACTGGAACACTGGAACACTGGAACACTAGAACACTGGAACACCGGAACACTGGAACACTAGAACACCGGAACACTGGAACACTAGAACACTGGAACACTGGAACACTGGAACACCGGAACACTGGAACACTGGAACACCGGAACACTGGAACACTGGAACACCGGAACACTGGAACACTGGAACACTAGAACACTGGAACACCGGAACACTGGAACACTGGAACACCGGAACACTGGAACACTGGAACACTGGAACACTGGAACACTGGAACACTAGAACACTGGAACACCGGAACACTGGAACACTAGAACACCGGAACACTGGAACACTAGAACACTGGAACACTGGAACACTGGAACACCGGAACACCGGAACACTAGAACACTGGAACACTGGAACACTGGAACACTGGAACACTGGAACACTGGAACACTGGAACACTGGAACACCGGAACACTGGAACACTAGAACACTGGAACACTGGAACACTAGAACACCGGAACACTGGAACACTAGAACACCGGAACACTGGAACACCGGAACACTGGAACACTGGAACACCGGAACACTGGAACACTGGAACACTGGAACACTGGAACACTGGAACACTAGAACACTAGAACACCGGAACACTGGAACACTAGAACACTGGAACACTGGAACACTGGAACACTGGAACACCGGAACACTGGAACACTGGAACACTGGAACACTGGAACACTGGAACACTAGAACACTAGAACACCGGAACACTGGAACACTAGAACACCGGAACACTGGAACACTAGAACACTGGAACACTGGAACACTGGAACACCGGAACACTAGAACACTGGAACACTGGAACACTGGAACACTGGAACACTGGAACACTGGAACACTGGAACACTAGAACACTGGAACACTGGAACACTGGAACACTGGAACACTGGAACAATGGAACACTGGAACACTAGAACACCGGAACACTGGAACACTAGAACACTGGAACACTGGAACACTAGAACACCGGAACACTGGAACACTAGAACACCGGAACACTGGAACACTAGAACACTGGAACACTGGAACACTAGAACACCGGAACACTGGGACATTGGAACACTGGAACACTGGAACACTGGAACACTGGAACACCGGAACACTGGAACACTGGAACACTGGAACACTGGAACACTGGAACACTGGAACACTGGAACACTAGAACACCGGAACACTGGAACACCGGAACACTGGAACACTGGAACACTGGAACACTGGAACACTGGAACACTGGAACACTGGAACACTAGAACACCGGAACACTGGAACACTAGAACACTGGAACACTGGAACACTAGAACACCGGAACACTGGAACACTAGAACACCGGAACACTGGAACACTAGAACACTGGAACACTGGAACACTAGAACACCGGAACACTGGAACACTAGAACACCGGAACACTGGAACACTAGAACACTGGAACACTGGAACACTAGAACACCGGAACACTGGAACACTGGAACACTGGAACACTGGAACACTGGAACACTAGAACACCGGAACACTGGAACACCGGAACACTGGGACATTGGGACAAGGAGCTGAGGCTCATCATCAAGATGGTATAACAAACATTGTATAACTGCACAAACGACGAAAAAAAATGAAAACAGTGTTGAACCTGTTTGAACTACTGAAGATGGTGACGTTAAACACTGGGTAAGAAGGCGCTGCATCAGGCACAGAACTGAAGGTGAACGACCAATGAGCTCTGGCTCTTTGGTCCCGCCTCTCATCTGTCAATCAACTGGTGTACAGGTTCCTGAGTCTATTGGGCTCTATCATATCTACACTTAGTAGATATGTGGTAACTGAATCCTGGAAGACTTGAGAGACGGGATCTACGTGGAACACTGGAACACTTACAGGGTACTGGAGTACCACAAGGTTCAGTTCTTGCACCAGTGATGTTTATTGTCTACATAAATGATCTACCAGTTGGTATACAGAATTATATGAATATGTTTGCTGATGATGCTAAGATAATAGGAAGGATAAGAAACTTAGATGATTGTCATGCCCTTCAAGATGACCTGGACAAAATAAGTATATGGAGCACCACTTGGCAAATAGAATTTAATGTTAATAAATGCCATGTTATGGAATGTGGAATAGGAGAACATAGACCCCACACAACCTATATATTATGTGAGAAATCCTTAAAGAATTCTGATAAAGAAAAAGATCTAGGGGTAGTTCTAGATAGAAAACTATCACCTGAGGACCACATAAAGAATATTGTGCGAGGAGCCTATGCCACGCTTTCTAACTTCAGAATTGCTTTTAAATACATGGATGGCGATATACTAAACAAATTGTTCACGACTTTTGTTAGGCCAAAGCTAGAATATGCAGCGGTTGTGTGGTGCCCATATCTTAAGAAACACATCAACACACTGGAAAAGGTGCAAAGACATGCTACTAAGTGGCTCCCAGAACTGAAGGGCAAGAGCTACGAGGAGAGGTTAGAGGCATTAAATATGCCAAAACTAGAAGATAGAAGAAAAAGAGGTGATATGATCACTACATACAAAATAGTAACAGGAATTGATATAAAATCGATAGGGAAGATTTCCTGAGACCTGGAACATTAAGAACAGGAGGTCATAGATTTAAACTAGCTAAACACAGATGCCGAAGAAATATAAGAAAATTCACTTTCGCAAACAGAGTGGTAGACGGTTGGAACAAGTTAGGTGCGAAGGTGGTGGAGGCCAAGACCATCAGTAGTTTCAAAGCGTTATATGACAAAGAGTGCTGGGAAGACGGGACACCATGAGCGTAGCTCTCATCCTGTAACTACACTTAGGTAATTACTTAGGTAATTACTTGAAACTGTGAATGGAGTCAGCCTCCACCACATTACTGCCCAATGCATTCCATCCGTTAACTACTCCAACACTGAAAAAGTTCTTTCTTTCTAGCGTCCCTGTGGCTCATCTGGGTACTCAGTCTCCACCTGTGTCCCCTTGTTCGTGTAACAAGGGGACATCTTGATTTGCAACACAAATGAAGATGGTGATATAATAATGTTTAAAATTGGTGAAAATGAATGAGCAGAAACTTTCATGTAAGTAACACAGTGTTCTCAGTGTGAACTGTGGTCCAGGACACGTAGTGTTGATGATGTATTCTCTCAATACACCTTACTCAGGCAAAATAGTCGTAATGTCCTAGTGCATTCTCCTGAAAATGACCTTACCTCACTCAGGTGTGTGGCCCAGGTGTGTGGCCCAGGTGTGTGGCCCAGGTGTGTGGCCCAGGTTTGTGGCCCAGGTGTGTGGCCCAGGTGTGTGGCCTAGGTGTGTGGCCCAGGTGAGAGAGACCAGCGAGTGTTGCTCCCCAGTGTTCCCCATTACAGACAATCATATATATGGCTGTTACAGTCACAAGCATCGTTACGTGTGTCAGTAGCAACACTGTTGTGTCAGTAGCAACACTGGTGTCTCAGTAGCAACACTGGTGTGTCAGTAGCAACATGAAGGGTAGGGATGCTAACACAGTCCCTGGGATGTGTTATATGTTTTCTTCAGCGAGAACATGTGGGAGGGAGGTGGAGGATGCTGGAGGCTGGTGGAGACGTCTCCACCTGCCTCCAGGAGCTCCCCCCCCCCCAACCGTGTGGGTAGTCGTACCCAAGCTGACAACACCTCAACTGTGCCACCATCACAACCGGTAGGTCATTACACCCAGCCTGTCAACACAACCTTTATTCTCTTCCATTATTAGACCGAAGTCTCTTTCCATCAGGGAAATACGAGGCTATGTTTGGAAACTGTCGTACACGCGGGGCACGTGTTGACGAGCAGCGCTCCTTGTCAGTCTTAGTGACTAAAAGGGAAGGGTATGTAACACTGTTTTGGGGATGGAACATTTATGCGCCCATCGGAGTGGTATGGTGTCCACTACCACCCACGGGATGGGTATGGTGTTCACTACCGCCCACAGGATGGGTATGGTGTTTACTACCGCCCACGGGATGGGTATGGTGTCCACTACCACCCACGGGATGGGTATGGTGTCCACTACCGCCCACGGCATGGGTGTGGTGTCCACTACCGCCAATAATCGTCCTTCTTGGAGCATTGTGAAGTCGACTTGAACGTGTGAATCAAGTAGTGTTCATTGAGTGCCAGTTAGACGCTCTTGTGAGCTGCATTTGGCACAAAGGTTCAGCCCGAGAGAGATGAGAGAGCACTGTTTTGTGACGATATATTTGGGGCTCCACTGGCTGGTGGACGACCCCCTGGAGCCCCGAGATTCACAAATGTGGAAGACATTGTCTGTTCCAGCAGCGGTCAACATCACTAGTCCCGTGTCTTAAATTATAGAACTGGGGAAGTGGGCAGTGCAAGACCCAGAGGCAGTTTGAAGCACAAGGTATTAAAACTACGATGAAATTTGGTACTTTTTGGATTTACGTTTGAGTAAGGCATAAGTTGGATTTATTTTAATTCATTAGGTAATGAGTTCCGTAGACTGGGTCCTTTTATTTGTATTGAGTGTTTACGACAGATTTAGTCTGACTCTCGGGATATCAAAGACATTTATTGCTGGTGTGGTGCTCCTGGGTTCTATTACACCTATCAAGGTAGAGTTTCTGATCAGGGCAAGCATTTAGGAACAAGGTTTCGTACATGTAAATAACACATGAAAATGTGTGGAGTGAGTGTATGTTTAGCATGTTTAGGGGTTAAACAGAGGGGCTCTGTGTTAATAATAATGATAATGTTAATAATAATAATAGTAATAATAATAATAATGTTAATAATAATAATAATAATAATAGTAATAATAATATTAATAATAATAATAATAATAATAATAATAATAATAATAATAATAATAATAATAATAATAATAATAACAATAATAATAATAATAATAATAATAATAATAATAATAATTTATTCAGAAGAAGGTACAATGGGTTGGTGAGATTACACAGGATTGGTATTTGTACAGTCCTACAAAGCCACTAACACGCATAACACTGAGATAAGGACTGTTCCTGAACAAATAGCCTGGATGTGTCACAACGGAAAGGTTGATGATATTCTTGAGAGATACAAGAATTTTGCACCAAGACTGTAATTTTTTGTTGAATTATCTGCATGTCTCTTGCAAATTGTCTATACAGTATACCTAGGTCATAAAAGTATTTGTGTACGTCTGGTACCATATTACATGTGTAAAGGAGGAAATGTATATATGTTTATCTCTCAGAATGTTTGGTAATATGTTTATTGTTTGTGATGTGTGTATATGTATGTATTAACACGATGTACTGAACGGGGTGAGAATAGCTTGAGCTACCTCATCCCTTTGTGTGTATTTTACCTCAATAAACTTATTTCAATTTCAATTTCAACACGCATAACGTTCCCCCCCCCCACCTCCCCCACAGGTCCTTAATCTAATATATCAGGGAAGATGAAAAGCAACATTGGCGCAAGGTTATATATCAACAAATAACTACAATATAAGATGACAGAGGTGAATACACAGGTAAGGATATATGTCTTAAGTACTAATATTGGGGGAAGTGGGCAGTACAAGACACAGTGGGAGTTTGAAGCACAAGGTAGGAAACTGTGAGGCTGAAATTAGGTACTTTTTTATTTTACTTTTGAATAGGGCATAAGTTGGACAATTTTTTAATTCTCCAGGGAGTGAGTTCCAAAGACTGGTGGGCCCTTTTATTTGTATGGAGTGTTTGTACAGATCTAGTCTGACTCTGGGGATATCAAAGAGATATTTATATCTGTGTGGTGCTCATGAGTTCTATTAAACCTATCAAGGAAAGGTTTCAGATCAAGATTAGAATTTAGAAACAAGGTTCTGTACATATAAATAACACAAGAGAGTGTGTGGAGTGAGTGTATGTTTAGCATGTTAAGGGACTTAAACACGGGGGGGAGGGGGGGGGGGGAGGGGGGGGAGGGCTGTGTGATGTCTGAAGACAGAGTTTGTTATAGTTCTGATAGCAGACTTTTACTGAGTGATGATGAGCTTGAGGTAATTTGCAGTGGTTGAGCCCCATGAGCAGACCCGTATGTGAGATAGGGATAGACTAGCACGTAGTATAATGGGAGGAGAGCAGAGCACGTAGTATAATGGGAGGAGAGCAGAGCACGTAGTATAATGGGAGGAGAGCAGAGCACGTAGTATAATGGGAGGAGAGCAGAGCACGTAGTATAATGGGAGGAGAGCAGAGCACGTAGTATAATGGGAGGAGAGCAGAGCACGTAGTATAATGGGAGGAGAGCAGAGCACGTAGTATAATGGGAGGAGAGCAGAGCACGTAGTATAATGGGAGGAGAGCAGAGCACGTAGTATAATGGGAGGAGAGCAGAGCACGTAGTATAATGGGAGGAGAGCAGAGCACGTAGTATAATGGGAGGAGAGCAGAGCACGTAGTATAATGGGAGGAGAGCAGAGCACGTAGTATAATGGGAGGAGAGCAGAGCACGTAGTATAATGGGAGGAGAGCAGAGCACGTAGTATAATGGGAGGAGAGCAGAGCACGTAGTATAATGGGAGGAGAGCAGAGCACGTAGTATAATGGGAGGAGAGCAGAGCACGTAGTATAATGGGAGGAGAGCAGAGCACGTAGTATAATGGGAGGAGAGCAGAGCACGTAGTATAATGGGAGGAGAGCAGAGCACGTAGTATAATGGGAGGAGAGCAGAGCACGTAGTATAATGGGAGGAGAGCAGAGCACGTAGTATAATGGGAGGAGAGCAGAGCACGTAGTATAATGGGAGGAGAGCAGAGCACGTAGTATAATGGGAGGAGAGCAGAGCACGTAGTATAATGGGAGGAGAGCAGAGCACGTAGTATAATGGGAGGAGAGCAGAGCACGTAGTATAATGGGAGGAGAGCAGAGCACGTAGTATAATGGGAGGAGAGCAGAGCACGTAGTATAATGGGAGGAGAGCAGAGCACGTAGTATAATGGGAGGAGAGCAGAGCACGTAGTATAATGGGAGGAGAGCAGAGCACGTAGTATAATGGGAGGAGAGCAGAGCACGTAGTATAATGGGAGGAGAGCAGAGCACGTAGTATAATGGGAGGAGAGCAGAGCACGTAGTATAATGGGAGGAGAGCAGAGCACGTAGTATAATGGGAGGAGAGCAGAGCACGTAGTATAATGGGAGGAGAGCAGAGCACGTAGTATAATGGGAGGAGAGCAGAGTGGGGAACATAATATCTGATTTTAGAGAGTATAACATCCTTTTTGGAGACTTTTTTTGATATGTGTTGTATATGGGTGCTGAAGTTCAGTTTCTTGTCTATGTATAGGCCAAGGAACTTTCCCTAAATTTTATTGCTAATGTTAACATTGTTTATCCGGAGTTGAATTTGATTTAATGATTTACTACCAAATAAAGTGTAATAGGTCTTTTCTATGTTTAGTGTGAGTTTGTTGGTTGATATCCATGAGTGGACTTTTTTAAATTCATTATTGACAATATTATTTAGTGTGTGGGGGTTGGGGTCAGAATAGATGACGGCAGTATCGTCAGCAAATAGTATAGGTTTAAGAATGTTAGAAGCATTTGGCAAATCATTGATGTATATAAGAAAGAGTAGAGGTCCCAATATGCTGCCCTGTGGCACCCCTACTGTTATTGTTAGAGTGGGGGAGGTTGTTATTGATGGCTACATATTGGTGTCTGTCACTGAGATAAGAACAAATATAATTCAGAGCAACGCCTCGAATACCATCGTGGTGAAGTTTAAGTAATAGGTAGTTATGGTTTACAGCATCAAAGGCCTTTTTCAGGTCAGCGAAGAGGCCAAGTAGGGACTCGTTTTTGTCAAGGACTGAGTAGATTATATTAAGCAGACTAATAATGACATCATTTTTACCCTTTTGGGAACGGAAGCCGAACTGGCAGGGACTTGATATGTTGAGTTTTACAAAGTAGGAATAGAGCTGTTTGTAAATAATTTGTTCAAATATTTTTGAAAGTGTAGGTAGATTTTATATTGGTTTGTAATTATATATGTCAGCTGTTTTGCCTCCTTTATGAACTGGCGTCACTTGCTTCTTAAGGCTATCAGGAATAGTATGACACTACAGATTTGTTGAACAGCAGAGCTATGGGTGGTGCACGAGCAGAGGCAGCACTCTTATATATCACAGATTGTATTTCATTAATGTTCCCAGCTTTGGTTTTAAGCGATTGAATTATGGATATAATGTGTGTCGAGCTGACTGGTAAAAGGAGTAGAGAGTTAGGACAGCTGCCTGTGAAATATGTTGTAACATGTGTCTGGGTCTCTGGGATTTTTCTGGCAAGGTTTGCACCAATTGATGAAAAGAAGCTATTGAATTCAGTTGCAAATCTTAGTTTGTTGCAAATGTGTAACCATCTTTAGAGAGTTTTATATGCTTGTTATGTGATTGTTGGTTAGACCCCTAGGATGTTAGAGATGGCTTGCCATATACTTTCATATTTCTTTTGCTTCTTTAAATCCACAGTATTCTCATGAAAGGAAGCTTAGCTCTTCGTATTATATTGGTAAGCATTGATGAGTATCTCTTAACTTTTATTTTCCAAGTAGGCCAGTTCTATGTTTTTATTCATATTCGTGGCTTATATATATATATATATATATATATATATATATATATATATATATATATATATATATGAATGAAAACTCACACCCCAGAAGAAACTCACACATTCGCATATAGTCCTGGGGACCATTCAGGCTTGTTCGCATATATATATATATATATATTATATATATATATATATATATATATATATATATATATATATATATATATATATATATATATATATATATATATATATATACACATACACACACAAGAAGTTACATTGGGTTTGTGAAGATACATAGCATGGTGTTAACAATCTTGTAAAGCCACCAGTAAGCGCAGTGTTTCTGGCAGGTCCTTAATCTAACAGATAATTTTAAGTAGGTAAATTCTAGCAAAATTTATAAAATGATAACAGATACATTGTAAGAAAATTTAACAAAGATTTGTAGGTACATTAAAGTAAAATTTGAGGGTTATAAACAGGTACATTGTAGCATAATTTGAGGATTATTTCAAGGTATAATGAAATAAAATATGCATTCAATATAACAACCATGATATAAAATGATAGCAATGATTACAATGGTAAAGTTGTATGGCTTAGGTACATATATTGGGGGATTGGGTAGCACTAGAGTCAGTGTGAGTTTAGAGCACTAGGTACGAAACTATGAAGTAAATTAAGAACTTTTTTTTAATAAGGCAAAAGTTGAATATTATTAACTGAGGGCGTTATGTCCATGTTTGCTGAGAGGAAGGTAGGATAGTGATCGGTTGTTCTGTCAGTGATTATACCAGAGAGAAAAGGGGGGGGGTGTTGTTATATTAGTCCATATGTGGTTCAGGGTTGTAGCAGATGTTTGGGTAATTCGTGTGGGCTTGGTGATTGTGGGGATTAGTATGCAGGAGTTCATGCTGTTTAGGCTGTGTGTTGTATGTGGGTGAAGCTCAGTCTCTTGTCTGTGTACAGGCCAAGGAACTGCCTATATTTTTACTATTAATGTTGACATTGTCTATCTGAAGGTGAATTTGGTTTGATGATTTACTTCCAAATACTTAAGGTAGGGTTGGGGGGGGGGGGGGAGGTACCAGGCTGTGCCTGGGTCTCACTCCCCCCCCCACACCCCCCTGTCTCACCTCTCACCCATTTATACCTGTCTCTCCCTCTCTCCTTCCTCTTCAAACTTCCTCCTCCCCATCTCTCTCTCTCTCAGAAAAGGTACATAAATCTATAGACTCTGACTGGCACCTTTCAACGACCACGTTACGGGTCACTATTTGGTCCGACCCCCTCTTAATAGGACTAACCGCAACCAGCCTATGTCAGTCCCGTACCCCAGACCATTCATCCAGTCAAATTACGTGAGACTAGCTACAAACGTCTGACCTCGAACCTTGATCAGACAAACACTTAAAACAAACTTTTTATAGTAATAGATGGGCTCAAGAACTGGCAAAGAAAGAACAACAGGAACGTTTATTATTTTTGTGGAAATTCGAATTCAGAACCGCAGGTGGTTGTCTTAGAGGTGAGCAGTCCAAGTGAAGCGGCAGCTTAGAGCAGGCGACGGGACGAGGCTTCTTACCCCATGATGACTGTCGGAGGCGGGGCGGCGGGCCACGTGTTGGACCCCCGGGCCACGCACCCGACCTGGCCACGCCATCACCTCTCCTTATCCACCTGGCCATCACCTCTCCTTATCCACCTGGCCATCACCTCTACTCCTCCACCTGGCCATCACCTCTCCTTATCCACCTGGCCATCACCTCTACTCCTCCACCTGGCCATCACCTCTCCTTATCCACCTGGCCATCACCTCTCCTTATCCACCTGGCCATCACCTCTACACATCCACCTGGCCATCACCTCTCCTTATCCACCTGGCCATCACCTCTACTCCTCCACCTGGCCATCACCTCTACTCCTCCACCTGGCCATCACCTCCACTCATCCACCTGGCCATCACCTCCACTCATCCACCTGGCCATCACCTCTACTCCTCCACCTGGCCATCACTTCTCCTTATCCACCTGGCCATCACCTCTCCTTATCCACCTGGCCATCACCTCTACTCCTCCACCTGGCCATCACCTCTACTCCTCCACCTGGCCATCACCTCCACTCATCCACCTGGCCATCACCTCCACTCATCCACCTGGCCATCACCTCTACTCCTCCACCTGGCCATCACTTCTCCTTATCCACCTGGCCATCACCTCTCCTTATCCACCTGGCCATCACCTCTACTCCTCCACCTGGCCATCACCTCTCCTTATCCACCTGGCCATCACCTCTACTCCTCCACCTGGCCATCACTTCTCCTTATCCACCTGGCCATCACCTCTACTCCTCCACCTGGCCATCACCTCTACACATCCACCTGGCCATCACCTCTACTCCTCCACCTGGCCATCACCTCTACTCCTCCACCTGGCCATCACCTCTACTCCTCCACCTGGCCATCACCTCTACTCCTCCACCTGGCCATCACCTCTACTCCTCCACCTGGCCATCACCTCTACTCCTCCACCTGGCCATCACCTCTACTCCTCCACCTGGCCATCACCTCCACTCATCCACCTGCCACACACCTGTAGTGTACCACACACCTGTAGTGTACCACACACCTGTAGTGTACCACACACCTGTAGTGTACCACACACCTGTAGTGTACCACACACCTGTAGTGTACTACACACCTGTAGTGTGCCACACACCTGTAGTGTGCCACACACCTGTAGTGTAACACACACCTGTAGTGTACCACACACCTGTAGTGTAACACACACCTGTAGTGTACTACACACCTGTAGCACTTGTGCTCCGGTGAAGTATTAACACAGTAATGGGGAGAGAGGAGGTAACAGTTTCAACGCCCCCTGTGTTGACACCACCTGGGGGCGGCCACGGCACCACACATCTGGGGGCGGCCACGGCACCACACACCAGGGGGCGGCCACGGCACCACACACCAGGGGGCGGCCACGGCACCACACACCTGGGGGCGGCCACGGCTCCACACACCTGGGGGCGGCCACGGCACCACACACCAGGGGGCGGCCATGGCACCACACACCTGGGGGCGGCCATGGCACCACACACCTGGGGGCGGCCACGGCACCACACACCAGGGGGCGGCCACGGCACCACACACCTGGGGGCGGCCACGGCACCACACACCAGGGGGCGGCCATGGCACCACACACCAGGGGGCGGCCACGGCACCACACACCAGGGGGCGGCCACGGCACCACACACCTGGGGGCGGCCATGGCACCACACACCAGGGGGCGGCCACAGCACCACACACCTGGGGGCGGCCATGGCACCACACACCAGGGGGCGGCCACGGCACCACACACCTGGGGGCGGCCATGGCACCACACACCAGGGGGCGGCCATGGCACTACACACCTGGGGGCGGCCATGGCACCACACACCAGGGGGCGGCCACAGCACCACACACCTGGGGGCGGCCACGGCACCACACACCAGGGGGCGGCCACGGCACCACACACCTGGGGGCGGCCATGGCACCACACACCTGGGGGAGGCCATGGCACCACACACCAGGGGGCGGCCATGGCACCACACACCTGGGGGCGGCCATGGCACCACACACCAGGGGGCGGCCACGGCACCACACACCTGGGGGCGGCCACGGCACCACACACCAGGGGGCGGCCATGGCACCACACACCAGGGGGCGGCCACGGCACCACACACCTGGGGGCGGCCACGGCACCACACACCAGGGGGCGGCCACGGCACCACACACCTGGGGGCGGCCATGGCACCACACACCTGGGGGCGGCCATGGCACCACACACCAGGGGCGGCCATGGCACCACACACCTGGGGGCGGCCATGGCACCACACACCAGGGGGCGGCCACGGCACCACACACCTGGGGGCGGCCACGGCACCACACACCAGGGGGCGGCCATGGCACCACACACCTGGGGGCAGCCACGGCACCACACACCTGGGGGCGGCCACGGCACCACACACCTGGGGGCGGCCACGGCACCACACACCTGGGGGCGGCCACGGCACCACACACCTGGGGGCAGCCACGGCACCACACACCTGGGGGCGGCCATGGCACCACACACCTGGGGGCGGCCACGGCACCACACACCTGGGGGCGGCCATGGCACCACACACCTGGGGGCGGCCACGGCACCACACACCTGGGGGCGGCCACGGCACCACACACCTGGGGGCGGCCATGGCACCACACACATGGGGGCGGCCATGGCACCACACACCAGGGGGCGGCCATGGCACCACACACCTGGGGCGGCCATGGCACCACACACCTGGGGGCGGCCACGGCACCACACACCTGGGGGCGGCCACGGCACCACACACCTGGGGGCGGCCATGGCACCACACACCTGGGGGCGGCCACGGCACCACACACCTGGGGGCGGCCACGGCACCACACACCTGGGGGCGGCCATGGCACCACACACCTGGGGGCGGCCATGGCACCACACACCTGGGGGCGGCCACGGCACCACACACCTGGGGGCGGCCACGGCACCACACACCTGGGGGCGGCCATGGCACCACACACCTGGGGGCGGCCACGGTACCACACACCTGGGGGCGGCCACGGCACCACACACCTGGGGCGGCCATGGCACTACACACCTGGGGGCGGCCACGGCACCACACACCTGGGGGCGGCCATGGCACCACACACCTGTGGGCGGCCACGGCACCACACACCTGGAGGCGGCCACGGCACCACACACCTGGGGGCGGCCACGGCACCACACACCAGGGGGAGGCCATGGCACCACATACCTGGGGGCGGCCACGGCACCACACACCTGGGGGCGGCCACGGCACCACACACCTGGGGGCGGCCACGGCACCACACACCTGGGGGCGGCCACGGCACCACACACCAGGGGGCGGCCATGGCACCACACACCTGGGGGCGGCCACGGCACCACACACCTGGGGGCGGCCATGGCACCACACACCTGGGGGCGGCCATGGCACCACACACCTGGGGGCGGCCACGGCACCACACACCAGGGGGCGGCCACGGCACTACACACCAGGGGGCGGCCACGGCACTACACACCTGGGGGCGGCCACGGCACCACACACCTGGGGGCGGCCATGGCACCACACACCTGGGGGCAGCCACGGCACCACACACCAGGGGGCGGCCACGGCACCACACACCTGGGGGCGGCCATGGCACCACACACCTGGGGGCGGCCATGGCACCACACACCTGGGGGCGGCCATGGCACCACACACCTGGGGGCGGCCACGGCACCACACACCAGGGGGCGGCCACGGCACTACACACCAGGGGGCGGCCACGGCACTACACACCAGGGGGCGGCCACGGCACCACACACCTGGGGGCCGCCATGGCACCACACACCTGGGGGCGGCCATGGCACTACACACCTGGGGGCGGCCATGGCACTACACACCTGGGGGCGGCCACGGCACCACACACCTGGGGGCGGCCATGGCACCACACACCAGGGGGCGGCCACGGCACCACACACCAGGGGGCGGCCACGGCACCACACACCTGGGGGCGGCCATGGCACCACACACCTGGGGGCGGCCACGGCACCACACACCAGGGGGCGGCCATGGCACCACACACCTGGGGGCGGCCACGGCACCACACACCAGGGGGCGGCCATGGCACCACACACCAGGGGGCGGCCATGGCACCACACACCTGGGGGCGGCCACGGCACCACACACCAGGGGGCGGCCATGGCACCACACACCTGGGGGCGGCCACGGCACCACACACCAGGGGGCGGCCACGGCACCACACACCTGGGGGCGGCCACGGCACCACACACCTGGGGGCGGCCACGGCACAACACACCTGGGGGCGGCCACGGCACCACACACCTGGGGGCGGCCACGGCACCACACACCAGGGGGTGGCCACGGCACCACACACCTGGGGCGGCCACGGCACCACACACCTTGGGCGGCCATGGCACCACACACCAGGGGGCGGCCACGGCACCACACACCTGGGGGCGGCCATGGCACCACACACCTGGGGGCGGCCACGGCACTACACACCAGGGGGCGGCCACGGCACCACACACCTGGGGGCGGCCATGGCACCACACACCTGGGGGCGGCCACGGCACTACACACCTGGGGGCGGCCATGGCACCACACACCTGGGGGCCGCCACGGCACCACACACCAGGGGGCGGCCACGGCACCACACACCTGGGGGCGGCCACGGCACCACACACCAGGGGGCGGCCACGGCACCACACACCTGGGGGCGGCCATGGCACCACACACCTGGGGGCGGCCATGGCACTACACACCTGGGGGCGGCCACGGCACCACACACCTGGGGGCGGCCACGGCATCACACACCTGGGGGTGGCCATGGCACCACACACCTGGGGGCGGCCATGGCACTACACACCTGGGGGCGGCCATGGCACCACACACCTGGGGGCGGCCACGGCACTACACACCTGGGGGCGGCCATGGCACCACACACCTGGGGGCGGCCACGGCACCACACACCTGGGGGCGGCCATGGCACCACACACTTGGGGGCGGCCACGGCACTACACACCTGGGGGCGGCCATGGCACCACACACCTGGGGGCGGCCACGGCACTACACACCTGGGGGCGGCCATGGCACTACACACCTGGGGGCGGCCATGGCACCACACACCTGGGGCGGCCACGGCACTACACACCTGGGGGCGGCCACGGCACCACACACCTGGGGGCGGCCATGTCACTACACACCAGGGGGCGGCCATGGCACCACACACCTGGGGGCGGCCACGGCACCTCACACCTGGGGGCGGCCATGGCACCACACACCTGGGGGCGGCCACGGCACCACACACTTGGGGGCGGCCACGGCACCACACACCTGGGGGCGGCCACGGCACCACACACCTGGGGGCGGCCACGGCACTACACACCTGGGGGGCAGCCACGGCACCACACACCTGGGGGCGGCCATGGCACCACACACCTGGGGGCCGCCACGGCACTACACACCTGGGGGCGGCCATGGCACCACACACCTGGGGGCGGCCATGGCACCACACACCTGGGGGCGGCCACTACTACACGAGCAAATACCGAGCTCGGTATTTGCTCGGAGACTTGCAAATATCCATTCTGGTACATATGAGGTAAAATGACCTATAACCATCCAGGATTCTATTAAAACCATCTAGTTTGACACTAACATCTGAATAGCATTTTCTGACGTCCACACACAACTAAAGATCTAGATGCAAACAAATCTCCATGGAGATTCGGAATTGAAACAACAGTTGAGCAGAGGAGTTGCAGAATCTGTGATGCGAGTGATGGACACCGTCTTGACCACTACCTGAGAGAATATGGACACCTGAGAGACATTAGAAATATGTGTAGAATAATAAACCCCGCATTGTTTGAGTTAAGAAAACACTGTTTGTCAAATATTGATACTGTTCTTAAAAGATTCCCCCATTTTGCACCCGCAAGATAACTTAAGATATTAAGGGTTGACGAATGTTAATCTTCTTGTTAGATAGACTGTTCACTTGAGACAGTTAGTCAAGCAAGTCAGAGCTGTGTCTGGGTACAAGAGACTGGTTGAACAACCCAGCGGGTTTTCTTCCTATTGGGGAGTGTTGTACATGCTGCTTTGGCGATATGTCCACTCACAGGATGAGTGGCACTGCTCAATACTGTCACTATGGCGGTGTGTCCACTCACAGGATGAGTGGCGCTGCCCAATACTGTCACTATGGCGGTGTGTACGCTCACAGGATGAGTGGCGCTGCCCAATACTTTCACTATGGCGGTGTGTACACTCACTGGATGAGTGGCACTGCCCAATACTGTCACTATGGCGGTGTGTTCACTCACAGGATGAGTGGTGTTGCCCAATACTGTCACCATGGCGGTGTGGCAACTCACAGGATGAGTGGCACTGCCCAATACTGTCACTATGGTGGTGTGTTCACTCACAGGATGAGTGGCGCTGCCCAATACTGTCACTATGGCGGTGTGTTCACTCACAGGATGAGTGGCGCTGCCCAATACTGTCACTATGGCGGTGTGTCCATTCACAGGATGAGTGGCGCTGCCCAATACTGTCACTATGGCGGTGTGTTCACTCACTGGATGAGTGGCGCTACCCAATACTGTCACTATGGCGGTGTGTTCACTCACAGGATGAGTGGCGCTGCCCAATACTGTCACTATGGCGGTGTGTACGCTCACAGGATGAGTGGCGCTGCCCAATACTGTCACTATGGCGGTGTGTACACTCACAGGATGAGTGGCACTGCCCAATACTGTCACTATGGCGGTGTGTTCACTCACAGGATGAGTGGTGTTGCCCAATACTGTCACCATGGCGGTGTGTCCACTCACAGGATGAGTGGCGCTGCCCAATACTGTCACTATTCACTGGTTCTATTCTGCATTTTCTTCCATATCGTTCACTCCAGTACGTTGTTATTTTACTGTGTAGATTTGGGCCCTGACCCTCTAGTAACTTCCAGGTGTATATTATTTGGTATCTCTCTCGTCTCCTTTCCAGAGAGTACATTTGGAGAGCTTTGAGACGAACCTAATAATTTAGGTGCTTTATCGCGTCTCTGCATGTCGTATATGTTCTCTGTATTCCCTCTATTTCAGCAATCTCTCCTGCTCTGAAGGGGAAGAGCAGGAGAGACATTCACGACGAACAATCGTCATTACACTTTATATACATTAAAGCAGTGTATATAAAGTTGTGCACTAAAGTAGTAGTTCTCAAAAGAAGGTGCCAAGTAAAGTAGAGCTCTTTATTGCTTTGTCGCTTAATATGTAGGTTGTGTGTGGCTTATTTTCTCCTATTCCACATTCCCTAATGTGGCATTTACTCACGTTAAATTCTATCAGCGAAGTATTGCTCCTTACACCTATTTTGTCCAGGTCCTCACGAAGGGCCTAAGAATCGTCTAAATGTCTCAATTTACCCAGTAGCTTAGCATCATCAGCAAACATGTTCATATATTTTTATGTTCTCTCTGGTAGATCGTTCATGTTGACAATGATAATTGTTCTCCAGTATTATACACGTGTCAAAAGTTGGAATTATATTTGTCTGGTATTTTAACTACCATGCAGTTCAACGATAAGGGTTTGTAATATAGTGTGTCTTCTCTTTTACCATTTTTGTGGAATCTGCTAAGATTCCTGTACATAAAGCTGTCTGAAAAATCTATACATAAACAAATATCTATATTATCATTTCTGTGAGATTCCAACCAAACTTTTAGATATAATCCTGATATCAAGTTTATAATGCTTCCTTCAAACAAGGTAATTGTGTTTTAAGACATACGGTCAAAACAACAAAATGGGGAAAACATATAACAACACAACACAACACGCCGAAAACGGCGACAACACCGCAGTCGGCGGCGACAACACCGCAGTCAGCGGGGACGACACCAACGCCAACTTAGGGACGGTAACCATCGGAGTAGCGGTGCCCTACTACAACCGACACCTCATAATAGGAAGACGCTCAAGACGTCTGAGGTGGCTATAGGCAAAGTATGATGTGAGGATCACCGTCCCTCCGGAGGGCGACAAGGAGGTGGACGTGCAAGTGTCTGGATTTTTACAGAATGTTATTGACGCTCTGAAGGACATTATGAGTATAACGAGCGACAACACCGCTGTTGACGGCGACAACACCGCAGTCGGCGGCGACGACACCGACGACGACTTAGAGACGGTAACCATCGGTGTAGCGGTGCCCTACTACAACCGGTGCCGCATAATAGGAAGACGCTCAAGGCATCTGAGGTGGCTAGAAGCCAAGTATGATGTGAAGATCACCGTCCCTCCGGAGGGCGACAAGGAGGCTGACGTGCAAGTGTCCGGGTCTTTGGAGAATGTTAATGACGCTGTGAAGGACATTATGAGTATAACGAGCGACAACACCGCTGTTGACGGCGACAACACCGCAGTTGGCGGGGACGACACCGCAGTCAGCGGTAGCGACACCGATGGCGACAACACCGACGACGACTTAGAGACGGTAACCATCGGTGTAGCGGTGCCCTACTACAACCGGCGCCGCATAATAGGAAAACGCTCAAGGCGTCTGAGGTGGCTACAGGCCAAGTATGATGTGAAGATCACCGTCCCTCCGGAGGGCGACAAGGAGGCTGACGTGCAAGTGTCCGGGTCTTTGGAGAATGTTAATGACGCTGTGAAGGACATTATGAGTATAACGAGCGTATGAGCGTGTCTAAAGATACGACAGACCGCCATTCTCGGCACGAAGTCGCGCTCCATCCCGTTCGCAGTAAAGAAAACGTGGAAGAATCTCCCGACTAAGGTGTTTCAACCCCAGTGATGCTGAGAGCCTTTCAGGTTCCGGCCGAGCTGCTGGCGAAGGCCTAGAACGGAAGGGTAGGGACGTCAACTGAACCCCCTGACAGTACCCCCTGACTGAACCC
Source organism: Procambarus clarkii (assembly GCF_040958095.1). Classification (NCBI taxonomy): domain Eukaryota; kingdom Metazoa; phylum Arthropoda; class Malacostraca; order Decapoda; family Cambaridae; genus Procambarus; species Procambarus clarkii. The sequence continues at coordinate 17,231,713 of NC_091196.1, forward strand.
CCCTGACAGTACCCCCTGACTGTACCCCCTGACAGTACCCCCTGATAGTACCCCCTGACAGTACCCCCTGACTGAACCCCCTGACAGTACCCCCTGACTGTACCCCCTGACAGTACCCCCTGACAGTACCCCCTGACTGTACCCCCTAACAGTACCCCCTGACAGTACCCCCTGACTGTACCCCCTGACAGTACCCCCTGACTGTACCCCCTGACAGTACCCCCTGACAGTACCCCCTGACTGAACCCCCTGACAGTACCCCCTGACTGTACCCCCTGACAGTACCCCCTGACAGTACCCCCTGACTGTACCCCCTAACAGTACCCCCTGACAGTACCCCCTGACTGTACCCCCTGACAGTACCCCCTGACTGTACCCCCTGACAGTACCCCCTGACAGTACCCCCTGACTGTAACCCCTAACAGTACCCCCTGACAGTACCAAAAGGCAGCCCCTTAGTGCCTTCTTTGTTAGTGTGTGTGTGTGTGTGTGTGTGTGTGTGTGTGTGTGTGTGTGAAGGGTAGGGAAGGTGGTGAAGGGTAGGGTAGGTGGTGAAGGGTAGGGTAGGTGAAGGGTATAGAAGGTGGTGAAGGGTAGTGAAGGTGATGAAGGGTAGAGACAATGGTGAAGGGTAGGGAAGGTGGTGAGGGGTAGGGAAGGTGGTGAAGGGTAGGGAAAGTGGTGGAGGTAGGGAAGGTGGTGGAGGGTAGGGAAGGTGGTGAAGGGTAGGGTAGGTGAAGGGTATAGAAGGTGGTGAAGGGTATAGAAGGTGGTGAAGGGTAGTGAAGGTGATGAAGGGTAGAGACAATGGTGAAGGGTAGGGAAGGTGGTGAGGGGTAGGGAAGGTGGTGAAGGGTAGGGTAGGTGGTGAAGGGTAGGGTAGGTGGTGAAGGGTAGGGAAGGTGGTGAAGGGTAGGGAAGGTGGTGAAGGGTAGGGAAGGTGGTGAAAGGTAGGGAAGGTGGTGTAGGGTAAGTGGTGAAGGGTAGGGAAGGTGGTGAAGGGTAGGGAAGATGGTGAAGGGTAGGGAATGTGGTGAAGGGTAGGGAAGGTGGTGAAGGGTAGGGTAGGTGGTGAAGGGTAGGGAAGGTGGTGAAGGGTAGGGTAGGTGGTGAAGGGTAGGTGGTGAAGGGTAGGGAAGGTGGTGAAGGGTAGGGGAAGGTGGTGAAGGGTAGGGAAGGTCGGGAAGAGTAGGGTAGGTGGTGAAGAGTAGCGTAGGTGGTGAAGGGTAGGGAAGGTCGTGAAGAGTAGGGTAGGTGGTGAAGAGTAGGGTAGGTAGTGAAGGGTAGGGAAGGAGGAGGAGGGTAAGGAAGGAGGAGGAGAGTAGGGAAGGTTGTGGAGGGTAGGGAAGGGGGTGAAGGGTAGGGAAGGTGGTGAAGGGTAGGGAAGGTGGTGAAGGGGAGGGTAGGTGGTGAAGGGTAGGGAAGGTGGTGAAGGGTAGGGAAGGTGGTGAAGGGTAGGGTAGGTGGTGAAGGGTAGGGAAGGTGGTGAAAGGTAGGGAAGGTGGTGTAGGGTAAGTGGTGAAGGGTAGGGAAGGTGGTGAAGGGTAGGGAAGATGGTGAAGGGTAGGGAATGTGGTGAAGGGTAGGGAAGGTGGTGAAGGGTAGGGTAGGTGGTGAAGGGTAGGGACGGTGGTGAAGGGTAGGGTAGGTGGTGAAGGGTAGGTGGTGAAGGGTAGGGAAGGTGGTGAAGGGTAGGGGAAGGTGGTGAAGGGTAGGGAAGGTCAGGAAGAGTAGGGTAGGTGGTGAAGAGTAGGGTAGGTGGTGAAGGGTAGGGAAGGTCGTGAAGAGTAGGGTAGGTGGTGAAGAGTAGGGTAGGTAGTGAAGGGTAGGGAAGGAGGAGGAGGGTAAGGAAGGAGGAGGAGAGTAGGGAAGGTTGTGGAGGGTAGGGAAGGGGGTGAAGGGTAGGGAAGGTGGTGAAGGGTAGGGAAGGTGGTGAAGGGGAGGGTAGGTGGTGAAGGGGAGGGAAGGTGGTGAAGGGTAGGGAAGGTGGTGAAGGGGAGGGTAGATGGTGAAGGGGAGGGCAGGTGGTGAAGGGGAGGGTAGTAGGGTAAATTGAGACTACGACCGTGTGCAGCACCTGAGCAGGAGCGTTCATTAGGCCCCCTGCTCAGGGGGTGCAAAGGTGTATAGTCTCAAGAGGTTCTGGGGGATTTCCCAGGTGTGGGCGCGTGCCGGGCGTGTGCCGTCCGGCCGCGCGGCACTTGACAGTGGGTAGAATCATGTTGGAGTGGGGGAGTGGCATGTGGGGGTATGTGGGTCATGTAGGATAAGTATAGGAAGCGGAGTGATGAACGTGTGAACAGGTGAGGAAGAGTAGTAGATGAATATGTATGAGTATGTGCCGTAGAGTTAATCCTGTGTGTAGATAGGTCTCTGCTGTCAAAACTGTATTGGTCCAAACACTCTGATCTGATAGGAAAGAACTTACTGACTCCCAACGACCTGAAAGTACTTGTAAAAAAAGCTATGATTTGTTCAGATCTGAAACCTATATCAATGGGCAGCACAAAACGTCCACTAGACTGTGCGACACAGTGGTTGCAAGGATCAGGTTGGGTTACCGTTACCTGTGGCAGGTGGCTGCAGGTGACAGATCTCCCAATCCTGAGCACTCCAGTTGCAAACCCTGTGAGCAGGAACTACGGCACGATCTCCCGCACTACATCACTGAATGCCCAGTTATTAGACCTTTCAGACCAGTTGGCATGGGGTACCTGGAGCTTTGCAATTACTTTATTCACTCTCGTATTCTTGAAGATATCCTCACAGTGTACCCAAAATTTGCCAGTGCCGGCTACTAAACATATAGCCCTGTATGACTAACCATCCTGCGAGATGGGGACTTGTATTACCACTGCTATCTTATTCAATCTTGTGTTGATGATATCCTCAAAATGCATCCGGAGTCTGCCAGTGCAGACTGCTTATCACATGCCTCTGTATGACTAACCATCCTGTGTGATGAGGATTTTTTAGCATCACCTAGTTAGCTTTTTTTTGACACACTGTACTCCACTTCATATAGTCTAGGGCGGCTGCACTAATGCAGATGTACCTCATATTTTAATAAAAAAAAAATAGATGAGAGTATGTAGGATATGTTGAGGCGGGAGGGGCCCTCCCTCCATCTTCCCTACCCTTCACCACCTTCCCTACCCTTTACTACTTACCCTACCCTTCACCAACTTCCCTACCCTTCACCACCTTCCCTACCCTTCACCACCTTCCCTACCCTTCACCACCTTCCCTACCCTTCACCACCTTCCCTACCTTTCACCACCTTCCCTACCCTCCACCACCTTCCCTACCCTCCACCACCTTCCCTACCCCTCATCACCTTCCCTACCCTTCACCATTGTCTCTACCCTTCACCACCTTCACTACCCTTCACCACCTTCCGTACCCTTCACCTACCCTACCCTTCACCACCTACCCTACCCTTCACCACCTTCCCTACCCTTCACATACACACACACAAAAAAAAAAAAAATTATGCCAAAATTATGAGAAGGATTAAGACAGAAGAGGACTGTTTGAGGCTTCAAGAAGACCTAGACAAACTGCAGGAATGGTCGAACAAGTGGTTGTTAGAGTTTAACCCAACCAAATGTAATATAATGAAGATAGGTGTAGGGAGCAGGAGGCCAAATACAAGGTATCATCTGGGAGAGGAAATTCTTCAGGAGTCAGAGAAAGAAAAAGACTTGGGAGTTGATATCACGCCAGACGTGTCTCCTGCAGCACATATCAAGAGGATAACATCAGCGGCATATGCCAGGCTGGCCAACATACGAACGGCATTCAGAAATTTGTGTAAAGAATCATTCAGAACTTTGTATACCACATATGTCAGGCCAATCCTGGAGTATGCAGCCCCAGCATGGAGTCCATATCTAGTCAAGGATAAGACTAAACTTGAAAAGGTTCAAAGATTTGCCACCAGACTAGTACCTGAGCTGAGAGGTATGAGCTACGAGGAGAGACTACGGGAATTAAACCTCACTTCGCAGGAAGACAGAAGAGTTAGGGGGGACATGATCACCACATTCAAGATTCTCAAGGGAATTGATAGGGTAGATAAAGACAGGCTATTTAACACAAGGGGCACACGCACAAGGGGACACAGGTGGAAACTGAGCGCCCAAATGAGCCACAGAGATATTAGAAAGAACGATATTAGTATCAGAGTGGTTGACAAATGGAATGCATTAGGAAGTGATGTGGTGGAGGCTGACTCCATACACAGTTTCAAGTGTAGATATGATAGAGCCCGATAGGCTCAGGAACCTGTACACCTGTTGATTGACGGTTGAGAGGCGGGGCAAAGAGCCAGAGCTCAACCCCCGCAAGCACAAATAGGTGAGTACAACTAGGTGAGTGTACACACACACACACACACACACACACACACACACACACACACACACACACACACACACACACACACACACACACACACAGGGAAAATGGCTGGTCAGGGAAATGGTTACTGGAGTTTAACACCAGTAAATGTAAAGTTATGGAAATGGGATCAGGTGACAGGAGACCAAAGGGACAGTACACAATGAAGGGGAACAGCCTACCTGTAACGATTCGAGAAAGAGACCTGGGAGTGGATGTGACACCTAATCTAACTCCTGAGGCACATATAAATAGGATAACGACAGCAGCGTACTCTACACTGGCGAAAATTAGAACTTCATTCAGAAACCTAAATAAGGAAGCTTTTAGGGCGCTTTACACTGCCTACGTGAGACCCGTCTTAGAGTATGCCGCGCCATCATGGAGCCCCCACCTGAAGAAACACATAAAGAAACTGGAGAAGGTTCAGAGGTTTGCGACGAGGCTTGTCCCAGAGCTACGAGGGATGGGATATGAAGAGCGGCTGAAGGAACTGAACCTTACGACACTAGAGAAAAGAAGGGAGAGAGGAGATATGATAGGGACATATAAAATACTCAGGGGAATTGACAAAGTGGAAATAGATGAAATGTTCACACGTAATAATAACAGAACGAGGGGACATGGGTGGAAACTGGAAACTCAGATGAGTCACAGAGATGTTAGGAAGTTTTCTTTTAGCGTGAGAGTAGTAGAAAAATGGAATGCACTTGGGGAACAGGTTGTGGAAGCAAATACTATTCATACTTTTAAAACTAGGTATGATAGGGAAATGGGACAGGAGTCATTGCTGTAAACAACCGATAGCTAGAAAGGCGGGATCCAAGAGTCAATGCTCGATCCTGCAAGCACATATAGGTGAGTACATATAGGTGAGTACACACACACACACACACACACTAACAAAGAAGGCACTAAAGGGCCGCCTTTTGGTACTGTTAGGGGGTTCAGTCAGGGGGTACTGTCAGGGGATTCAGTCAGGGGGTTCAGTCAGGGGGTACTGTCAGGGGGTACCATCAGGGGGTTCAGTCAGGGGGTTCAGTCAGGGGGTACTATCAGGGGGTACTGTCAGGGGGTACAGTCAGGGGGTACTGTCAGGGGGGTTCAGTCAGGGGGTACTGTCAGGGGGTTCAGTTGACGTCCCTACCCTTCCGTTCTAGGCCTTCGCCAGCAGCTCGGCCAGAACCTGAAAGGCTCTCAGCATCACTGGGGTTGAAACACCTTAGTCGGGAGATTCTTCCACGTTTTCTTTACTGCGAACGGGATGGAGCGCGACTTCGTGCCGAGAATGGCGGTCTGTCGTATCTTTAGACACGCTCATACGCTCGTTATACTCATAATGTCCTTCACAGCGTCATTAACATTCTCCAAAGACCCGGACACTTGCACGTCAGCCTCCTTGTCGCCCTCCGGAGGGACGGTGATCTTCACATCATACTTGGCCTGTAGCCACCTCAGACGCCTTGAGCGTTTTCCTATTATGCGGCGCCGGTTGTAGTAGGGCACCGCTACACCGATGGTTACCGTCTCTAAGTCGTCGTCGGTGTTGTCGCCATCGGTGTCGCTACCGCTGACTGCGGTGTCGTCCCCGCCAACTGCGGTGTTGTCGCCGTCAACAGCGGTGTTGTCGCCGTCAACAGCGGTGTTGTCGCTCGTTATACTCATAATGTCCTTCACAGCGTCATTAACATTCTCCAAAGACCCGGACACTTGCACGTCAGCCTCCTTGTCGCCCTCCGGAGGGACGGTGATCTTCACATCATACTTGGCTTCTAGCCACCTCAGATGCCTTGAGCGTCTTCCTATTATGCGGCACCGGTTGTAGTAGGGCACCGCTACACCGATGGTTACCGTCTCTAAGTCGTCGTCGGTGTCGTCGCCGCCGACTGCAGTGTTGTCGCCGTCAACAGCGGTGTTGTCGCTCGTTATACTCATAATGTCCTTCAGAGCGTCAATAACATTCTGTAAAAACCCAGACACTTGCACGTCCACCTCCTCGTCGCCCTCCGGAGGGACGGTGATCCTCACATCATACTTTGCCTATAGCCACCTCAGACGTCTTGAGCGTCTTCCTATTATGAGGTGTCGGTTGTAGTAGGGCACCGCTACTCCGATGGTTACCATCCCTAAGTTGGCGTTGGTGTCGTCCCCGCTGACTGCGGTGTTGTCGCCGCCGACTGCGGTGTTGTCGCCGTTTTCGGCGTGTTGTGTTGTGTTGTTATATGTTTTCCCCATTTTGTTGTTTTGACCGTATGTCTTAAAACACAATTACCTTGTTTGAAGGAAGCATTATAAACTTGATATCAGGATTATATCTAAAAGTTTGGTTGGAATCTCACAGAAATGATAATATAGATATTTGTTTATGTATAGATTTTTCAGACAGCTTTATGTACAGGAATCTTAGCAGATTCCACAAAAATGGTAAGAGAGAAGACACACTATATTACAAACCCTTATCGTTGAACTGCATGGTAGTTAAAATACCAGACAAATATAATTCCAACTTTTGACACGTGTATAATACTGGAGAACAATTATCATTGTCAACATGAACGATCTACCAGAGAGAACATAAAAATATATGAACATGTTTGCTGATGATGCTAAGCTACTGGGTAAATTGAGACATTTAGACGATTCTTAGGCCCTTCGTGAGGACCTGGACAAAATAGGTGTAAGGAGCAATACTTCGCTGATAGAATTTAACGTGAGTAAATGCCACATTAGGGAATGTGGAATAGGAGAAAATAAGCCACACACAACCTACATATTAAGCGACAAAGCAATAAAGAGCTCTACTTTACTTGGCACCTTCTTTTGAGAACTACTACTTTAGTGCACAACTTTTTATACACTGCTTTAATGTATATAAAATGTAATGACGATTGTTCGTAGTGAATGTCTCTCCTGCTCTTCCCCTTCAGAGCAGGAGAGATTGCTGAAATAGAAGGAATACAGAGAACATATACGACATGCAGAGACGCGATAAAGCACCTAAATTATTGGGTTCGTCTCAAAGCTCTCCAAATGTACTCTCTGGAAAGGAGACGAGAGAGATACCAAATAATATACACGTGGAAGATACTAGAGGGTCAGGGCCCAAATCTACACAGTAAAATAACAACGTACTGGAGTGAACGATATGGAAGAAAATGCAGAATAGAACCAGTGAAGAGCTGAGGTGCCATAGGCACAATCAGAGAACACTGTATAAACAGACCTGTATAAACATCAGAGGTTCACGGTTGTTCAACATCCTCCCAGCGAGTATAAGAATTATTGCCGGAACAACCTTGGAATTCTTCAAGAAAGCCTGCACAGTTTTCTGCAAGATGTGCTGGACCAACCAGGCTGTAGTGGATATGTCTACCCAAAACACTAGTAGTGAAAACTAGGCCTATAAACCGTGCGCGACCTTCATTCAGTTTAAATTTATTCGGTTGAATTCAGTTTAGAGAAACGTTGTAACACTTCGGAACGTCCACCCAGGGTGTTGAGTGACATGGCAACTATGCAACACACACGAGAGATCTTGAAGTGTCCTGACGTTTCAGGATGTAAAACTGACAGTTGAGTTGGGAAGACAGTTTAGTGAGGGAGTGAACGCTGCAGATGACGAGCTGTTTGTAAAGTAACAGTATAGAGGGAGAACAAATACCTGTGAGCCCTCGAGTCTTTCACTCCCACTCCAGGCTGTCCGCTCCAACCTTCACAACGTCACTAAAATGATGTACTAGTGGGCCTGACGGCCGAGTGGACAGCGCTCGACGTTAGCTGTTCACTTGTTCAGTCTGTTCACCTAGCAGTAAATAGGTACCTGGGAGTTGCAGCTGCAGCGGGCTGCTTCCTGGGGTTGTGTAACAAAAGGGAGGCCTGGTCGAAGACCGGGCCGTGAGGACGCTAAGCCCCGAAATGATCTCAAGATAGGTGGTGGTGATGATGGTCCCGTGTTGCGGTAGTACGACACGTGGTACAGCGATGATTGACCACGTGCAACAGACAGGTCGTTGCACGTGTCTGTCTGTGGCAGGTGATAACTGATGGTTTCCTCCATCCCCCAACAGTCTGTACGGTCACGGTGATTCCACTTGACCTAAGTAACTTTTAACACTATCACTCTAGTTCACCACCTACAAAATTCTCAGGGAAATTGACAGGGTGGATAAGAACAAACTATTTTGCACGGGCGGGACACGAACAAGGGGACACAGGTGGAGACTGAGTACCCAAATGAGCCACAGGGACGTTAGAAAGAACCTTTTCAGTGTCAGAGTAGTTAACAAATGAAATGCATTAAGCAGTGATGTGGTGGAGGCTGACTCCATACACAGTTGCAAGTGTAGATATGATAGAGCCCAGTAGGCTCAGGAACCTGTACACCAGTTGATTGACAGTTGAGAGGCTGGACCAAAGAGCCAGAGCTCAACCCCCCTTCCCCACGAGCAAAACTAGGTGAGTACTTGAATCATATGTGAATGGTAGTAACGAATTTGGATTAAGTTTAGTAAATAGCCAGCCAATGTTGACCTGGCATGACTGGGCTCCTGTGTGTAGTGAGTGTGGAACCTGGGATCCAGGGAGCAGAACTCCCACAAGTAACGTAGTGGAACACTCACCTTAGAATGCTTGCTTGGTGGAACACTCACCTTAGATAGCTTGCTTGGTGGAACACTCACCTTAGAAGGCTTGCTTGGTGGAACACTCACCTTAGAAGGCTTGCTTGGTGGAACACTCACCTTAGAATGCTTGCTTGGTGGAACACTCACCTTAGGTAGCTTGCTTGGTGGAACACTCACCTTAGAAGGCTTGCTTGGTGGAACACTCACCTTAGAAGGCTTGCTTGGTGGAACACTCACCTTAGAATGCTTGCTTGGTGGAACACTCACCTTAGAAGGCTTGCTTGGTGGAACACTCACCTTAGAATGCTTGCTTGGTGGAACACTCACCTTAGATAGCTTGCTTGGTGGAACACTCACCTTAGAAGGCTTGCTTGGTGGAACACTCACCTTAGAAGGCTTGCTTTGTGGAACACTCACCTTAGAATGCTTGCTTGGTGGAACACTCACCTTAGATAGCTTGCTTGGTGGAACACTCACCTTAGAAGGCTTGCTTGGTGGAACACTCACCTTAGAAGACTTGCTTGGTGGAACACTCACCTTAGAAGGCTTGCTTGGTGGAACACTCACCTTAGATAGCTTGCTTGGTGGAACACCCAGCTTAGAATTCTTGCTTGGTGGAACACCCAGCTTAGAATGCTTGCTTGGTGGAACACTCACCTTAGAATGCTTGCTTGGTGGAACACCCACCTTAGAATGCTTGCTTGGTGGAACACCCAGCTTAGAATGCTTGCTTGGTGGAACACTCACCTTAGAATGCTTGCTTGGTGGAACACCCACCTTAGAATGCTTGCTTGGTGGAACACCCAGCTTAGAATGCTTGCTAAATGGAACACCCAGCTGAGAAGGCTTGCTTGGTGGAACACCCACCTTAGAATGCTTGCTTGGTGGAACACCCAGCTTAGAATGCTTGCTTGGTGGAACACCCACCTTAGAATGCTTGCTTGGTGGAACACCCAGCTTAGAATGCTTGCTAAATGGAACACCCAGCTGAGAAGGCTTGCTTGGTGGAACACCCACCTTAGAATGCTTGCTTGGTGGAACACCCAGCTTAGAATGCTTGCTTGGTGGAACACTCACCTTAGAATGCTTGCTTGGTGGAACACCCAGCTTAGAATGCTTGCTTGGTGGAACACCCAGCTGAGAAGGCTTGCTTGGTGGAACACCCAGCTGAGAAGGCTTGCTTGGTGATTGATCTCCTCAGCACAAAAAGTCTGGTTATGAAATAACTAATTGAAGTGAAGCATTTCCGCAGGTGCTCTTGTGAATGGTGGTCATGTCAAGAGCCCCAGGAAGCGGAATCCCAAAACCAATCTGAAGCTCGACCGTCACTCTACCGTCCACCCCAAGTGGTTGGGCCGGGTAGAGACACCAAGACTTCAGAGTCTTACGGAATCGAGAACTGATCAAATATTATCGTTGTCCAACAGCAAATATTCCGATGCTTAAACGATTTGTTTATTTTCAGGAGCCTGGTGACTGAAGCCTTGTGGAGTGGTCGACTCCATTTATGTGGAGGAACATAGGTAGGTGAGATGGTTACTTTGTTTATAATCCCTTAATACAAGGTAACCCGATGACATTGAGATTGGTCGCTTTATTGGAGGCGATTGCCCAATACTGTCACTATGGCGGTGTGTCCACTCACAAGATGAGTGGCGCTGCCCAATACTGTAAATATTACGGTAATATTGACAGTCTTCGATGTCAATATTACGATGGTTTGCTCGTTTTAAACGAGTTAGTTGGGCAGCACAACTTGACCCACAGTTGAAAACAGATGCCTGCTCATGGAGCTGCATGAAATTTTTTACCTGTGCTGGGAAGAAGGAGAGGTGCCACAGGACATGAGGGATGCCAACATCGTCACGCTGTATAAGAATAAAGGTGACAAGGGCGACTGCAACAATTACCGTGGCATCTCCCTCCTCAGTATTGTCTGAAAGCTGTTTGCTCGAATAACATTGAAGAGGCTCCAAGTACTTGCAGAGAGAGTCTATCCAGAATCACAATGCGGATTCAGAGCTGACAGGTCCACCATCGACATGGTCTTTTCTCTCAGACAACTGCAGGAGAAATGCAGGGAACAGAAGCAGCCACTCTTCGTAGCCTTCATAGATCTGACGAAGGCCTTCGACCTCGTCAGCGGGGATGGCCTGTTCAAGATCCTCCCCAAGATCGGATGCCCACCCAGGCTCCTCAGCATCATCAGATCTTTCCATGAGAACATGAGGGGCACCGTGGTCTTTGATAGCCTAACATCAGACGCCTTCGACATCCGAAGTGGAGTAAAGCAGGGCTGCGTCCTGGCTCCAATTCTATTCGCGATTTTCTTCGCAGTTATGCTGCAGCACGCCATCGGATCTGTCACAGAAGGCATCTACCTCTGAACCAGGTCGGATGGAAAGCTCTTTAATCTCGCCAGGCTGAGAGCCAAGACAAGGGTTCGGCTGAGGTGTCTGTGCACTTCCTTTTTGCTGACGACGCAGCAGTCACAGCCCACTCAGCCGAAGACCTCCCACGGCTCATGACCCGCTTCAGCGAGGCTTGTCAGGCTTTCGGACTCACCATCAGTCTGAAGAAAACACAAGTCATGGGACAAGGAGTGGACTCCCCACCTGACATCGGCATCTCCGATTCCAAACTGGAAGTCGTTCACGACTTCGTGTACCTGGGCTCCACAATCTCTGACTCCCTCTCTCTTGATACGGAGCTAAACAAACGCATTGGTAAGGCATCTACTACCATGTCCAGACTGACAAAGAGAGTGTGGGCCAACAATAGGCTGACTGAGTGTACAAAGACCCAGGTTTACAGAGCCTGTGTCCTGAGCACTCTCCTATATGGCAGTGAGTCTAGGACACTCTGCGCCCATCAGGAAAGACAGCTGAATGCGTACCACATGCGCTGCCTCGGACACATCTTGGACATCACCTGGCAAGACAAGGTAACAAGCAACAACGTCCTGGGGAGAGCTAGAATCACCAGCATGTACACAATGCTGAAACAGAGACTGATGCCCTGGCTCGGGCACATTGTGCGAATGGGCGACGGCAGGATCCCCAAGGATCTCCTGTACGGAGAGCTGATGCAGGGAAAGAGTCCAACAGGCATGCCCCAGCTACGGTACAAAGACGTATGCAAGAGGGACCGGAAAGCCATGGACGTCGATCTTGCCACGTGGGAAACACTGGCCGCAGACCGTTCAGCCTGGGGGAGGGGGAGGCAGTCTGTTCAGAGAGTTCTCTCCAAGTTCGAGGAGTCACTTGCCAAGAAACCGGAGGCAAAGAGACAGAGAAGGAAAGCCGGTAGCCGGGAAGACAGATCAGAATCGGACTTCGTTTGTGCTCAGTGTGGGATGGACTGCCACTCTCGGATTGGCCTCATCAATCACACCAGACGCTGCACCAGGATTGACAACCAGGGCGCAACGCCATAGTCTCCTGAGACTTAAGGATGCCTACTACTACTATGTACAGAACTACATTCACAAAACTATTCTCAAAATCCTTTATTCACATGACGATCTTCACAATACTGCATTCAAAATACTTCATTCCCAGTATCGACTTGAGAATGGTCCAAGACGGACCAAACGTCGTCGTCCCTTCACCTTCTAGTGTGTGGTCTGGTCAACATCAATCGCAGTACTTTATACTTAATACTGCATTCACAACAGTCTAGTCACAATACTGCATTCTCAGTAGGTTTACTGCATTCAAATTGCTGCATTTACAACATTAGGCATAATGATATTAAAATAAATCTGAGTTATATATATATAAATGTATTTATTCTCATATTTACATAATTGACCCCTATCTGTACACAAATAAAATAAAACATTATAAATTAGGTTGTGAATCATCCGTCATCATTAAGGACAATGGACCGCCCAGCATGTACGCGTCAGCACCTACATTCATTATTATTTAATGCTTTCCTGGATTACTTATACATGATTGAACAAAATGTGAACACGTTGATAAAATGTTTAATATCATGTTTAACGCTTAGGCTGCTATCAACGCATATAAACGTTTTGTAACACTTAAACTCATGCTGATAACTTTTTTGTTTAAACTGTTCAAATGAGTAAAACTGAGTTCTGGTTATAAATTATTCCTGTGAAATAAGTGAGCAGTATACGGCTGAAGTGAGAGAATCGGGAGTGATAGGTGTTCTTTGATGACTATCCGCAAGCTGGGACTATCCTTCCTCCTATCCCTGTGGCGAATATCGGAGTTCAGAGTTTAGCCACACCTCGGGGGATAACTGGCGCCGTTGACGGTACAGTAGTAAGAGAGGGAGAAGGTGATGGCTGTGTTGGTGGAGGTGACGGTGACGGTGTAGGTGCTGGAGGTGGTGGAGATGAAGGTGAGGGCGATGCGAGGCTCCCTAAAGTCTGTGTTGGCGCCCTTCTCGTACTCAGCCAGCGACCCCTCCAGCTGCGCCGCCCTGTAAGTTAATAATAATAATAATACTTATAATAGTTCAAAACTCTTCCCACTCAAACATGCCTCCCAAGCCACCAAGCTCTATCTATACAAAACACTTATTCTCCCACTCCTAACATATGCACCGATCCCACTCTCACTTGCAGCACCAACAAATAGGAAGAAACTCCAGCGTACCCAGAACAGGGCTTTGAGATGGGTGTTCGATACCCATTGGCAGGACTTCACCACCAGTGAGGCCCTGCATGAGTGGGCGAACATCCCACCTCTGAACATAACCTGGGATACTATGGGGAAGAAACAGATTAACAGAATTCTCACCTATCATGACAACTACGACACGTTCCTCAGAAACGTCCTAAGCAGACCCAGACATACGCACAACCTCTTTAACCTGATCGACGACCCACCTCCTGCTCCGTCCTTTACATGACCCCTCTCCTCTAATACCACTACTCAAATCACCAAACTTCCAACTATAGCCTCCTAACTCTTCTCCCCCCTCTTTAGGGGGGGACCAATTAGCTCCCGTTTTCTGGTGCCTTGGGTGGGGCACGATGCTGATTAGCAGATCTAAGACCACATCTGGTGTGAGCCTCCAGGGCACACCCAGCTGAGGGCTGCTGTCTCCGTGGGTGCTCAGAAAGACGAAATGTTGTCACAAAGATCCGATTCCTTGCCTTCACTGCCTAGTCTGGTCATAACGATTTCAATGCCATGCAGCTGGGTCTAGCCCTGGCACTTTACCTCATACTGAAAACCCTTCCTCTCACCCCCACTAAGTCTTCCCCTATCCCCACTTCCACGCTCACCCATTAGGGCATCTTGACCTATATTTAATTCATTCATTCATTCATAATAGTTTGGGGGTAGAAATAGCCTAAGCTACTCTATCCCTTTGAGATGTATTTCTTTCTTGTCTCAATAAACATACTTGAACTTGAACTGAACTTATAATAAAATAGGTTATTCTTGTAAAAGTACGTTCATTTAAAATAAGTTACAAACATAATGTTGGATTTATAGATAGGTTTAAAATTTACTGTGCCTGAAGCCACTAATATGCACAGCGTTTCTGATCATGTTTGGCACATGCCATACAGTAATCAGGGTGTAAGTGTTACACCCTTTTGTGTGTTCCAGTTAATCACAACGTTCACTCTGTCCTCCGTCCTCCACTACAGTAGCCGCCATTCATTATGTACAACTGCATTTCTACACACATATATATATATATATATATATATATATATATATATATATATATATATATATATATATATATATATATATATATATATATATATATAACACGAATTTTCTCAATCTTTCGTACATTTCTTTTCACTGTTGGAGGTAATTCAAAAATCAATTCTCCAAAATTCATTTCATTTCTAGTCCATCTATAAAATAAAATGAATTTTGGAGAATTGATTTTTGAATTACCTCCAACAGTGAAAAGAAATGTACGAAAGATTGAGAAAATTCGTGTTAGAATTATTAATCTTACTTTTTCGGTCATATTTAATAATATATATATATATATATATATATATATATATATATATATATATATATATATATATATTATCCAAACATTGTAATGTCTTGTCTGTCTGTCTCTTGGAGGCTCGAAGCCAGACATTTGGGGTATCCTAAGAAAACTTTACATACTGATTTCTGTAGGACATGTTCCACACATGATCAGATTAGAACATGTGAAACAAATACAACTTGAGACTGTGACTGGCACCCCCACGACAATATTTTTGCTCTATGTTTTTAGAATGATATAAAATATTATGCACTGAGGTCTTCAAATATTCAAATTTTTTTATCCATCATATTTTGCCTGTTATAAGCTGTAATATATACATTGATGATGCCACTCTCCGTGTCCCAACATCCTCCCACTGCTGGCCAATATATGACAGTCCGCCCCACCATGCAGCGTTGATAACATGTTTACACCCGGGGCAGGTCACCACATTGTTTCCCGTTACCCCTCTGTCTCCTGTCTCCCGACACCATCTGTCCCCCGTCACCCTCTGTCTCCCGTCACCTGTCAGCCAGAACAAAGTTCCTTACTCATTTGCTATAATCCGCTCATCCTCAATGGGAGTGTAACGCTTGAACCGGCGACGCTGACAGACAGGTGCGTTGACGGTGAGGGCGCAGGTGTAGGGCCGGATGGTGGTGGAGGTGGTGAGGATGATGGCTGTCTTGGTCGACCTCTTGGCCACGATCCTCGCGTCATCACTGTCCCGAGCTGTCAGGAGAAGACCACGTTAGTCATCTTTGATATATATATATATATATATATATATATATATATATATATATATATATATATATATATATATAACTGAAAACTCACACCCCAGTTGTATATAGTCCTGGGGACCATTCAGGCTTGTTTGCATATATATATATATATATATATATATATATATATATATATATATATATATATATATATATATATATATATATATATATATATATATGTATATATATATATATATATATATATATATATATATGTATATATATATATATATATATATATATATATATATATATATATATATATATATATATATATATATATATATAATGCACAGACTACCTTATTCCAGTAGCTGAAGTTTATAAGTTTTTAGACACTCAACCCACCAGGGGACTCGAACACTGGCCAACAAGGTGGCAGTTGCATACTGTATCCACTACACCATACTCATGGCTTTGAAGTATGGTGTAGTGGATACAGCATGCAACTGCCACCTTGTTGGCCAGTGTTCGAGTCCCCTGGTGGGTTGAGTGTCTAAAAAGTTATATATATATATATATATATATATATATATATATATATATATATATATATATATATATATATATATATATATATATATATATATATATATATATATATATATATATTAGTATATTTTGGTAGCAGTCTTTCCTGTAGACATATATTATTAAATATGACCGAAAAAATAAGATTAATAATTCTAACACGAATTTTCTCAATCTTTCGTACATTACGCTTCACTGTTGGAGGTAAATCAAAAATCAATTCTCCAAAATTCATTTTTATTTCTAGTCTGACGCGACACGGGCGCGTTTCGTAAAACTTATTACATTTTCAAAGACTTTAGTTCACAAATACACAACTGATTAGAACTTACGTATCTCCGATTTTATATCTACATTTGAGTGAGGTGGGAGGGGTGATGTGGCATTAACACAACACAGAACAAGAGGGGATATTAATAGGGTATTAAAAGTATCAACACAAGACAGAACACAAACAATGGGTATTGAATAGAAGTGTTTGTAGAAAGCCTATTGGTCTATATTTCTTGATGCTTCTATATTGGAGCGGAGTCTTGAGGTGGGTAGAATATAGTTGTGCAATAATTGGCTGTTGATTGCTGGTGTTGACTTCTTGATGTGTAGTGCCTCGCAAACGTCAAGCCGCCTGCTATCGCTGTAACTATCAATGATTTCTGTGTTGTTTACTAGGATTTCTCTGGCGATGGTTTGGTTGTGGGAAGAGATTATATGTTCCTTAATGGAGCCCTGTTGCTTATGCATCGTTAAACGCCTAGAAAGAGATGTTGTTGTCTTGCCTATATACTGGGTTTTTTGGAGCTTACAGCCCCCAAGTGGGCATTTGAAGGCATAGACGACGTTAGTCTCTTTTAAAGCGTTCTGTTTTGTGTCTGGAGAGTTTCTCATGAGAAGGCTGGCCGTTTTTCTGGTTTTATAGTAAATCGTCAGTTGTATCCTCTGATTTTTGTCTGTAGGGATAACGTTTCTATTAACAATATCTTTCAGGACCCTTTCCTCCGTTTTATGAGCTGTGGAAAAGAAGTTCTTGTAAAATAGTCTAATAGGGGGTATAGGTGGTGTGTTAGTTGTCTCTTCAGAGGTTGCATGGCTTTTCACTTTCCTTCTTATGATGTCTTCGATGAAACCATTGGAGAAGCCGTTATTGACTAGGACCTGCCTTACCCTACAGAGTTCTTCGTCGACTTGCTTCCATTCTGAGCTGTGGCTGAGAGCACGGTCGACATATGCGTTAACAACACTCCTTTTGTACCTGTCAGGGCAGTCGCTGTTGGCATTTAGGCACATTCCTATGTTTGTTTCCTTAGTGTAGACTGCAGTGTGGAAACCTCCGCCCTTTTCCATGACTGTTACATCTAGAAAGGGCAGCTTCCCATCCTTTTCCATCTCGTAAGTGAAACGCAGCACGGAACTCTGCTCAAATGCCTCCTTCAGCTCTTGCAGATGTCTGACATCAGGTACCTGTGTAAAAATGTCGTCAACATACCTGCAGTATATGGCCGGTTTCAAGTTCATGTCGACTAAGACTTTTTGCTCGATGGTACCCATGTAGAAGTTTGCAAACAGGACACCTAGGGGAGAACCCATGGCGACCCCATCTACTTGCTTATACATGTGCCCATCCGGGCTCAAGAAGGGTGCCTCTTTAGTACAAGCTTGGAGTAGTTTCCTCAGAATATATTCTGGCATGTCAAGAGGAGTACAGGCTGGATCACGATACACTCTGTCGGCTA
This sequence comes from Procambarus clarkii, assembly GCF_040958095.1. Taxonomy (NCBI): domain Eukaryota; kingdom Metazoa; phylum Arthropoda; class Malacostraca; order Decapoda; family Cambaridae; genus Procambarus; species Procambarus clarkii. Next base: position 17,249,779 of record NC_091196.1, read on the forward strand.
TCATTCCGATTGTCTCGTCCACAGGTACGTTGGTAAACAGCGATTCTACGTCCAACGAGGCTCTTATCCCTGTGGCCCGTGTGCCCCGCAGTAAGTCAACAAATTCCTTTGGAGACTTCAGGCTGAAGGCGCAAGGATCATAAGGAGTCAGCAGGCCATTGAGTCGCTTCGCCAGTCTGTACGTGGGTGTGGGTATCTGGCTAATGATTGGCCGAAGTGGGTTTCCAGGCTTGTGCGTCTTGACATTTCCATACGCATATCCAGGTTTATATTCCCCAATGATCTTTGGCAGGTGGAGTCCGGATTTCTTGGCGTTCACAGTTTCGATCAGTTTGTTGACCTTTGCTTTTAATTCGGCTGTAGTGTCCTTCGTTACCCTTTGGAACTTAGTTTGGTCAGAGAGTATGATGTTCATTTTCGCCAGATATTCGTCTTTTTTAAGAATGACATATATTGGCGACTTGTCACCTCTCCTGACAACTATCTCCTTGTTCTCACGAAGGCTTTTAGCTGCCGCTTTAAGCTCGGGGGACAGTATGGTGCTTCTGTAGTTGCCTCGATTCTTTCCTCCTTCTGCAATAAGTTCTGCTTGTAAGGTATCTTTGGTAGTGACCTTCTTTTGTGTCTCGAGGTCGAATATGTCGTCCAACAGAATTTCCAACTCTACTTTCCGGGCCATCTCACTCGGTCTGGACATAACATGACAGTTTATGCCCAGATTTAGGAGAGTGACTTGGTCCTCAGTGAGGTTAATTCCTGCAAGGTTCAGGAAGCCATCTCTTGGTCGTGGATTTTCGAATTTTGGAGAATTGATTTTTGATTTACCTCCAACAGTGAAGCGTAATGTACGAAAGATTGAGAAAATTCGTGTTAGAATTATTAATCTTACTTTTTCGGTCATATTTAATAATATATATATATATATATATATATATATATATATATATATATATATATATGTATATATATATATATATATATATATATATATATATATATATATATATATATATATATATATATATATATATATATATATGCAACATCTATATAAAGAAAAATGTAAATGTTCGTTTGTTTTTATATACATACTATATAGCTGTCATGTCTGTGACAGGAAAAAACATGCTTTTTCGAAAAACTGTATTTTTCATGTGAGGGAAATCTTCGAAACCTCTTTAAAGATTGCTTTGAAATTTTGACACAACGATGCATTCAAATAGGCGCGTGTTTTTATATTCCTAACTATATACATGACTCACCTGTGACAGAAAAATATTTTTTTTTTTTTTTTAAGTAGCGCCATCCGTTGGACGCAAGAGTAACACACGCTGTAACGTTGGACGCAAGAGTAACACACGCTGTAACGTTGGACGCAAGAGTAACACACGCTGTAACGTTGGACGCAAGAGTAACACACGCTGTAACGTTGGACGCAAGAGTAACACACGCTGTAATCTCCGAAAGTTCTTCACCTTTGCTTTGCTTTGCTTTGAAATTTTGATACAACGTTCCATTCAATACGTGCGTATTTTTATATACAATTTATTTATTTTTATTTTTTATTTAGGTAAGGTACATACATACAATAAATATTTACAAGGATTGTTTAACTTATAGGTATAGCTAGTACATACAATGCCTAAAGCCACTATTACGCAAAGCGTTTCGGGCATAAAATACCTAATATACCTACATAATACCTACTATATACAGGCGAGGAGTCACAATAACGTGGCTGAAATATGTTGATCAAACCACACACTAGAAAGTGAAGGGACGACGGCATTTCGGTCCGTCCTGGGCCATTCTCAAGTAGATTGTGCATTCTCACAATCGACTTGAGAATGGTCCAGGACGGAACGAAACGTCGTCGTCGATTCACTTTCTAGTGTGTGGTTTGGTCAACCTACTATATACATGCCACACCTGTGACAGGTAAAAACTTGCTTTTTTTCTAAAAACATCGCCATCTGTTGCATGTAAGTGCAACACTCGCAATACTAAATATGTTACAATTCCATTTCAATATTTCCGACTGCATTGATAAATTGAAGTTTCATAGATTTCGATTTATTTCTATTTTGATATAATTATTTTGTGTGACATTGCGTTGGAAATGAGCTGTGTTGTTTACCATACTGTTCATTTCGTGCGTAAAGTTTATTTTTTATTTTTTCATTGTTTTTCATTTCGTTTTTTTAACTTTTTCTTATATTTCAATGATGAGAACATCAGGTCATTTTATGTTCCTAATTTTCTGATGGGAACATCAGATCATTTGGTAATACATCGGACGAAGGAGTGGGGAATGGTGGGGAGGGCGAGGGGATGGGAGAGGGGGATGGTGGGGGAGGACAAGGGAACAGGGTGAGGGGGGGGGGTTAATTGGGAGGAAGAGGGGACAGGGGAGTTGGGGATGGTGGAGACGAGGGGACGGACAGGGGAATGGAGAATGGTGGGGAGGACAAGGGGACAGGAGAGTTGCGGATGGTGGGGGAGGACGAGGGGATGGGGAAAATGAGAATGGTAGGGAGGACGAGAGGACGAATAGACGGTGGAGTGGAGAATGGTTAGGAGGACGATGGGACGGGGGAGTGAGCAATGGTGGGGAGGACAAAGGAAAGGGGGGAGATTGAATGGTGTGGAGGACGAGGGGACAGGGGAGTGGGGAATGGTTGGGAGGACGATGGGATGGGGGAGTGAGCAATGGTTGGAAGGATGAGGGGATGGGGATTTGAAATAGTGGGGAGGACTGGGAGACACGGAAAGGTTGCTGTGGTTCAGCAACACACACATGCATTGCTCTTCCACAGCAATGCATGGCCAGGGTGCAGCTGTGTTTTTCATGTGAGGGAAATCTTCAAAACCTCTTTACTGATTGCTTTGAAATTTTGACGCAACATTGCACTCGAATACGCGCATGTTTTTATATACCTATTATATACATGCCACACCTGTGACAGGTAAAACAGATTATTTTTTAAAAACAGCGCCATCTGTTGGACGTAAAAGGAACACATGCTATACTAAATATGTTATGATTCCATTTTAGTGTTTCCAATTGCATTGTTAAATTGAATTTTCATAGATTTCAATTTATTTTAATTTTGATTTAATTATTTTGTGACACTGCGTTGGAATTGAGCCGTGTTGTTTACCATACTGTTCATTTCGTGAGTATAGTTTATTTATTTTTGTTTTTTCATTTTTTCATTTCGTTTTTTTTTAACTGTTCTCATTTTCTTCATGGGAACATCAGATCATTTGGGAACGCATCGAACGGGGGAGTGGGGAATGGTGGGGAGGACGAGGGGACTGGGGAGGGGGGGATTTTGGGGAAGGACGGGGGGGGGGACGGAGGAGGGGTTGCTGCGGCTCAACAACGCCCATGTGTTGCTGAGCCACAGCAACCAGTGGCCGGGTACAACTACTACTGCTAATAATAATTAAAATTAATATAACAAATAATTATTAGGGCAAGACTGACCTTTGGCTCCGACAGAGAGATGACCCAGACACACGATGAGAACCAGCCACTTCATCCTGTGGGAGACACGCCATTACTAACAGCTGGTAGACGGTTGGAACAAGTTAGTTGAGAAGGTGGTGGAGGCCAAGACCGTCAGTAGTTTCAAAGCGTTATATGACAAAGAGTGCTGGGAAGACGGGACACCACGAGCGTAGCTCTCATCCTGTAACTACACTTAGGTAATTACAGCTCCCTCAGACACCAGTATGTGTCACACAGCTCTCTCAGGCACTAGTATGTGTCACACAGCTCCCTCAGGCACCAGTATGTGTCACACAGCTCTCTCAGGCACTAGTATGTGTCACACAGCTCCCTCAGGCACCAGTATGTGTCACACAGCTCTCTCAGGCACTAGTATGTGTCACACAGCTCCCTCAGGCACCAGTATGTGTCACACAGCTCTCTCAGGCACCAGTATGTGTCACACAGCTCTCTCAGGCCCCAGTATGTGTCACACAGCTCTCTCAGGCACCAGTATGTGTCACACAGCTCCCTCAGGCACCAGTATGTGTCACACAGCTCCCTCAGGCACCAGTATGTGTCACACAGCTCTCTCAGGCACCAGTATGTGTCACACAGCTCCCTCAGGCACCAGTATGTGTCACACAGCTCTCTCAGGCACTAGTATGTGTCACACAGCTCCCTCAGGCACCAGTATGTGTCACACAGCTCTCTCAGGCACCAGTATGTGTCACACAGCTCTCTCAGGCCCCAGTATGTGTCACACAGCTCTCTCAGGCACCAGTATGTGTCACACAGCTCCCTCAGGCACCAGTATGTGTCACACAGCTCCCTCAGGCACCAGTATGTGTCACACAGCTCTCTCAGGCACCAGTATGTGTCACACAGCTCCCTCAGGCACCAGTATGTGTCACACAGCTCTCTCAGGCACCAGTATGTGTCACACAGCTCCCTCAGGCCCCAGTATGTGTCACACAGCTCTCTCAGACACCAGTATGTGTCACACAGCTCTCTCAGGCACCAGTATGTGTCACACAGCTCTCTCAGGCCCCAGTATGTGTCACACAGCTCCCTCAGGCCCCAGTATGTGTCACACAGCTCCCTCAGACACCAGTATGTGTCACACAGCTCTCTCAGGCACCAGTATGTGTCACACAGCTCCCTCAGGCCCCAGTATGTGTCACACAGCTCCCTCAGACACCAGTATGTGTCACACAGCTCTCTCAGGCACCAGTATGTGTCACACAGCTCTCTCAGGCACCAGTATGTGTCACACAGCTCTCTCAGGCACCAGTATGTGTCACACAGCTCCCTCAGGCACCAGTATGTGTCACACAGCTCCCTCAGACACCAGTATGTGTCACACAGCTCTCTCAGGCACCAGTATGTGTCACACAGCTCTCTCAGGCACCAGTATGTGTCACACAGCTCCCTCAGGCACCAGTATGTGTCACACAGCTCCCTCAGGCACCAGTATGTGTCACACAGCTTCCTCAGGCACCAGTATGTGTCACACAGCTTCCTCAGGCACCAGTATGTGTCACACAGCTCCCTCAGGCACCAGTATGTGTCACACAGCTCCCTCAGGCACCAGTATGTGTCTCACAGCCCCTCTCACATCTCCTGGCGCCTATTTACTTATAGGTGAACAGAGGCATTAGGTAAAAGATAACACGTACAATCATTTCTTTTCCGCCGGGAAACAAGCCCGGGATTCCGGATTATGAGCCGGGGTTGTTCACCCAGGAGGGTTGTTGAACAAGCCAAGAGGGTTGTTGAACAAGCCAGGAGAGTTGTTGAACAAGCCAAGAGGGTTGTTGAACAAGCCAAGAGGGTTGTTGAACAAGCCAGGAGAGTTGTTGAACAAGCCAGGAGGGTTGTTGAACAAGCCAGGAGGGTTGTTGAACAAGCCAGGAGGGTTGTTGAACAAGCCAAGAGGGTTGTTGAACAAGCCAGGAGGGTTGTTGAACAAGCCAAGAGGGTTGTTGAACAAGCCAGGAGGGTTGTTGAACAAGCTAGGAGGATTGTTGAACAAGCCAGGAGGGTTGTAGTGACCCGAAAGGGTCCCTTCAGCAGTCTCCAGTTAATTTTTTTAATTAACTGTGTTCTAGTTAGTTGAAGGGGTCCACTCCATCCGCCTCCAGTCAGTTAACTGTTGTATGGTGACCCCTGAAGGGTCCACTCCAGCGTCATACTGGGTACCAGAATGAGCGCCAACAGGTAGACGACCCGACCAGAGGACGACTAATGCTCCGTCAGACGACTTCAAGACAAATCCGCAAAAAATAGAGAATAATCCGCCTTATGATCCAACCCACTTACGTGGAATGAATAGAGCAAGGACGTTTCCCTCCCTCCAGGACATTTATTATGTGATCACGAGGACGTTTCGGTTCATCCTGGACTCTTATCGTGTTACTCTTGATAAGGGTCCACGATAGACCGAAACGTCGCCCTATTAGCGTACAGAAAGAACCGAAACGTCGCCCCATTCGCGTACAGAAAGGACCGAAACGTCGCCCCATTAGCGTACAGAAAGGACCGAAACGTCGCCCCATTAACGTACAGAAAGGACCGAAACGTCGCCCCATAAGCGTCCAGCAAGGACCGAAACGTCAACCACTTCCTCTACTTTCATGAATGGTTTTGTTACGTGTTTCCGAGAGACTGTGAGTGTGTGGAGGGGCGGTGGAGCCCATACATCACCTCACTAGTACACCGGCGTCGTCAACACTTCCAGGTCTGCAGGTACACTTGACACTACCCGGCCAGCCACGAACTGTGGTCCCCACTGCTGCCTGGGTTTTATACCCCTCAGTGACTTTCTACCTGGGTTATCCTACGAGTGTCGGGGACTTGTTATAAATAGTTCCTACAGGACTTCCTCGTCTCTCCAGCAGCCGCCGCAGAAAGTTACCTGGAGGCTGAAGTTGCTGTTACACTGTGGTTCTACTTCTGGAGACTGGTTCTACGTCTGGATTAACCCTGGGATTGACCGGTACACGGCAGGATAATAACATTTTCCACTTGAAGGACGAGCAAAACCCAGAATTAAATGGGCCGCAAATAGTAAGATCAATTAATATTCCATACAGTTTCCTGCTGCGGGATGTATGAGGAAAATAGTGAGAGGTGGAGTATATTTAGTGTGGTGGAGGCTGGTGTGTGAGGGTGTGGGTGTGAGGGTGTGTGGGTGTAACACGCCACAGTGGGCGGTTCATCCACCCACTGAAGGATGACAACAGTTCCAAGCACCAAGGCAGATGCTGTAGACTCTCCTCACAGCCTCTACCCCTCACACTTGTGGCTCAAGGGTTCCGCTACACAATAAGACTCGTTTAGTGATGAAGCAACTCAATATATTTATACAAAAATACATAGATGACCCCTAAGAACTACTGTACAACAATATATGACCTTTCAGGTGGTTCCAAGAGACGGTGACAAAGATTTCCAAATAAATTAACATTGATCATCCCACAGGCTGACCACAGAGGGCGTTCACAGCGCCATCCCCGCGGCGTGGCTGGCTCCTGAGGGAGGAACCCCGCAGCAGGAGTGAGATCTAGCCGCACAGGGGCGGGAAGGAGGCGCCGTTGACGGTGCAGTAGAAGGAGACGGAGAAGGTAGTGGAGCTGTTGATGGAGGTGGTGGTGACGGTGTAGACGGAGGTGGTGGTGCTCCAGATGGTGAGGGCGATGCGGCCCTCCCGGCCCCCTGACGACGACAGCTCCGGCACTGAGCCGTGCAGCTCTTCGCTGTAACGAAAACATTCATGATAAGAGACGGCGCGTCGGAGCGGCAACCACACCTGGCTAATATTATCAAACATTAAAGTACGTGTGAGTGTGGACCCACTTCCGGTACACCGAGTCGTTTAATATCATGCAAATGTTAACTCATGTCACCATCAGTGGGAAGTGAGGTGTGCTGGACAGCACTCCCACCAGCACACCACACATACGGGCCCGAGTTCAAGCCCGGGGCGCGGCGACGGAGGAAGCATGTACGTTTAGGTTAGGGTTTCGGGAAATGAAAGCTTCGGTTATTATGAAAAGAACCAGAACTCATCAGCTCATGCGCATTTAGATGTCAACAAATATATATCTGTAAGAATGTTTGTTTGTCTGTGTCTGTCTGCCTGTCTGTCTGTCTGTCCATTCGGGAATAGAGGCCAGATGGTTGCGCTTTGCAACACGCAACTTTTAATGGTGACTTGTGATTGGGGAATGTCATAGGATGGTTGGGGTCGGCCCCCCATGCCCCGCTTAAGTAAGAGTGACTCCTATTGCGACAACCAACATGTCCTATGAGATCTCAAATATGATGCTTGTGTGTTCATAAAGAACTTTCAAACATAGTTAACGGCTGTTGTCGACGTTGCATCAACGTCGATAAATGGATAGATAAACGGATAGATAAACGGATATATAGGTGTTCCAGCTAGGAGTAAGTGAGGAAGGTGGTGGCATACTCACTAGTCATTCTCCAGCCCCCAGTTGTTGACTGATGAGTACCGCTTGTAGCGACGGCGCTGGCAGACCTTTGCGTTAATGACGAGGGCGCAGGTGTAGGGCGTGACGGTGGTGGAGGTGGTGAAGGAGATGGCTGTCTTGGTCGACCTGGCTGCCACGATCCTCGCATCTTCCTCGCTGCGTCCTGTTCAGTACAGATACTCTTTTGGTCATGTGGACTATGTAATCACGCGAAGACACGCACACAGCGTGTCCAGGAAGATCCTTAAGGTATGGAATACCAATGCAGAAGGAGTTACAAATAAAGCAGAGGAAATTAAAGAAAGGGTTAAAGAAAAGGAACCTGAGATTATTGCAATAGTGGAAACCAAAATATGCGAAATGATCTTTGATGCAATATTTTCAGATAATAATATTACCTGGAGTAATATTTATTATTACCTGGAGGCCAAGTAATATCTCAAGTATTTCTTGCCCGAAATGTTGTGTGTATTAGCAGCTTCATACATAATATACACTAGCTCTGTCTAGAAATCCACATTCTGCTTCTAACTAATTTTGTATGTAGGTACTTTTACTTAAATAAATAATAATAATAATTATTATTATTTATTATTATTATTATATAATTAATAATACGAGAGAGGAAGCAAATTAGGGAGCAAGAGTTCTATTTCTAGTCAAAAGAAAGTGAACGTTTGAGGAAGTTGAAGATATTAAATAAAATGGATACACAGAAGACTATATGATTGACATCAGATGGAACAAAGATAAGGTTGACAACTCACAACCCTCAAGCAAACAACAGAAGACTCTGAGAGGAATAATAGAACACGCACATATGACCTGCCAGAGGACAGGACAGAGACGGTTGGGCTGCAGTACCGCAGAATTAAGCTGGAGGCAGTTGTAAATAAAATGACATCAGCAGCAAGCCCTACAGTGAGACACGCAAGAACATCGTCCAGGAACTTAAATTAGAACTCGTTGAGACTGAAGTACACTACCTACGTGAGACCAGTTTTAGAGTATGCAGCCCCATTTTGGAGGCCCATCTAAAAAAAAAAACACTTGAGAATACCAGAAGAGGTTCAGAAGTTTGCAACGAGGCAAGTTACGGAATTGCAAGTTATGAGGGTTGAAGAAAGACTGAAAGAACTAGACTTAATGTAACTAGAGAAATGGAGAGAGAGAGAGAACACATGGTAGAGATTTTTATAAAATACTTAAGGGGATTAACAAAGTGGAAAAAGAAGAGATGCTCAAAATGAACACCAAAATAGCAAGAGGCCATATATGTAAACCTACAAGAGGCCAGGTATGTAAACTTACAAGAGGCCAGGTATGTAAACTTACAAGAGGCCATATATGTAAACTTACAAGAGGCCAGGTATGTAAACTTACAAGAGGCCATATATGTAAACTTACAAGAGGCCATATATGTAAACTTACAAGAGGCCAGGTATGTAAACTTACAAGAGGCCATATATGTAAACTTACAAGAGGCCAGGTATGTAAACTTACAAGAGGCCATATATGTAAACTTACAAGAGGCCATATATGTAAACCTACAAGAGGCCATATATGTAAACTTACAACCTACAACCTCCAATTACCAATCTATATCTGTAGCGGTTGAGGTCACGTGATTCTAGTAAGCTTAAGAGCTACACTGAGATGAATGGAATCAGTGAAGCCTTTACCAATAAAATTTCGGAAAATTAAAGTGCCTTTTTCTGGAATACTGATAACAGGGACCTGGATACTGAGCTGTGTGACAGTTTCTGGCCAGCCCGTCCTCCTGTTGAGGAAGGACTTATAGAGACGATGAGCGACTTCTCAATAGACTTGTGAATGGTCCAGGACGGACCGAAACGTCGTCGTCCCTTCACCTTCTAGTGTGTGGTCTGGTCAACATAGTATATATATACCGACCTTCAACGTAATTGGAAAGTAGAAATCGGTACTATTGAAGTTGGACAAATTGGAAAAGATTTTCTATTTATGTTGCAAAGTCAAACTAAACTATGCCAACCTAAGATGAGTACACGCTATCTAATACACGCTATCTGAGAGTGAATTATTTGTGTGGTTGACTATCTGGTTGGGTGTGGCAGAGATGGCTGGGTGTGGCAGAGATGGCTGGGTGTGGCAGAGATGGCTGGGTGTGCCAGAGATGGCTGGGTGTGGCAGAGATGGCTGGGTGTGGCAGAGATGGCTGGGTGTGGCAGAGATGGCTGGGTGTGGCAGAGATGGCTGGGTGTGGCAGAGATGGCTGGGTGTGGCAGAGATGGCTGGGTGTGGCAGAGATGGCTGGGTGTGGCAGAGATGGCTGGGTGTGGCAGAGATGGCTGGGTGTGGCAGAGATGGCTGGGTGTGGCAGAGATGGCTGGGTGTGGCAGAGATGGCTGGGTGTGGCAGAGATGGCTGGGTGTGCCAGAGATGGCTGGGTGTGCCAGAGATGGCTGGGTGTGGCAGAGATGGCTGGGTGTGCCAGAGATGGCTGGGTGTGCCAGAGATGGCTGGGTGTGGCAGAGATGGCTGGGTGTGCCAGAGATGGCTGGGTGTGGCAGAGATGGCTGGGTGTGGCAGAGATGGCTGGGTGTGCCAGAGATGGCTGGGTGTGCCAGAAATGGCTGGGTGTGGCAGAGATGGCTGGGTGTGGCAGAGATGGCTGGGTGTGCCAGAGATGGCTGGGTGTGCCAGAGATGGCTGGGTGTGCCAGAGATGGATGGGTGTGCCAGAGATGGCTGGGTGTGGCAGAGATGGCTGGGTGTGGCAGAGATGGCTGGGTGTGGCAGAGATGGCTGGGTGTGTCAGAGATGGCTGGGTGTGGCAGAGATGGCTGGGTGTGGCAGAGATGGCTGGGTGTGTCAGAGATGGCTGGGTGTGTCAGAGATGGCTGGGTGTGGCAGAGATGGCTGGGTGTGCCAGAGATGGCTGGGTGTGGCAGAGATGGCTGGGTGTGGCAGAGATGGCTGGGTGTGCCAGAGATGGCTGGGTGTGCCAGAGATGGCTGGGTGTGCCAGAGATGGATGGGTGTGCCAGAGATGGCTGGGTGTGGCAGAGATGGCTGGGTGTGGCAGAGATGGCTGGGTGTGGCAGAGATGGCTGGGTGTGTCAGAGATGGCTGGGTGTGGCAGAGATGGCTGGGTGTGGCAGAGATGGCTGGGTGTGTCAGAGATGGCTGGGTGTGTCAGAGATGGCTGGGTGTGGCAGAGATGGCTGGGTGTGTCAGAGATGGCTGGGTGTGCCAGAGATGGCTGGGTGTGGCAGAGATGGCTGGGTGTGCCAGAGATGGCTGGGTGTGCCAGAGATGGCTGGGTGTGGCAGAGATGGCTGGGTGTGCCAGAGATGGCTGGGTGTGCCGGAGATGGCTGGGTGTGCCGGAGATGGCTGGGTGTGCCGGAGATGGCTGGGTGTGGCAGAGATGGCTGGGTGTGGCAGAGATGGCTGGGTGTGGCAGAGATGGCTGGGTGTGCCAGAGATGGCTGGGTGTGCCAGAGATGGCTCGGTGTGGCAGAGATGGCTGGGTGTGCCAGAGATGGCTGGGTGTGGCAGAGATGGCTGGGTGTGGCAGAGATGGCTGGGTGTGGCAGAGATGGCTGGGTGTGCCAGAGATGGCTGGGTGTGCCAGAGATGGCTCGGTGTGGCAGAGATGGCTGGGTGTGCCAGAGATGGCTGGGTGTGCCAGAGATGGCTGGGTGTGGCAGAGATGGCTGGGTGTGGCAGAGATGGCTGGGTGTGCCAGAGATGGCTGGGTGTGCCAGAGATGGCTGGGTGTGCCAGAGATGGCTGAGTGTGCCAGAGATGGCTGGGTGTGCCAGAGATGGCTGGGTGTGGCAGAGATGGCTGGGTGTGTCAGAGATGGCTGGGTGTGCCAGAGATGGCTGGGTGTGCCAGAGATGGCTGGGTGTGGCAGAGATGGCTGGGTGTGTCAGAGATGGCTGGGTGTGGCAGAGATGGCTGGGTGTGCCAGAGATGGCTGGGTGTGCCAGAGATGGCTGGGTGTGGCAGAGATGGCTGGGTGTGCCAGAGATGGCTGGGTGTGCCAGAGATGGCTGGGTGTGCCAGAGATGGCTGGGTGTGGCAGAGATGGCTGGGTGTGGCAGAGATGGCTGGGTGTCCCACACCAGACGGAACACTTGGGCTCAGTATCACTCAGCCATAACCAGCACTAAGAAAGAGGATGATAACATGGCGAGGCCAAAAGTTCCATAACATAACAAGAGATAACATAGGAGATAACATTACAAGAGAAAAGTTATATGAACTTTTGGGTGAAATAACAAAGATACAAAGTTCACACAGAAGGGGTTGTGAAGGTTATGAACTCGGGGACCAAGATGTTGTAATGTTTTCCAAGAGAAATATTCAACATTGAACAACATTGTTAGATACGGGAGTAGTTTAGTCTAAACCACCTAACTACACCTGTGGCACCCACCTGCATACCCCCTGCCCCCCATAATATTAAACACCTGTGACAACACTGTAACCCCCTGTTATTACAGGTTGCTACAGTGTCCAGGTGTTGAGAAAAGTTGTATGAAAGCTAAAATGGGAGTTATGATAGTTCCTTAAACATATACTGAGACAACCTTGAATACGGAACACGGTAACAGTATGTCTGTATGTGTGTCTTACAGGCTCTCTCTGCCAGGGTACAGCACCAGCTGTATCACACACCTCTGTATATTGTTAGTGTTAGGAGTAGTAACTTTTAGTGTAAGTAGTGTTAGGAGCTATGTTAGTGACATAGCTCGAGTGCAATTGTGTAAAATCTTGGTTTATGTCTCGGAGAGGCTGCAGGATCCAAGTAAATTCAGTAGAATTTTTGGTTGTAATTCTTATACCATGTCGTAGCTCAGTCGATTAAGGCAGCGTCTGGGATGCTCTCGGACGCAGGTTCGAATCCGCGTCACGGTCCTTGTGGATTTGTTCCCCTTTGTACTTGTTCCTAATGTAAAGAACTATGGAGCTTCTATGTCCTACTGTGTTAACTACTCAGCTGTTGCCCTAATCACACTGTCAATCAGTGTATGTGATTATATACTCATTGACTTTCCAGATTCAAACACCTCTGCCTTTCAGAGTGTATACCAATCACTTTACTCTACAAAGCTCTGTATTTTGTGGTGAGGTAAACTACTCGCCACAACATCTAACACGGTAGTTCTCTCTCTCTCTCTCTCTCTCTCTTGGTGCTCCAAAGCTTTTGACGAAGATGAACACGCCAAATGTTTTAGATAATTGCTGAACAGAAAATTTTGTCCCGTCATTGGTAGATATCGCTATATTTCTTATCAGGTATACATATTAGCTGTGAAATGTCGTGTCCTCTGAACATTTCTCACTAAATGTCGTGTCCTCTGAACATTTCTCACTAAATGTCGTGTCCTCTGAATATTTCTCACTAAATGTCGTGTCCTCTGAATACTTCTCACTAAATGTCGTGTCCTCTGAATACTTCTCACTAAATGTCGTGTCCTCTGAATATTTCTCACTAAATGTCGTGTCCTCTGAATACTTCTCACTAAATGTCGTGTCCTCTGAATACTTCTCACTAAATGTCGTGTCCTCTGAATACTTCTCACTAAATGTCGTGTCCTCTGAATATTTCTCACTAAATGTCGTGTCCTCTGAATACTTCTCACTAAATGTCGTGTCCTCTGAATACTTCTCACTAAATGTCGTGTCCTCTGAATACTTCTCACTAAATGTCGTGTCCTCTGAATATTTCTCACTAAATGTCGTGTCCTCTGAATATTTCTCACTAAATGTCGTGTCCTCTGAATACTTCTCACTAAAAATGGGGGTCAAACAAGGTGATGTTTTTAGTACTCTATTATTTGCTGTCTATCTTGATCCATTGTTGACAGAGATAAGAGTCAGTCGAGGTGACAGTCCCATAAGCAGTACTAAGCTGAGGGCTGAGCCACTAGGCTAAGCTGACACCGGGGGCCATTAAGCTGACACCGGGGGGGGGGGGGTGTTACGGAGGACGCTTCATGGACAACGCCATCTATTGGTGGTGGCGTGATACCAGTAAATGGCTCAAGATTCCTGCCTTGGCTGGCAAGTGAGGTCATTGTGGATGACCTCTGGTGAGGTGGCGACTCAAGATCAGCGCCATCTAGGTTGTGCTACGGAGCACTATATCAACGTCCCCAGTGAATAAGTGTTACTTCTTGGTTTCACCAATACTGTCCAATAACTGATGACGTGTTTGCGTCCACAGAGGTGACGTGGGGCAGCAGTGGTACTGAGGACGGCAGGATACCTTGGGCAGCCTAAGCTCTCTCGACTTAGTCCCGCCAGACGATTAAATAAGCCGCCGCCGATCAGAAGCAGCGTGTGTTGTCTGCATTTGGAGTAGCATTGGAAGAGATCGGCGTATCCCGGGACTGGCTAAGTGTAGAGACGAGCAACTGTGAGGTACCTGTTGAGGATTGTTACTAGCCAGTCGCTAGAGGCTTCTGCCAGGGGTTCGCTACCCCTGTATTGATTGCGTAGTGGCCCCAATCAGTGCCTGGTTGAGGTTCTCTGCCAGAACTTGGCTGGAGAGTGGTCGTGGGGTAGAGGTACCTCGTGATACTGTCGGTAGGCTGGCCCACAGGAAAGGTAAACTCGCCAGTGTTTCCCAGTACTGTCGTGTAGTGGAAAGACGGGGATTGACGGAGGCTGCATTGTGTGAGCGTCTTGGAGTGTTCACGACACTGTGCGAAAGCGACACTTGGAATATTACTACACTTGTACTTATATACATTTATATATATATATATATATATATATATATATATATATATATATATATATATATATATATATATATATATATGGTGAATATATTGGTGAAGGAAACAGTGTTTTGTTCATTCCCCCTTGTGATTATTCGTGCATTATCCGGCCAATTCCTTGACAACGACGACCGACTCGCAGTCGGATACTCAAACAAGTTCATACATCAAGAACCCGGTTACTGGTCCTACGTGGCCGTAATAGAGGGCCACTTAGCTGACACTGGGGGCCACTAAGCTGACACCGGGGGCCACTAACCTGACACTGGGGGCCACTAAGCTGACACTGGGGGCCACTAAGCTGACACTGGTGGCCACTAAGCTGACACCGGGGGGCCACTAAGCTGACACTGGGTGGCCACTAAGCTAACACTGGTGGCCACTAAGCTGACACTGGTGGCCACTAAGCTGAGGGCTGACACCGGGGGCCACTAAGCTGAGGGCTGACGCCGGGGGCCACTAAGCTGAGGGCTGACGCCGGGGGCCAATAAGCTGAGGGCTGACGCCGGAGGCCACTAAGCTGACACCGGGGGCCAATAAGCTGAGGGCTGACACCAGGGGCCACTAAGCTGAGGGCTGACGCCGGGGCCCACTAAGCTGACGCCGGGGGCCACTAAGCTGAGGGCTGACGCCGGGGGCCACTAAGCTGAGGACTGACGCCGGGGCCCACTAAGCTGACGCCGGGGGCCACTAAGCTGAGGGCTGACGCCGGGGGCCACTAAGCTGACGCCGGGGGCCAATAAGCTGAGGGCGGACGCCGGGGCCCACTAACCTGACGCCGGGGGCCACTAAGCTGAGGGCTGACACCGGGGGCCACTAAGCTGAGGGCTGACGCCGGGGGCCACTAAGCTGAGGGCTGACGCCGGGGGCCACTAAGCTGAGGGCTGACGCCGGGGGCTACTCACCATGTGTCGGGGTGGAGAGGAGACAGAGCGCCAGCAACACAACCAGGGGAGCCATGATGGTCCTGGAACACAAACACACACATTAGCCCACCCAGCCACGACCTGCGGGGTGGTAACACTCCATCACAACACTTAACCACTAAAACACACTACAACTAAAATACGTCACTAAAACTCTTCTCCACTACAACACTCCACTACAACACCACTACAACACTCCACCACAACACTCCACTACAACACTACTACAACACTCCACCACAACACTCCACTACAACACTACTACAACACTCCACTACAACACACCACCACAACACTCCACTACAACACTCCACTACAACACTCCACCACAACACTCCACTACAACACCACTACAACACTACTACAACACTCCACCACAACACTCCACCACAACACTCCACTACAACACTCGCCTGTTCATCACCAACATCTGTCGACACAGTTGTACAGCTGTCCGCTCCTGCACCTCGACCTCTGTACCACCAACTGCTGTCACCAGGGACGCTACCGGAGTGTCGACCTGAGTACCGGAGTGTCGAACCGGCTACCGGAGTGTCCAAGTGAGTACCGGAGTGTGGAACTTGGTACTGGTGGACGAGGGTGGAGGAGAGAGGGGCTCACTACAAGCTCTCCCCGTTATATACTCTTGTGGCTTACTGCTGGTTTTTTTGTTTTCAAGACGTGACGTTGGCACATCCTCCCTGGCCAACTGTTGACCCAAAACGGAAAACTGTTTTTAAAAAATTCTCTTCGTCTCGCATTCTGGACAACAACACACAATATGACGATGATCCGGTGGACGAGCAAATATATAATTGGTAAAATATTCAACTATGTCATTGGTAAAACCTCTTAGCCACTAAAGAATAAATTCGAAAAAAATAAAAAACGAATTTTAGAGGCAAGTTTCCTGGTAAAGTTTGGATGGGGTGGCGAACAGTGGGCTATATTTAGCAGCGGGGCCGTTGTTGGACCAGCAGGGGCCCAGGGTCGCCGTCGACCGTGGCTCCCCGCGCGTCTCAGACCTGCTCCTCACATTACCTTTATACCGTCAAGACTCCGGCGCTCTGCTGGTAACTCACTGGAACAAATCCACAAGGGCCGTGACGAGGATTCGAACCTGCGTCCGGGAGCATCCCAGACACTGCCTTAATCGACTGAGCTACGACAGGGTTAAAAAGAGTTGAAACCGAAGTTCTACTGAACTTACTGGATCCCGTAGCCTCTCCGAGGCACAAACTAGGATTTTACACAACTTCCCCCTGCACCCGAGCTATGTCAATGCAGTGTCTGGGATGCTCCCGGACGCAGGTTCGAATCCTCGTCACGGCCCTTGTGGATTTGTTCATTTGATGCATCACGTTAGTGTGATCTCTGTGTGTAATGATGTAAGGGCGAAGAGGGAGAACGGCCTGTTGACATAGCTCGGGTGCAGGGGGGGGGGGATTATTTTGTTGCCGCCGACGACGGCTAGTTTATTGGTCACCCCATACTCATCCTGTGAGCGGTAGTTTATTGTGCACCCCATACTCATCCTGTGAGCGGTAGTTTATTGGTCACCCCATACTCATCCTGTGAGCGGTAGTTTATTGGTCACCCCATACTCATCCTGTGAGCGGTAGTTTATTGGTCACCCCATACTCATCCTGTGAGCGGTAGTTTATTGGTCACCCCATACTCATCCTGTGAGCGGTAGTTTATTGGTCACCCCATACTCATCCTGTGAGCGGTAGTTTATTGGTCACCCCATACTCATCCTGTGAGCGGTAGTTTATTGGTCACCCCATACTCATCCTGTGAGCGGTAGTTTATTGGTCACCCCATACTCAT
The DNA here is from genome assembly GCF_040958095.1 of Procambarus clarkii. Classification (NCBI taxonomy): domain Eukaryota; kingdom Metazoa; phylum Arthropoda; class Malacostraca; order Decapoda; family Cambaridae; genus Procambarus; species Procambarus clarkii. The sequence continues at coordinate 17,267,303 of NC_091196.1, forward strand.
CCTGTGAGCGGTAGTTTATTGTGCACCCCATACTCATCCTGTGAGCGGTAGTTTATTGGTCACCCCATACTCATCCTGTGAGCGGTAGTTTATTGGTCACCCCATACTCATCCTGTGAGCGGTAGTTTATTGTGCACCCCATACTCATCCTGTGAGCGGTAGTTTATTGGTCACCCCATACTCATCCTGTGAGCGGTAGTTTATTGGTCACCCCATACTCATCCTGTGAGCGGTAGTTTATTGTGCACCCCATACTCATCCTGTGAGCGGTAGTTTATTGGTCACCCCATACTCATCCTGTGAGCGGTAGTTTATTGGTCACCCCATACTCATCCTGTGAGCGGTAGTTTATTGTGCACCCCATACTCATCCTGTGAGCGGTAGTTTATTGTGCACCCCATACTCATCCTGTGAGCGGTAGTTTATTGTGCACCCCATACTCATCCTGTGAGCGGTAGTTTATTGGTCACCCCATACTCATCCTGTGAGCGGTAGTTTATTGGTCACCCCATACTCATCCTGTGAGCGGTAGTTTATTGTGCACCCCATACTCATCCTGTGAGCGGTAGTTTATTGGTCACCCCATACTCATCCTGTGAGCGGTAGCGCAAAAACATTACAGAGGGCACATCAGACCTCATCTTAGATTATTACATAAACAATTTCATCTGTCCTTCACACCTTATAGTTACAATGTCAGATAGTTACAGAGAAAGTGCTATTACAAGAGCTATATATTTACAGTAAGTCATCATACATTAATGGTAGGTCTTATCGCTAATACATAATAGTTTGACCAATGCGGATATTACAGAGTCATAGGGGAGCTTCTGTTTATTATTAGTCCTCACAATACACTACTTGTTTCTGAATCTCATATGTCGGTCATCTACTGGAAGCGAAATATGGGTACAGTGCAAGGATTTCAGGTAATTTATCCATGGTAATAAGATAGGTTGCCATATCATACAGAGTGAGCTTAAATTTATCTCTAAATGGCTCAATTTTACTACAATCCAAGATATAGTGTTGGAGTGTGTGTCCCTGCCTATGTCCACACACTTTACACTTTACTTCATCTAGATCCCTATACAAGCCCAACTGCCAGAGATACTTGTAGCCAAGTCTTATACGAGCTGTGACAACATCTGTTAGTCTACTGACTTTGTTACTTGTCCCATACACATGTTTTACTTCACTTATTTCATTGTGATGAACAATGGACCTGCTAGTTCCAGTTTGCACTGTTCTACTTTCTTCAAATCCATCCAGGAGTTCTCGTCTAATGACACTTTTAAGGGACCTATTTGATAACTCAAGATTCCGTTCAATACTGTCTTTATTTACTGCAGCCTTAGCAAGGGCGTCAACTTTTTCATGTTCCTGCAGGCCAATGTGAGAAGGAATCCACAACATTTTTATATTTACTAAGTATTCTTATATATCTACGTCTAGCTTAATGGAGTTGTGTAAAATCCTGGTTTGTGCCTCGGAGAGGCTACGGGATCCAGTAAGTTCAGTAGAACTTCGGTTTCAACTCTGTTTAACCATGTCGTAGCTCAGTCGATTAAGGCAGTGTCTGGGATGCTCCCGGACGCAGGTTCGAATCCTCGTCACGGCCCTTGTGGATTTGTTCATTTGATGCATCACGTTAGTGTGATCTCTGTGTGTAATACCCACTGGAACTCTACTTGTAAACTGGGAGTATACCCACTGGGGGTTCTGCTTGCAAGCAAGGAGTATACCCACTGGAGCTCTGCTTGCAAGCAAGGAGTATACCCACTGGGGTTCTGCTTGCAAGCAAGGAGTATACCCACTGGAGCTCTGCTTGCAAGCAAGGAGTATACCCGCTGGAGCTCTGCTTGCAAGCAAGGAGTATACCCGCTGGAGCTCTGCTTGCAAGCAAGGAGTATACCCGCTGGAGCTCTGCTTGCAAGCAAGGAGTATACCCGCTGGAGCTCTGCTTGCAAGCAAGGAGTATACCCGCTGGAGCTCTGCTTGCAAGCAAGGAGTATACCCGCTGGGACTCTGCTTGTAAGCAAGGAGTATAACCACTGGGGATCTGCTTGTAAGCAAGGAGTATACCCACTGGAGCTCTGCTTGCAAGCAAGGAGTATACCCGCTGGAACTCTGCTTGCAAGCAAGGAGTATACCCGCTGGAGCTCTGCTTGCAAGCAAGGAGTATACCCGCTGGAGCTCTGCTTGCAAGCAAGGAGTATACCCGCTGGAGCTCTGCTTGCAAGCAAGGAGTATACCCGCTGGAGCTCTGCTTGCAAGCAAGGAGTATACCCACTGGGACTCTGCTTGTAAGCAAGGAGTATAACCACTGGGGATCTGCTTGTAAGCAAGGAGTATACCCACTGGAGCTCTGCTTGCAAGCAAGGAGTATACCCACTGGGACTCTGCTTGTAAGCAAGGAGTATAACCACTGGGGATCTGCTTGTAAGCAAGGAGTATACCCACTGGAGCTCTGCTTGTAAGCAAGGAGTATAACCACTGGGGATCTGCTTGTAAGCAAGGAGTATACCCACTGGGACTCTGCTTGTAAGCAAGGAGTATAACCACTGGAGCTCTGCTTGCAAGCAAGGAGTATACCCACTGGAGCTCTGCTTGCAAGCAAGGAGTATACCCGCTGGAGCTCTGCTTGCAAGCAAGGAGTATACCCACTGGAGCTCTGCTTGCAAGCAAGGAGTATACCCACTGGAGCTCTGCTTGCAAGCAAGGAGTATACCCACTGGAGCTCTGCTTGCAAGCAAGGAGTATACCCACTGGAGCTCTGCTTGCAAGCAAGGAGTATACCCACTGGAGCTCTGCTTGCAAGCAAGGAGTATACCCACTGGAGCTCTGCTTGCAAGCAAGGAGTATACCCACTGGAGCTCTGCTTGCAAGCAAGGAGTATACCCACTGGGACTCTGCTTGTAAGCAAGGAGTATAACCACTGGGGATCTGCTTGCAAGCAAGGAGTATACCCACTGGGACTCTGCTTGTAAGCAAGGAGTATACCCACTGGGACTCTGCTTGTAAGCAAGGAGTATAACCACTGGGGATCTGCTTGCAAGCAAGGAGTATACCCACTGGGACTCTGCTTGTAAGCAAGGAGTATACCCACTGGGACTCTGCTTGTAAGCAAGGAGTATAACCACTGGGACTCTGCTTGTAAGCAAGGAGTATAACCACTGGGGATCTGCTTGCAAGCAAGGAGTATACCCACTGAAGCTCTGCTTGCAAGCAAGGAGTATACCCACTGGAGCTCTGCTTGCAAGCAAGGAGTATACCCACTGGAGCTCTGCTTGCAAGCAAGGAGTATACCCGCTGGAGCTCTGCTTGCAAGCAAGGAGTATACCCACTGGGACTCTGCTTGCAAGCAAGGAGTATACCCGCTGGAGCTCTGCTTGCAAGCAAGGAGTATACCCACTGGGACTCTGCTTGCAAGCAAGGAGTATACCCGCTGGAGCTCTGCTTGCAAGCAAGGAGTATACCCGCTGGAGCTCTGCTTGCAAGCAAGGAGTATACCCGCTGGAGCTCTGCTTGCAAGCAAGGAGTATACCCGCTGGAGCTCTGCTTGCAAGCAAGGAGTATACCCGCTGGAGCTCTGCTTGCAAGCAAGGAGTATACCCGCTGGAGCTCTGCTTGCAAGCAAGGAGTATACCCGCTGGAGCTCTGCTTGCAAGCAAGGAGTATACCCGCTGGAGCTCTGCTTGCAAGCAAGGAGTATACCCGCTGGAGCTCTGCTTGCAAGCAAGGAGTATACCCGCTGGAGCTCTGCTTGCAAGCAAGGAGTATACCCGCTGGAGCTCTGCTTGCAAGCAAGGAGTATACCCGCTGGAGCTCTGCTTGCAAGCAAGGAGTATACCCACTGGGACTCTGCTTGCAAGCAAGGAGTATACCCGCTGGAGCTCTGCTTGCAAGCAAGGAGTATACCCGCTGGAGCTCTGCTTGCAAGCAAGGAGTATACCCGCTGGAGCTCTGCTTGCAAGCAAGGAGTATACCCGCTGGAGCTCTGCTTGCAAGCAAGGAGTATACCCGCTGGAGCTCTGCTTGCAAGCAAGGAGTATACCCGCTGGAGCTCTGCTTGCAAGCAAGGAGTATACCCACTGGGACTCTGCTTGCAAGCAAGGAGTATACCCGCTGGAGCTCTGCTTGCAAGCAAGGAGTATACCCGCTGGAGCTCTGCTTGCAAGCAAGGAGTATACCCGCTGGAGCTCTGCTTGCAAGCAAGGAGTATACCCACTGGGACTCTGTTTGCAAGCAAGGAGTATACCCGCTGGAGCTCTGCTTGCAAGCAAGGAGTATACCCGCTGGAGCTCTGCTTGCAAGCAAGGAGTATACCCGCTGGAGCTCTGCTTGCAAGCAAGGAGTATACCCGCTGGAGCTCTGCTTGCAAGCAAGGAGTATACCCACTGGAGCTCTGCTTGCAAGCAAGGAGTATGCCCGCTGGAGCTCTGCTTGCAAGCAAGGAGTATACCCGCTGGAGCTCTGCTTGCAAGCAAGGAGTATACCCGCTGGAGCTCTGCTTGCAAGCAAGGAGTATACCCGCTGGAGCTCTGCTTGCAAGCAAGGAGTATACCCGCTGGAGCTCTGCTTGCAAGCAAGGAGTATACCCGCTGGAGCTCTGCTTGCAAGCAAGGAGTATACCCGCTGGAGCTCTGCTTGCAAGCAAGGAGTATGCAAGCCTGGTGTCCTGACCTATCTGGAAAATAGCTCAGTGTTTACCTTAATCTTTGTCTGATACACTTAAGAACCAAACGCACTTCAGGGTGTGTTTGTCTGCTCTGTTTTATGTAATTACCAATTTCTTCCTTATGTCCTTTTTAAAATTTCCAACTACTCTGACAAATTGTTGGTCTAGATAGACTTTCCTAATATTAATTGGTTATTCGACCTGATCAATGTACATGGTGTCTTACCCTGGATGTGTATTCCCTTGTGTTACGGTATCGACACCGACGCTGGAGTATGGCGTGGCGATTTCAGCCCCATCTATGGGTCTGCACTCCAACTCCCCGGTATTGGTGGCTACGCACACAACGCCATCTGTTGGTGGTGGCGTGGTATTGATGAAAGACTCAGGTTTCCTGCCCCAGTTTGAAGAGGAAGTCGATGATGATGACCTCTGGTGGGTGACATATCGAGATCAACTCTATCAAAGTTGTGGCTACAATTTACAATTTCAATTTCCCGGAGGAAGGGTGTTATTCTAGGGTCACCCAGTGTACTGTCCGTCTAGTTAATGACTTTTTATGTTCACAGAGGTGACATAAGGAGGCGATTGCATCAAGGAGGGCAGTTCACCTTGGGCAGTCCAAGATTTCTTGACTTGGTCCTGTGAGAGGGCAAAGCGGCCGCCGTCGGTAGTAGCAGTGTGTTAGCTGCTTGCTTATGCAGTGTTGTATGGGCCGATGACCCGGGATTGGCCAGGAAGAGTTACAAGACAACAGAGGTGCGTCTGTTGAGAAGTGCTGCTAGCAAGCTGCTAGAGACCTCTGCCAGGGTGTTAGCTACCCCTGTATAGGATTGTTAAGAGACTCTGTCAGCGTGTTGTTGAAACCCTCTGCCGGCGTGTATCTGGAGAGTGGAGATGGGATATTGACACATCGTGAAGATACGGTGTGGACTGGCCCATGTTGAAGAAGGTGAACTCGACGGTACCTGGAAAGTGGATTCACCGAGATTGATGAACACTGCCGATGTATTGTGTCCTGAGTGAAAGAGACACTATTGTAAATACGTGTAGTAATACTTTAATTTAACATACAGTATATATGTAGTGGTGAAGGTGTTAATATATTGATGAAGATGTGATTGTGTATTGTTTATCCGCCTTTTATTCTTTGCACTAATAGCTGACAGTCAGTTCTTGAAAGCTTACCACCGTCTTGGGGGTTGGATATAGTAGAGAAGGTTATAGCAGCAAGAGCCCGGTTACTGGCCCAAAGTGGCCGTAACACTTTGTCATGTCACCCACCGCTCGACCCACGGCCCGTCACAAGGACAGTCCATCTCCTGTGTTCAGGTGCACCCAATCCATCCTTTCCTCAAAATCAGCTTTACTGAACCCTAACAGTGTAATAGCCTTCTCTCGCATCAATTTTCATTGCTGTTGTAAATCTAATTCCTCTTTAATCACCCAGTTCGTTGGCTGTTTCCTCATTAGTAATAATTTATGTATTTCTCAGGACCAAATGCATAATATTATTGCTTCGGGTGAGAGCAATAACGAGCTGTATAAGGAGACATCTCTTATCATCTGCAGGAGCTCTTCTGCCTCTTTAGGAGGGCAAGAGTGGAGTGTCTTGCCCTCCCCCTCCCCCCCCCGCGAGGGTAAACTGCACCGGCCATACACATCACTCACAGTTGATATCTTTTCAGCTCTCCACAAATTGGTTTACTGTCTGATCCATTTACAGCCGGTGGTCCGAATATTACTCCAATTGGGGCTATCTCGTGTCCCTCCTCACTGCTGGTCATATTGTTCCGTGCAAGGCCCTCACTTGGTCTCCTCTTGCCATGCACATCAGATCTCTCTCTCTGTTATGGACCCGAGTCCAGCGTCGTAGCACGGAGCAGTGACGACAATGCCATCTGTGAGTCCGCTCCCGAAAACCCCTCCAAATGAACAATGCCATCTAGTGAGGACGGGATATACCGGCCACAGGGGCTGGATTCCCGTCTTAATCAGCTCGTAACATAGCCGCTGCTGACCTCTGGTGAGGTGGCGCTTAGACAGCAACGCCATCTATGGAGTGGATAGGTGGACGTTTGTGTCTAAGCCCGTAAGTGAGGTTCCCTAGTCCCAGTACTAATGATGTGTCTGATTACAGAGTCGACCTGGGACTGCTGTATTGGACAATGGATCAGTCTACCCAAGGCAGCCAAGGTTTCTCCACGAGTTTGCTGAAGAAGCTGCGAGTCACCCCCGGACGAACTCTGCTGAGAGTGTTAGCCTGCCTGTGACGTGGCAGTATCAGGAATCGCCTTATCCGGGGCTGGCTGGTGGAAGAGACTAGCCACTGTGGTGCTTAGAGAGGAGGGTGATCAGAGGGATCACATGAGGCTCCTGCCTAGGGCTTGGAACCCTAGTATCGGTCGTGGAGTGGCCTACACAGTGGAGCTGATCGGAACCTGCCAGCTACTGGCTGGATTGTGGTTGAAGGCCTCCACGACGGAGCATCCAGTGGGACTGTGATTTGGCTGGCCTGTGGCCAGGGTAGATTCGCCGAGAGAATCATAGAGGATTCATCGTGGGCCACTGAGAAAGGAACCAGGGCTACCCGAAGTGCGCACCGTGGAGCATCCTGTGTCTTCAGAGGAAGACAACTCTGTATATTATAGTGTATTTATAACCCCCATGTGACTGTTATATATTTATTTATGGTGGTGGTGAAATAATATATATAAATCAGAACATTTGTATCCCTCCCCCTTTAAGTTAACTTGCGTTATGGAACACATCCCTTGAAAGCCTCTACTAACTTGGGGCCGGATTCCCAAATTCTAATAACACCAGAAAAGAACCCGGTTACGCCCCAGTAGGGCCGTAACACTCTCTCTTGCAATGCACGTCAGATCTCTCTCTCTCTCTTGCAATGCACTTCAAATCTCTTCTCACAGCATCTTCAGCTATTTTCTATATGTTATGTCAACATGGAAAGACTTGCATCTCTCATCACCTGTTACTCGCCCAGCAGGTGTCTTGAGTTGATGTTCACCATGTTTCAGATACCCAGGTACTGAGTACACACCTGAGTGCTACTGTGGCCAGGTGCTGAGTACACACCTGAGTGCTACTGTGGCCAGGTGCTGAGTACACACCTGAGTGCTACTGTGGCCAGGTGCTGAGTACACACCTGAGTGCTACTGTGGCCAGGTGCTGAGTACACACCTGAGTGCTACTGTGGCCAGGTGCTGAGTACACACCTGAGTGTTACTGTGGCCAGGTGCTGAGTACACACCTGAGTGCTACTGTGGCCAGGTGCTGAGTACACACCTGAGTGCTACTGTGGCCAGGTGCTGAGTACACACCTGAGTGTTACTGTGGCCAGGTGCTGAGTACACACCTGAGTGCTACTGTGGCCAGGTGCTGAGTACACACCTGAGTGTTACTGTGGCCAGGTGCTGAGTACACACCTGAGTGCTACTGTGGCCAGGTGCTGAGTACACACCTGATATTTCTACCAAAAACACTATACACTTGCCTTTTTGAGAGTCTCGGTAGTACAGGTGGCTTAATTTCGTTCATGACGCATCAGCGGGATCCCGGGTTCAGTTCCTACAAGGGACAGAAATGGTTGGGCACGTATCATTTCACCTAATGCCTCTGTTCACCTGGCAGCAAATATACGTAGCCCCGTCCTTGTCTGAGCACCGCACACGTCAGAGACCCGCCCTTAAGCGTCGTCATAGTGTTGACCTGTTGTTAGTGGAGTGCCCCGGGGCTCTGTCCTGGGGTCTCTGTTGTTAGTGGAGTGCCCCGGGGCTCTGTCCTGGGACCTCTGTTGTTAGTGGAGTGCCCCGGGGCTCTGTCCTGGGACCTCTGTTGTTAGTGGAGTGCCCCGGGGCTCTGTCCTGGGACCTCTGTTGTTAGTGGAGTGCCCCGGGGCTCTGTCCTGGGGTCTCTGTTGTTAGTGGAGTGTCCCGGGGCTCTGTCCTGGGACCTCTGTTAGGGGAGTGCCCCGGGGCTCTGTCCTGGGACCTCTGTTGTTAGTGGAGTGCCCCGGGGCTCTGTCCTGGGACCTCTGTTGTTAGTGGAGTGCCCCGGGGCTCTGTCCTGGGGTCTCTGTTGTTAGTGGAGTGTCCCGGGGCTCTGTCCTGGGACCTCTGTTAGTGGAGTGCCCCGGGGCTCTGTCCTGGGACCTCTGTTGTTAGTGGACACCAGACCACCCCATCTGTCAGACATCTGGACCTAGATTTACGAAGCTCCGTGTATTTCTTCGTAAGTAAGTGTGTTACGAAGGTTCGTAAGTATTGCCTAAGGACGTTCCTACGCCCAATTCAGAAAGATTTATTTACGATGATTTTAGCAACTTCACTTAAATCTCGCTAGATGTCACTAGGGCTTTTCGTTTGGCCAATCAAAGAAAAGGTAACATTTTTCGTCTTACAGCTGTAGCCAATCACGACGGCTACATACAGGTGCTCATCCATTATCACTTGCCACTTATTTATGTCGAATTTTCTTATAAAATTAGTATATTTCGAAGTAAAACTGTTTTTTTCAACTTGTACAGCCAGCACCGACATTGTAGTAAACAAATATGTTATATATTTTTTTTTTTACCTACGTAATTCTAAGAGATATTTCGTGGTTTTCCTTGTCGCTCCGATTTGAGAAGTGATGGTATTTATTTACGTATATATTTACCTAAATTTACCCAAGGACCACTAACTATCTAGTGGCCTCGACGAGGACAAAAAGCCAGCGGCTTGTTAAGTCCCGCCAATTATCCTAATGATATTTTCTAGCTGGATTTTGGCATTTACGGCTTCAGCGGGTAGGCGGTTCCATGGATTTATAACCCTCTGGGTGAAAAAAAACATCTGTTTTCAGTCCTACTTGAGAGAACATACTCTCCAACACTATCAGTGATTGTCCTGTTATCAGTGACTTCAGACCAAATGATATGAGGTTCTTTGAGCTCTGTAATTACTTCATACACTCAGGAATATTGGAAGATAATCTTGTGCTACACCCAGATCTTGCCAGTGGAGGCTCATAGATCAGCCTTACACTTCTCGTTCTCTCCTGATGCCATGTATGACTGGCCATCCTGTGAGTTGAGGATGTTGGATGAGCTTGTAGCTGGTTTTTGATCTACACTGTGTGATCCTTCATACAGAATAGGGAAGCAGCACATTGCTGTGTATACCTAAACATGTTAAAAAACTACATTGTTTGAGAGGAGTCTTGTAGAAACTGTAAGGTTAATTACTTACCACTTGTGAAAATCGTGAAGTTGTTAAGTCTGTTACGGCCACTTGGACCAGTAACCGGGTTCTTGCTGTTATAACCTCTTTCACTATATCCAACCCCAAGTCGATGGTAAGCTTTCAAGAACTGGTTGTTTCAAGTAGTAGTGCAATGAATAAATAATGGGGGGAGGGATAAGCAATATACAATTTCCCTCATCAATATATTATAATATTAAAGTATGCCTACACCTATTTACAATGGTGTCTCTTTCATGCAGGACACAGCACAACGACAGTGTTCATCAAGCCCAGTGAATCCACATTCCAGGTACATGTTGTCCACTCATATTGGGAAACACTGGCGAGTTCACCTTCTACACGGGCCAGTCCACCCACACAGTATCATGATGTGTCTACACCCAACCTTTCGCTCTCCAGATACACACTGGCAGAGGGCTTCAGCAACACGCTGACAGGGGTCCCAAACTAACACACACAGGGGCAGCTAACACCCTGGCAGAAGCCTCTAGCAGCTTGCTAGCAGCACTTCACAATAGACACATCACTGTCTTTCGTAACTCTTACAGGCCAATCCCGGGTACGTCGGACCATACAACACTGAGTACATCGGCAGCTAACACACTGCTCTAATCAGACGGCGGCCACTTAGTCCTCACACAGGACCAAGTCAAGAGTTCGTGGACTGCTCCAGGTGAACTGCCCCAGCTCAATCGCCTCCATATGTCACCTCTGTGGACATAAAAACGTCATTAGCCAGATGGAGAGTACACTGGGTAACCCTGGGATAACACTCGTCCACCGGGGACTTGATATTACGCTTGTAGCCACAACCTAGATGGCGCTGATCTTGATACGCCTCCCACCAGAGGTCGTCATCATCGACCTCACATTCTGACTGAGGCAGGAAACCGGAGCCATTCACCGCTGCCACGCCACCACCAACAGATGGCGTTGTCTGTGTAGCCACCAATACCGGGGAGTTGGAGTACAGACCCATAGATGGCGCTGAATCGCCACTCTATACTCCAGTGACGGTGTCGATACCGTAACAAGTCAGAGTTGACTTGTTTTTTGTATTGAGGCTGGTATTTTCTTCCCTGATTCCATGTATGACTAACCACCCTGTGAGATAGGAGTATTAGATGAACTTATAGCTAGGTTTTATCTACACTGTGTAATCTTTCATATAGAATAGTGTAGCAGCACATTGCTGTTTATACCTAAGCTTCTTAACAAAAAAATCAGTAATAAAGGTTTTAAATTATAGTTTGTATTAATACCAGTATTATGCTTATTAAATCATGTTAACCATGGATCATTAAGATCTCTTGTTGATATGTAATAGTCATATTTCTTGTGAATCATTCATTAAATTGTGCAGTATGTCTCAGTTTTTCACTTCTTTGGATACACAGTAGAAAAAGAGTTTATTATTTAAATAACTGGATCAATATTTTTACAGGTGACAGGATTTGTCTGACTCACAGGTGCATTATCTGTTAACAAAATCAGTTTATTGTTATACACAATGGTGCTCCACAGCCTTCCCGGCTTGGTGCCTTCTTTTGCTAATTACTTATTGTTACACACAGCCCAATGGTGGAACAGGAAGACGTCTTGGACACAAATTTGTTCCACGCTAAATGTAAAGGAATCAGCTGAGCATTCCTCAAATAAAATACGCTGCCTCAGCTTATAAGATAAATAAAATAAGCATTTCTCAGAAATATAGCTGCCTCACCTATTGCTGATAATTTTGTTGGATCCGTGTACAGCAACGCCTTATAGTATTGGTATTCTAGAAAAATAAAGCAGTATTGTAATACAACCTGTAAGATGAAAACTACAAATTTATATATATATATATATTATATATATATATATATATATATATATATATATATATATATATATATATATATATATATATATAAATATATATATATATATATATATATATATATATATATATATATATATATATGGGGGTGTTAGACTGTGGTGCTCAGGATTATCTATCCTCCCATCCCCACATTCCACCCTTCTTCCATCTGCCCCTTGGCCCTCTTCAGTCCCCATCCCCTTCATCCCTCCCACTATCCCCTGCTTCCCTTCTCTTTTTTAACGGGCCTTAATATTCAGTTATAGTAATAACTATAGGCCTAAGTATTCACTTACAAAGGTTTTTGAAGTTTTTACCCTTACCCTGACTGGCTGTCCACTCAGTCGTCAGGCTGAGTGGACAGCGCTTGGGATTCGTAGTCCTAAGGTTCCGGGTTCAATCCCCGGCGGAGGCGGAAACAAATGGGCAGTTTCTTTCACCCCTGATGCCCCTGTTCACCTCGCAGTAAATAGGTACCTGGGAGTTAGACAGCTGCTACGGGCTGCTTCCTGGGGGTGTGTAACAATAAGGAGGCCTGGTCGAGGACCGGGCCGCGGGGACGCTAAGCCCAGAAATCATCTCAAGATAACCTCAAGATATTCCCTTATCTAACATCATTTGTGCAACATATTTTTCTTTTATGCCTCACCCAGATTTAATTTCAAACTAAACACAAACTAAATAAATTATAAATGGGTATGTATAGCTAAGGTACACCCCTAGCTATACTTATTGCTGGGTGAACAGGGGCATTTGGTGATAGTAAATGTTCCCACCAGCCCGGGATCATCACCTTCTCTCATATTTCATGTTCACCAGTGTTTATTTACTTAATAACTACTGGTATAATATCTTGCTATTGCAGGCGATGAGTCACAATAACGTGGCTAAAGTAAGTTGACCAGACCCTCGTCTCTTCACCTTCCAGTGTGTGGTCTGGTCATCTTGCTATTATAAAACAAGAATGTACAAGAATGTAACAACTCTTGTATATATCTCAAAAAAAAAAAAAATTCTAATATCATAAAAGACATATTTACTACAAGTTTCAAGCCGAGAATGAACATATAACTAACACGAAGGACTCCTCCTTGAGTGAGACTCGCCAGCTAAATTGTTTGTTTATAATAAAATCGATCCTCCGTGTTGTGTAGTAGAGAAAAATTGAGTTATATCCAGTTTATGTAAACCTACGAGTGGTTGAGTCCGTTCTTAGTGCGACGGTGTTTACTTACGAAGATTTTCATTCTTAAAAGTCTACCTGAATCCCGACGTAGCCGCTACGAAGGAAGACGGTCCTAAGTACGTGCGTAACTGCTTCGTGAATCTGGTCCCAGGCCTCCAACTTTGAACAGACAGACAGACATTCTCTCTTAAAGTATATATAATAGAATATATGATTATGAGGCGTGTATCTGAGGGGACCATACCAGGTATGTTGTGATGGGGCCATACTGAGTGTGTAGTGAGGGCCACACTATCTAGTATATGACTATAGAGTGTGTCATCAAGGCCATACTGTGTCGTGATGCCGTACTGTGTTGTAAGTGGCCATAATGATGAGTGTGTGTGTGAGTCTATAATGAGGAGTGTACTCACGTAGTTGTACTCACCTAGTTGTGTTTGCGGGGGTTGAGCTCTGGCTCTTTGGTCCCGCCTCTCAACTGTCAATCAACTGGTGTACAGATTCCTGAGCCTACTGGGCTCTATCATATCTACACTTGAAACTGTGTATGGAGTCAGCCTCCACCACATCACTGCCAATGCATTTCATTTGTCAACCACTCTGACACTGAAAAAGTTCTTTCTAATATGTCTGTGGCTCATGTGGGTACTCAGCTTCCGCCTATGTCCCCTTGTTTGTGTTCCACCCGTGCTGAAGAGTTTGTCTTTATCCACTCTGTCAATTCCCCTGAGAATTTTGTAGGTGGTTATCATGTCTCCCCTTACTTATCTGTTTCCAGGGATGTGAGGTTCAGCTCCTTAAGCTTTTTCTCGTAGTTCATTCCTCTCAGTTCCGGGACGAGCCTGGTGGCATACCTCTGAATCTTCTCTAACTTTGTCTTGTGTTTAACTAGGTATGGACTCCAGGCTGGAGCTGCATACTCCAGGATTGGTCTGACATAAGTGGTATACAGGGTTCTGAACGATTCCTTATACAAGTTTCTAAAGACAGTTCTTATGTTGGCCAGTCTAGCATATGCCGCTGATGATATTCTTTTGATGTGGGCCTCTGGGGACAGGTTCGGTGTGATATCAACCCCCAGATCTTTCTCTCTATTTGACTCTTGTGTGTGTATGAGAGGCCATATTGAGGAGTGAGTGTGAGGGAGTGCAATGAGGAGTGAGTGTGAGGGAGTGTAGTGAGGAGTGAGTGTGAGGGAGTGTAGTGAGGAGTGAGGAGTGAGGGCCTCACTAACAAGTGCGGGAGAGCAGCAACACTCACCTCGCCAACAATCTCTCAGGATAACCACATTATAAATTAAAATTTTCCTCAAAATCACCAAAATTTCTAACATGAAGGACTGTGAGCTGAGGTAGACGCCCCAGTCACACGTGCATTACTAACAACTACTAACATTACTACCTAATACTAACTACCGTCAAACCTACCATTAACAACATCTCCCGGACGATGGTGAACACACAACGAAACACTTAAAAGATTTTCTAATTTTTCCTGCACGAGGAAGTGAGGCGGCGGAGTTTTTGTTGACATGTGTGTGTCAGGAGGTGAAGTGCAGGTATATAACCCCGGCCACACCTGCAGTTGTGCTCTCCTCTCCTCCTCCAGGACATTATCTCAGGTGAACATGACACTGTGAGTGAAGCCTTACTCATGATGAGTGAGTGAGGCAGCCTCGGCCCCCGACCACAAGCTCTGGTCGTGAGGCAGCCTCGGCCCCCGACCACAAGCTCTGGTCGTGAGGTAGCCTCGGCCCCCGACCACAAGCTCTGGTCGTGAGGCAGCCTCGGCCCCTGACCACAAGCTCTGGTCGTGAGGTAGCCTCGGCCCCCGACCACAAGCTCTGGTCGTGAGGCAGCCTCGGCCCCCGACCACAAGCTCTGGTCGTGAGGTAGCCTCGGCCCCCGACCACAAGCTCTGGTCGTGAGGCAGCCTCGGCCCCCGACCACAAGCTCTGGTCGTGAGGCAGCCTCGGCCCCCGACCACAAGCTCTGGTCGTGAGGCAGCCTCGGCCCCCGACCACAAGCTCTGGTCGTGAGGCAGCCTCGGCCCCCGACCACAAGCTCTGGTCGTGAGGCAGCCTCGGCCCCCGACCACAAGCTCTGGTCGTGAGGCAGCCTCGGCCCCCGACCATAAGCTCTGGTCGTCTATACGGTGTTGAGCGTCGTCAAGGCGATGTTCCCAACACCGCTGTCTGAGGCTGTGGTGGTGTGGTGGTCAAACAGTTTGGGCACGATTGGGGAGATGCCTCTGCTCCCAGTTCAACACTTCTCGCTGTGTGTTCATGAGTGTTCAGCGGTCTTTACTGTGTGATCATACCTGTTCACCAGTCCTCACTGTGTGTGTTCACATGTATTCAACAATCCTCGCTTTCTGTTCACAAACGTTCAATAGTTTATAATCTGTGACTTTACCGTTCAACACTCTTCACCGTGTCCACAAGTGTTCAACAGTCTGTACTGTGTACCCACGAGTGTTCAACATTCCTCACAATTTTGACTGACGGTTGTTCATAAAGTTAAAGAACGGTGAACATTTCTAATTACATCAATTGCATTAAAAGAGCCAGGGATATACATAGTTGACTGTATTGTACACATACAGACCATGGTGGGGCTGTATTGTACACATACAGACCATGGTGGGGCTGTATTGTACACATACAGACCATGGTGGGACTGTATTGTACACATACAGACCATGGTGGGGCTGTATTGTACATATACAGACCATGGTGGGACTGTATTGTACACATTCAGACCATGGTGGGGCTGTATTGTACACATACAGACCATATTGGGGCTGTATTGTACACATACAGACCATGGTGGGGCTGTATTGTACACATACAGACCATGGTGGGGCTGTATTGTACACATTCAGACCATGGTGTGGCTGTTTTGTACACATACAGACCATGGTGTGGCTGTATTGTACACATACAGACCATGGTGTGGCTGTATTGTACACATACAGACCATGGTGTGGCTGTATTGTACACATACAGACCATGGTGTGGCTGTATTGTACACATACAGACCATGGTGTGGCTGTATTGTACACATACAGACCATGGTGTGGCTGTATTGTACACATACAGACCATGGTGGGGCTGTATTGTACACATTCAGACCATGGTGTGGCTGTATTGTACACATACAGACCATGGTGGGGCTGTATTGTACACATACAGACCCATGGTGGGACTGTATTGTACACATACAGACCATGGTGGGGCTGTATTGTACACATACAGACCATGGTGGGGCTGTATTGTACACATTCAGACCATGGTGGGGCTGTATTGTACATATACAGACCATGGTGGGACTGTATTGTACACATTCAGACCATGGTGGGGCTGTATTGTACACATACAGACCATGGTGGGGCTGTATTGTACACATACAGACCATGGTGGGGCTGTATTGTACACATACAGACCATGGTGGGGCTGTATTGTACACATACAGACCATGGTGGGGCTGTATTGTACACATACAGACCATGGTGGGGCTGTATTGTACACATTCAGACCATGGTGGGGCTGTATTGTACACATACAGACCATGGTGGGGCTGTATTGTACACATACAGACCATGGTGGGGCTGTATTGTACACATTCAGACCATGGTGGGGCTGTATTGTACACATACAGACCATGGTGGGGCTGTATTGTACACATACAGACCATGGTGGGGCTGTATTGTACACACACAGACCCATGGTGGGGCTGTATTGTACACATACAGACCATGGTGGGGCTGTATTGTACACATACAGACCATGGTGGGGCTGTATTGTACACATACAGACCCATGGTGGACTGTATTGTACACATTTAGACCCATGGTGGGCTGTTTAAGTCTTCAGTATTGTCACAAGAATGTCTAAGTAACCTTGCGAGGAAGGACTATAATAAATGTAAGTCTTAATCTCCCTAATTTACCTGAGAGCCAGTAACATTAGTGTCCTCGACGAGGACAGGAAGCCGGCGGGTTGTCGAAAGTCTCCCAGATTTGCTCAGATGATATTCTCGAGCTGGATTTTAGAAGTTAACAGTTTTTTAGCATTTAGGGCTTTGGCGGGTAGGCGGTTCCATAGGGTGGTAACCCAGTGGGTGAAAAGGCATCTCCTTTTCGCTTTAATGTAGATCAATATCCGTGTATTGCATCCGTGTGTGTAACAGCCTCGTATGATGCACACAGTCGCATGTCTTGTGTGACCTTGATATGTACCCCGAGAAGTCAGGTTCATGTAGTGTTAAAGTGTTTAGTTAAAAGTAGTAAGTGTTTACTAGTTAACCACTTGGGCTGGACGGTAGAGCGACTGTCTCGCTTCGTGTAGGTCGGCGTTCAATCCCCGACCGTCCAAGTGGTTGGGCACCATTCCTTCCCCTCCGTCCCATCCCAAATCCTTATCCTGATCCCTTCCAAGTGCTATATAGTCGTAATGGCTTGGTGCTTTCCCCTGATAGTTCAATTCAATACTAGTTTACAGTAAAGTGACCTGCTGTAGTGAGAGGAGTAGTGGTGCTCCCGGTCAGTGAAGGCAGGAGTAGTGGTGCTCCCGGACAGTGAAGGCAGGAGTAGTGGTGCTCCCGGACAGTGAAGGCAGGAGTAGTGGTGCTCCCGGACAGTGAAGGCAGGAGTAGTGGTGCTCCCGGTCAGTGAAGGCAGGAGTAGTGGTGCTCCCGGACAGTGAAGGCAGGAGTAGTGGTGCTCCCGGACAGTGAAGGCAGGAGTAGTGGTGCTCCCGGACAGTGAAGGCAGGAGTAGTGGTGCTCCCGGTCAGTGAAGGCAGGAGTAGTGGTGCTCCCGGACAGTGAAGGCAGGAGTAGTGGTGCTCCCGGTCAGTGAAGGCAGGAGTAGTGGTGCTCCCGGTCAGTGAAGGCAGGAGTAGTGGTGCTCCCGGACAGTGAAGGCAGGAGTAGTGGTGCTCCCGGACAGTGAAGGCAGGAGTAGTGGTGCTCCCGGACAGTGAAGGCAGGAGTAGTGGTACTCCCGGACAGTGAAGGCAGGAGTAGTGGTGCTCCCGGTCAGTGAAGGCAGGAGTAGTGGTGCTCCCGGACAGTGAAGGCAGGAGTAGTTGTACTCCTGTGGGAACCGACCTGTGAGATTTATATTTATTTAATTTATATGAATATATATTTACGTTAATTTATATACTTCGATAGCAATTTGTATAATGATAAGTGGACTGTATTTCTGCAATAATCTCATAATCTCACAAATCGATCCTCTACACATTAGGGGGGGTTTATATAAGTTTAATTTATATATATGCAGCCAATCAAACTACAGAATTAGACTACATACATTGAAAAGGTTCCTTATCTTATAGTACAGCAGGCTTTAGTCCACCAGGTATAACTAGGGTGTAGACACCACATTTTCCCTCTTTGAGGTAGCTTCCATCACCCTGGTAACTGATGCACAAAGCATGCTTCCTCGTCTTGACCTGTCAAAAGGGCGCTAACTATAAAGCCAGAATCCTATATATGACAGGTATATCAGAGAAACACTGTACATGGAACAATGAAGACCTGGGCTAATTACCTTTAGTTTGAGGCTATATCGTGCTCTAACCGGATCACCCTATATAATGACATTAATGGCCATAAATGAAAGATAAACGGGTTTCGGAAAGAACACTTAACTTGAATTTGTTGACAGCGTGTTGAAGATGGTACACCTTTGGTTTCCATAACACTACGTCCAAGTAAAATTAACAGGAGCTGAATTGCTCCCGTGAGCCTCTGGTCTAGTATAAACAATGGCCGCTCCCTCCCTCACCACTGACGCCTGGCTTACATTGTCCAGATGACAGAAAGTGATAGAAGGGTCACATTTACTCTACTTTAATATTGATAATTAAGTTAATTTATATGAGATGTTTTTATGATGGTAAAGTCCAAAGACTAATGTATTTAAGAATAATTCCCACCAGAATAGCTGGTGAATTTATAATAGTATGTGGTGATGATATCCCGTTTTCTATAGACGGTAATTCCACTACAAGTTACGTTTTCTATGGGTTAACTTGTTTATACAATACAGCTATTATCTGTCTGTATGATATTAAATGGTGTCGGATTTTCCGACAACTCCCGGTCAGTGAAGGCAGGAGTAGTTGTGCTCCCGGTCAGTGAAGGCAGTAGTGCTGCTCCCGGACAGTGAAGGCAGGAGTAGTGGTGCTCCCGGTCAGTGAAGGCAGGAGTAGTTGTGCTCCCGGTCAGTGAAGGCAGGAGTAGTGCTGCTCCTGGACAGTGAAGGCAGGAGTAGTGGTGCTCCCGGTCAGTGAAGGCAGGAGTAGTGGTGCTCCCGGTCAGTGAAGGCGGGAGTAGTGGTGCTCCCGGTCAGTGAAGGCAGGAGTAGTGGTACTCCCGGACAGTGAAGGCGCTATTTACCATAATTGTCTAATGTTTCATTTTGATTTATTTTGACTACAGGATGAAGTGGCTGGCTCAAGGCGTGTTCCTCACCATCCTGTGCTTGGCACACGGTAAGTCCGTCCCTGAGTCCCAGAGTCCCAGCATCCTCCGAGTACTTAAGTCCTGAGTCCCTGAGTCCCGGCGTCTGAGAGTGCCAGAGTGCCAGAGTCCCAGCATCCCCCGAATACTTAAGTCCTGAGTCCCGGCGTCCGAGAGTCTGAAAGTGCCAGAGTGCCAGAGTGAAAGAGTGCCAGAGTGCCAGCGTCTCCTACAATGGCCCCATTACTAAAGCTCTCCTTTGTGCTGGTGCTGAGCAGCAAGCCTAGCCACAAGGCCAGATTCACGAAGCAGTTACGCAAGTACTTACGAACGTGTACATCTTTCCTCAGTCTTTGACGGCTTTGGTTACATTTATTAAACAGTTTACAAGCATGAAAACTGGCCAATCAACTGTTGTTATTGTTATAAACAGCCTCCTGGTGCTTCGGAGTTCATTAACTGTTTAATAATTGTAAACAAAGCCGTCAAAGACTGAGGAAAGATGTACAGGTTCGTAAGTGCTTGCGCAACTGCTTCGTGAATAAGGCACTCAGTCGGCAGCGTCGGTGCCATCCTCTCTAACAAGACTTTAGTAGTAAAGTAAAGACCAGTATAACCTTGCTCGCTGCTGGGCTGCTTGTGGTGCGTCAAGACTGGAGGTAAACACCGAGGTCTTGCTGGTGTGTGCTGGGAGACACAGACACCCTGGCCGGGGTCCGCCCTCTGTGAGCTACAGACTGCCTCCTCTCAGCCGTGGCTCAGGCTCTATGCCCATGACGTCAGAGGCCTAGGTGCGCTAGGATTACTGGGTTTCTCACCGGTATGGACTTAACAGACAGACACATGTTCTAACTCTAATCCTCTGGAAGATCTTTATTTAATATTGGTCAATATTGAGCTAGGCAATACTAATTAAGGATTAATCGACTTATTAAATATAAATCAGTTTTGGTTCAAAATATACAATATAATTATCCTATGTTTCCAGTTCAATATTTTTTGCAAATTAATACACTTAAAACTTATTTAAAAAGAGTCAATATTTAGAAAATTGGGTTTATTCGGCCACGGCGTAATTGTAACATTTCCTAATAACAATTTTGTGTACAGAGAGAAATCACATTATCGTAATTTATCAATGATCAAATCCACCGGAGCCGTGACGGTGGATCGAACCTATGTGTTGGGTGTTCCCAGATGCCCGCTGTAGCCTACTACGCCACGACACGGTCAAAATAATTGCAACCTGGAGTACTACATGTTCATTTCCACTATGTCGTGGTGTAGTGGACTAGAGCGTGCATCAGGGAACACCCAGCGCATAAGTTCGATCCCCCATCACGGCTCCTGTGGATCTGATCATTGATAAATTAGGATAATGTGATTTCTCTGTGTAATGAAAGAGGAGCGTCGGAGGTGGAGCTACAGGACGCCAGAGTCAGAGTACATGGGGAGGGAGGGAGGGGGTGCAACCATGGTTCGACTTCGTTTCATTTATTTATATACAAGAAGGTACATTGGGTTTATTAGAGTACAGAGACTTGAAGTATTACATTCTTGTAGAGCCACTAGCGTCAGCTTTAATGTGTGTTGTCAGGACGTGAGTCGTCGGACGCCAAGCTGCTGGTGGCGGCGTACTCGACCAAGACGGCGTACTTCCTGACCACCTCCACCACCACCACCCCCTACACCTGCGCCTTCAAGGTCCAGACCCAAGTGTGCCAGCGACGCCGCTTCAAGCGCTACTCCTCCGTCGATGATGTCGTCGTCAGAGACTTGTGAGTGGGGGCTGTCCCTTGTGGGGTGTGGGGAGGGGTGTGGGGTGTGGGGAGTGGGGAGGGGGTGTGGGGAGGGGGTGTGGGGTGTGGGGAGTGGGGAGGGGGTGTGGGGTATGGGGAGTGGGGAGGGGGTGTGGGGTATGGGGAGTGGGGAGGGGGTGTGGGGTGTGGGGAGTGGGGAGGGGGTGTGGGGTATGGGGAGTGGGGAGGGGGTGTGGGGTGTGGGGAGTGGGGAGGGGGTGTGGGGTATGGGGAGTGGGGAGGGGGTGTGGGGTGTGGGGAGTGGGGAGGGGGTGTGGGGTTGGGGGGTGTGGGGTGTGGGGAGACGTGTGGGAAGAGTTGGAGTGATTGTGGAGGGAATAAGTGTCCTTGTCCTTGTCAGAAGTGTCCTTGTTTAGCAACAAGACAGCAGCGTGTGGCTCCAACACGGCCTTATGTCGTAGCGTCGCCCTACTGACAGTGCCCAAACGTTTGGCTGCGTCCCCCAAGGGGGGGGGGTCATGAAATGTTTCTGGGAGGGAGGGGGGGGGGTCGCAGAGCCTAAGTTGAGAGTATGACTGAATAATCAGAAATTAGGAAATAGTGATCCTTATTAGACATTCTTTCAAAATGTTCTCACCTGCAGAATTTTTTTTTTTTACTGATATGACTAGATTTCTAATATAATTTTTGACTACCAATGTCTAAAGATTAAAAAATTTGGTCCAGGAAAGTAAATTTCTACTGGTTCCTATAGAAGATTTGAACCTAAGTCTATATCAATTTATATACAATTCTTTAAATTAATATCAAGCTGTATGCTGGTTGTCAAAGGAAATGTCATTGGTATCTTTGAGTTGAAAGATGAAATCAAGTTGTTTGTAAAAGTGCAGACACGACCTCCCGGCGCACTTTGATGCTGAAACTTAGCAGAAACACGACCTTCCGGGGCACTTTGATGCTGAAACTTAGCAGAAACACGACCTTCCGGGGCACTTTGATGCTGAAACTTAGCAGAAACAAGTTGTCTACTTACCAGACATTTTTGACCCGGATGAACAAGCTGAATCTGAAAGTTTAGGGAAACGAAAGGCAGATTCTCCAATGTGAAGACAATGTTCGAGGCACTTGCATACAAACTGTAAATCAGGCGTCAGAATGTCACCCTTGGAAACATTGTCATGAAAAATTATGTAATGTGGTAAGAGAATCTGACCTTGATGAGATCCTGAAGTAAGAGATTGATGGGCACCATGAATCCCTTGACAAGTCACTTGAGTGGTAGTTCCCCGAGTACTCAGGTGAAGAGGCTCTTACACAAGCACTCTGCCTCCACCAGTTTATCCAACATCCCCGTGAAGTCCAGAAGGATTTTTTGGATTTACTGAACATTCCTCAGCACGTGATTTCTTTTATGAAAAATCGCTGAATGAATCTTAGTTGCTTCAGCGATTTTGGTCATATGACATCAGTCATAGACGGGATTTTCAACCCTTTTACACATTAATACTAAGGCAAGAAATAGATTAAAATACTGTGCAAGCAAGAGGTTGACTTTGGCAAATACACAGCCACGAATCTATGTTGACGGTACACTAAAATTTTGATAAAAATATGTGATGAAGGATAAGTTTAAAAACATTTTCATTATGAATTTCTCCCAAAATTGTAAATTTTCATTGCTCAAAGAATATTCAAATACTTAATGATGTTTTCAATTATGAAAATGTGTCGGGAGGTCGCAGGCACTTTGAGTGTTAGGACACAGGGCCGGCAGCCCCAACAAGGGTTAGTGAGCACCGCGGGCAGCACAGAGTCCTCTTGCACTCTATAGTGACACTACACCAGGGCTCCTGGTGTAGTGTACGGTCCGGCACCCATCCACTTGGACTGATCGGTAGAGTGGCGGCCTTCCTTCTTGCAGGTGGGTGTTCGAGCCTCTGTGGTTCAAGTGGTTGGGCACCATTCATCCACCTCCCAAGCCCTGTGTAGTCATACAGGCTTGGTGCTCTAAGAGCAACCCGGCCTCTTAATAGCACGTCGCATTTTGACGTTTAGTCTACCCTAAGGCTAAAAATCGTCGTACTAGAAAATGGTAGCGGCTCGCGAAGTTGACATTCCGTCCTGTTTTCTGTTTTGGGTCCTCTGGTAGGTCAGGATATGGGCACTTTAGTACGACAGTTTCTTGACGTTGGGGCACCTTAGGAGGACGGGCAGCTCTCCTCCTATATGCCTTGTAAGGTCCAACCAGATAAAATAATTGTCTTGTGATTTCACAGGTCGCCCCTGGAAGGAACACTGGAAGATGCCATAGAAGGTGATGCGAAGAACAAGAGGAACCCAAGGATCGCCCTCACCATCTGGAGCACCACCACCTCCACCTACACCGTCACCTCCACCTCCATCAACTCCGCCACCACCTTCTCCCTCTCCTTCTACTGCACCGTCAGCGGCGCCTCTGCTCTACCAGTCTGTGGGTAATGTCTCATACACACGCCAGGGGTCCCTCACGCTCTTCATAACACCTGTCCATATCGCCATGAACAGCGTGGTGAACATCGGTGAACAGGGGCAGCGCCTGGCGTGACCGGACACCGCGCGTCGCTGGCTTCACTCTTCCTTCTGCACCTCGTGTTCCGTCTTGTTTGTTTACGTTTAAGGGGTCAGTTATGTAAATACTTCTCTCAATAAAGCTGTTTTCTCACTGTGTTGTTGCCTCCACAACCACCATTGTTCTTCCTAGTGTCTGTATGGTGACATTACCCGTTCTCCTTTGTATGGTGAGGCTGTCCATGCTAGCTTGTATGGTGAGGCTGCTCTTGCTGGCTTGTATGGTGAGGCTGCTCTCGCCTGCTTGTATGGTGAGGCTGCTCTTGCTTGCTTGTATGGTGAGGCTGCTCTCGCCTGCTTGTATGGTGAGGCTGCTCTCGCCTGCTTGTATGGTGAGGTTACTCTCGCCTGCTTGTATGGTGAGGCTACTCTTGCCTGCTTGTATGGTGAGGCTACTCTTGCCTGCTTGTATGGTGAGGCTACTCTCGCCTGCTTGTATGGTGAGGCTGCCAATTTATGCTTGTTTGACTGTTACCGCCAGTGAATACTAGTTTTTTTTTCTACCACAGACGTGGCCACACATATACAATGCAAACCAGCATATATACATTTTCTTCTGTCCTCCATGGACAGAGTGAGAGATCTGTTAAACATATAGTTCAGTGTTTTATATATCACTCAACCTCAGAAGGTGATTGTAGTGCTTATATAATGCTAATCTAATCTACATATAATGATTACATAAATATACTCACCTAAGCTTAGCTTCCATAAGGGAGCTAAATCTCACGTCCCTTGAAAACAGAAGAGTAAGGGGAGACATGCTAACCACCTACAAAATTCTCAGGGGTATTGACATTAACAAAGACAAACTATTTAGTACGGGTGGAACACGAACAAGGAAATACAGGTGGAAACTGAGTACCCAAATGAGCCACAGAGACGTTAGAAAGAACTTTTTCAGTGTCAGAGTGGTTAACGGATGGAATGTATTAGGCAGTGATGTGGTGGAAGCTGACTCCATACACAGTTTCAAGTGTAGATATGATAGAGCCCAATAGGCTCAGGAACCTGTACACCTGTTGATTGACAGTTGAGAGGCGGGACCAAAGAGCCAGAGCTCAACCCCCGCAAGCACAACTAGGCGAGTACACAGATTTATGTCTATCCTACATAAACAGTATTCGATGTGAATTTTTACATAATATCATTAATGGTGAAATGCAATTTTGACCAGCTTTCACATATCCTGTATACACATACATACATACATAAATACATGCATACATACATGCATAAGGTAGTATTCAGGAACGAGGCCACCAAAGAGGACATACTAGTAAAGAAGAGCGCTGAAAAAATGCAAGGAATTACAGAGAGGTATACCTTCAGAGGGACATGACCAGGGACGAGATAATAAGGGCAGCAGATGCAAGGAAAAGGCACAGGGAGAGGAAAGGGAACCAGGGATCAGCCTCCATCCCAGCAGTCCCAGAGGGAAGTGGGGAACCCCAACCCAGCAATTCAGGAACCCCAGAAGGGAATGCAACACTCCAGCCCAACACCCCATAAGGCCCCCTTCCACCCCCCATCTCAAATCCCTCCTTACCCCTACAATGCCCACCATATCACCAAAATCCTCCCTCTTCTTTTAGCCTGAGTATCTCCTGCCTTCCAATCCCCTGGTCTTCTTCCTGCCCGAAGCAGGCCCAGGCAAGACCTAAGCCCTCTATCCCCCACTTCACCTCCCCCCAAACTCCTGTTAACTACACCACAGGAGGGCGAGCCCTCCCTGCCCCCCCCCCCCCCCAACCCTAAACACTCTTTTCCTCCCCCCCCCCCCCCCACCCTCAGGACTTCTTCCTGTCCAAGCATGCCTGGGCAAGACTTAAGCCCTTTATTCTCCACCCCCACCTCCCCCCGAACCCCTGACAACTTTCCTACAGGAGGAGGAGCCTACCCAAGTAGACATGACCATGGAACAACTTCCTACACTTGTGGGGAGGGAGGGAGGGTGAAAATAGATATTGGAAAATGAGCTTCAAGGTAATGTACTCAAACATCGATGGAATTTACCAATAAAACAAGTGAACTGGCGGAAAGGGTTAGCAGGAACTATGACAATGGGTGGACCTAAAATAATAGTGACAGTCATTCACAACCCTTCACTAAACGACAGAAGACTCAGACAGGAGTTGATAGGAACAACATGGCAACCAATAATATAATAGAGAGAGCAGCTTCAGCTGCCTGCAGGAATGGCTCCAGATTCTTCATCACGGGCGATTTCAACCATGGAAAGATAGACTGGAAGAATGGGGACCCACATGGTGGTGCAGATACGTGGAGAGCTAAACTCTTGGAAGTGGCAACAAGGAACTTTCTGAGCCAACATGTCAGGAAACTCACAAGAATGAGAGGCAATAACGAACCAACTAGACTCGACCTGATATTCACCTTGAATGAGTCGGAAATATGAGAAGTCAAATTTGAAGCCCCCATAGGAATGAGTGACCACAGTGTATTGACATTTAAGTATCTGGTGGAGGTAGGGATAATCTATCCAAGAATGGGACCGGAAAGGAAAAAACTGAATTACCGAAGAGGAAAATATGATGAGATGAGGAATCAGACTTCCTAAGGGGAATACTATGCGAAACAGAGCTCAGAGAGAAGAATGTACAGGATATGATGGACTATGTCACCCAGAAATGCCAGGAAGCTGCAGATAGATTTATCACAGTCCAAAAGGAGAAAAGCGAAAAGCAACAGAAGAATCCATGGTTCAACCAGGAATGTAAGGTAGCGAAGCAATTTTTTTTTTTATTATTACTATTATTTTCTACCACAGACGTGGCCACACATTTACAATGCTAACCAGCATATATACATTTGCTTCTGTCCTCCATGGACAGGGTTAGAGATGTGTTAAACATATAGTTCAAGGGTTTATTGAACACTCAACCACAGAAGGTGATTCGGTGTTTTAAAAATGCTAAGCTAACCTACATACGTAAATACATAGATACACAGATTTGCGTATGCCCTACATAAAGTGTTTGATGTGTCTTTTACATAGTGTCATTAATGTGCATTTACAAAGGTGAAATGTAATTCTGATCAGCTTCCATATATACTTTATACACATACATATACATACACACACACACACACACATATACGTACACATACATACATGTATACATACATATATACACACACATGCATTCACATACATTTGTCTCTTTTACTTTGACAGGGCGAGATAGCTGATGGAGAAACTAGTGTGAAATTAAGCACTTAATCACTGAAGGTGATGAAGGTGCTTTTACAAGGTCAGGTTATATAGTTACACCACATACATACATTGTATAATTGATACATTACATGGTCAATCTTGGGTACAAGTCCAATATATCATCAAGTGTTCCAGTACTCATATAGTAACTACAGAGTTCAGCATACCTTAGCCCAGGAGGGCGAAAGTCAGTCAGTATGGGACATTCTACAATATAATGTTCAAGAGAGTGCATGTTTTTTCTTTCACAAAGTTGACACATTGTGTACTCGA
Organism: Procambarus clarkii; assembly: GCF_040958095.1. Classification (NCBI taxonomy): domain Eukaryota; kingdom Metazoa; phylum Arthropoda; class Malacostraca; order Decapoda; family Cambaridae; genus Procambarus; species Procambarus clarkii. The sequence continues at coordinate 17,294,652 of NC_091196.1, forward strand.
CATTTGGGTTTTGAGAAAGCTGCTAGATACGTCTATATCCCAGGCGTATTCTGGCCACTATAACATCACATTGGCGGGTTCTTGTTCTATTAGTCCCATATGTGAATGTCTCCTCACGATATCTATCATAATATTTAATGCTACAACTTTCAGGTCTTTGTGAATATGTTAGGTCTGTGAGATCTTCATTAGATATTTGCTTAAGTATTCTCTTTGTCACTGCTAATGAAACACCCATATCAATTTCTACCACTGGTTTTCTGCAGGCTGACTTAGCAAGCATATCAACAGTGTCATGCCTTGAGATGCCAACATGTGATGGTATCCATAGGAATTTAATTTCAAATCTGTTTTCTTTAGCAGCTAAAACATTCATTCGAATATCACTGACTATTTTCTGGGTGTCACTACTATGTGCGTTCAATGCCAGGAGTGCACTCTGCGAGTCACAGTATATAAGTCCACTGCCTTTGTCTTTTAAAAATTCAGTGGTAAGGTATATGCCTGCAAGTTCGGTTTGAGTTGTACTTGCCCAGTCATTGACGCGCTTCATTGCTGTATGTACGAGAGAAGATTGTTCAAATATATTGCATGCACATCCGGTACATCGTCCACCTTCTACAGAGCCGTCAGTATAGCACTGATACACATCGTTACCCATACTCTGAGTACTTTCAGTGATGCTTTTCGGTGTTAAGTGTTTTAATAATGTAGAGTGCACACTATCTTTATTGGGCGCATTTACAAAATCAACTGATAGATCCCAGTTATCCCATGGAGTAATTGGTTGATTAATCATTAATTGAGTTGGGTACATATTTAATATTTTGATGGAGTTGGCTACCTTGTAGAACCAATATACATAATCAGATTTCGTTCTTCTTCTATAGACCTCAGGTGAGTGCAGCATATTAGAAAGTTTAGCTTGAAACTTCATGTACTGTCTAGATCTACTCAATGCCTTCATGCCTAAAACTGTGCTAATAGACAAAATTCTCTCACTTATGGTAGGTAATTTTAACTCTGCTCTCATATTAACTATTCTCGTGGACTTTGGAGCCCCAAGGATGAGAGGCATAGATTTATTTTGCAAGGTTTCAAGAGATTTCAGCTCTTTGTCAGTATACAGTGTGAGATGTAGAGCATTGTAGTCAATCACAGAGCGTATAAATGATACATAAAACATTTTAGCAAGTCTCACGTTTAGTCCATGATTGACACCAACAAGGACCCGCAAGGGCTTTAATCTCTCCCAAAGTCTCCTCTTGAGAGAAGAAAGGTACCCAGGGTCGTTAATGGGGACACCAAGGTATCTGTAAGACTCGCAGTTCTCAAGTGCTCGCCCATCTATATGATAATTGGCTGGTGGAATACCACATGGAATGAGGGCACGAGTTTTCTGTACAGAGATAAGGAGGCCACATTCCTCAGCTCTAGTAGCAAAAGCGTCGAGCAGAACTTGCATTCTAGGCTCGGAGGCAGCCTGTAAACATATATCATCAGCATAACAAATGACAGTGTCTTCAGTATTAGTTGGAAGATCTTTAATAAGTTTATGCATCAGAACGTTGAACAACAAGGGACTGAGGACCCCTCCTTGTGGAGTTCCCAGTTCAAAGTGTTTGCTCTCTGTGCTTTTAACACCATTAAACAAAACATATGCTGTTCGATTAAACAAATAGCACTTTATCCATTTCAGTAATTTTCCTTGTATTCCCAGCTCGGCAAGCTGTTCCAGTATGATTTCTCTGTTTGCTGTATCAAAAGCTGCTGCTAGGTCGATGAAGACTGTTTGAGGGGAAGCTTCAATATGTGCGAAGTACTCAGCAAAACAGTGTTGTGTACTGAGCCCAGGCATAAATCCAAACAGTTGAGGTGACAGATGCCCCTGTATACGATACATGAGTCGGTTAAGAACAATACGTTCAAGCATTTTACAAACACACGATGTTAGAGATATGGGTCTATAGTTATCTGAGTGTGGTTTGGGGATGGGAACAATGACACTCTTTGTCCAAGCATCAGGTAATTCTAAGGAAACCTTATATTCTTAGATAGCCCAACATTCTAAGGAAACTACTCCAAGCTTGTACTAAAGAGGCACCCTTCTTGAGCCCGGATGGGCACATGTATAAGCAATAGATAGGGGTCGCCATGGGTTCTCCCCTAGGTGTCCTGTTTGCGAACTTCTACACGGGTACCTCGAACAAAAGGTCTTAGTTGACATGAACTTGAAACCTGCCATATACTGCAGGTATGTTGACGACATTTTTATGCAGGTACCTGATGTCAGACGTCTGCAGGAGCTGAAGGAGGCATTCAAGCGGAATTCTGTGTTGCGTTTCACTTACGAGATGGAGAAGGATGGGAAGCTGCCCTTTCTAGATGTCACAGTCATGGAAAGGAGCGGGGGTTTCCACACTGCAGTCTACACTAAGGAAACAAACATAGGAATGTGGCTCAAATGCCAATAGTGACTGCCCAGACAGGTACAAGAGGAGTGTTGTTAACGCTTATGTCGACCGTGCTCTCAGCCACAGCTCAGGATGGAAGCAAGTCGATGAAGAACTCTGTAGGGTAAGGCAGGTCCTAGTCAACAACGGCTTCTCCAATGGTTTCGTTGAAGACATCAAAAGAAGGAAGGTGAAACGCCGTGCAACCTCTGAAGAGACAACTAACACAACACCTGTACCCCCTATTAGACTATTTTACAGGAACTTCTTTTCCACAGCTCATAAAACAGAGGAAAGGGTCCTGAAAGATATTGTTAATAGGAACGTTATCCCTACAGACAAAAATCAGAAGATACAATTAACGATTTACTATAAAACCAAAAAAACGGCCAACCTACTCATGAGAAACTCTCCAGACACAAAGCAGAACGCTTTAAAAGAGACCAACGTCGTCTATGCCTTCAAATGCCCACTTGGGAACTGTAAGCCCCAAAGAACTCAGTATATAGGCAAGACAACAACATCTCTTTCCAGGCGATTAACAATGCATAAGCAACAGGGCTCCATTAAGGAACATATAATCTCTTACCAGAACCAAACCATCACCAGAGAAATCTTAACAAACAACACAGAAAAAAACACAGAAGGTTATAGTGACATCACAAACATTGAATAGCAAATGTATTACATAGTCAATCTTGGGTACAAATCCAATATATCATCAAGTGTTCCAGTATTCATATAGTAATTACACAGTTCAGCATACCTTAGCCCAGGAGGGCGAAAGTCAGTCAATATGGGACATTCTACAATATAATGTTCAAGGGAGTGCATGTTTTCTCTTTCACAAAGTTGACACATTGTGTACTCGACATTTGGGTTTTGAGAAAGCTGCCAGATACGTCTATATCCCAGGCGTATTCTGGCCACTATAACATCATATTGCCGGGTTCTTGTTCTATTAGTCCCATATGTGAATGTCTCCTCACGATATCTATCATAATATTTAATGCTACAACTTTCAGGTCTTTGTGAATTTGTTAGGTCGGTGAGATTTTCATTAGATATTTGTTTAAGTATTCTCTTTGTCACTGCTATTGAAACACTCATATCAATTTCTACCACTGGTTTTCTACAGGCTGACTTAGCAAGCATATCAACAGTGTCATGCCTTGAGATGCCAACATGTGATGGTATCCACAGGAATTTAATTTCAAACCTGTTTTCTTTAGCAGCTAAAATATTCATTTATTGGGAGTTTATTGTGCACCCCCATACTCATCCTGTGAGTAGCAGTTTATAGTGCAACCAGTACTCACCTGTGGAAAAATAAGTCACTTCTAAATGAGTCACTCTTTACACAGAGGGAAATGTAATGTTGCACAGTGTGGGTCTTAGTTCGCGCTCTGTACACTTCAGTTGACCCAGAGCCGTGTACAAGGTGACCTGATGTACACTTATACAAGCGTACACCAGGTCGTACACCAGCTCCACCTCGCCAAGTCGTGGTGGAGCTGCGGCAACACCCGTTGGCCCACTGACTCTTGTTTGACTCATGTTCATGTTTCCTTGAACACATTTAATTTTGGTAATGGATATGCGAGTTGCTGTGTGTCGTCCTCCGCTTTTGTTTCACGTTCATAGTCAACTAGTCAACTTGCAAGTTGGTGGTTCAGTTGCTGACTCTCACAATCTGTTCAGTTGTGGTGGCAGCACTTGCCGTAGCTGAACTGAGAGATCCTTCTGTGTTTATGGTCGGTGTGATGGTGAGACTATATGGTGGACTCAAGGTAAGGGGAGATTATTTCCCTCTTCCCTCTATAGTGACACTACAGTCTTTTGACTGGTGAAGACTATTCCCCTCTGTGTATAGTGACACTATCCTTGATTTAATTTTAGGAAGATTCATTCCTCACGCGGGCATAGTGACGTGATTACTTCTGGTCTGTATGGTGACACTATCACCTTACAGGTGTGAGGAGGAGAGCACTCTAAGCTATTGTGGTGGCTTTAATAACTCTCCAGTTGATAGGCGTTAGGCCCAACACCAAAGCAAGAAGTGGTAGTTGTAGAAGTAGTAGTGGTAGATGTAGAGGTAGTAGTGGTAGATGTAGAGTAGTGGTAGCTGGTGTGGACGCAGCAGCAGGAGCAGCGGTGAGGGTGAGGCTGGTGTGTGGCGGCAGGATTAAGGGGCCACCACGGCCAGGAAGGAGGACGCTGTACCCAGGGCAGGATTAAGGGGCCACCACGGCCAGGAAGGAGGACGCTGTATCCAGGGCAGGATTAAGGGGCCACCACGGCCAGGAAGGAGGACGCTGTACCCGGGGCAGGATTAAGGAGCCACCACGGCCAGGAGGGGGACGCTGTACCCAGGGCAGAATTAAGGGGCCACCACGGCCAGGAAGGAGGACGCTGTACCCGGGGCAGGAAAACTGGAGGTTTATCACAAGGGGGGCGGCCGTGTTATTAAGGTTGGTGGCCGCCAGGGGAGAGGACGCCGCTATATAAGGTGGGGGCAGGTGTGTGGTGGCAGCTTGTGGTGTCACGGTGTTGTCAGGTGTGTGTGTACTCTCCTGTCTCTGTGCCGGGTGAGCGTCAGCTCCTGGGCCCGCCTCTAATAACTGTCATTTAACTCTGTAGTTGAACTTCTTTCTAGTCCGTTTATAGTCAGCCTCGACGACCACCTCATTACTAAGGTCGTCTCTCCACTACTCTTATCCGAGTGACAGATTGATGAAGATTATGCCACCCAAAAGGTGGTGACACGGGATGAATAGGTGGTAGATTAGTTTTTGTTTGGGAGGGTGGATGACTACAGTGTGCTGAGGTCGCATTTACTCGTGAGGCGACTATCGCGGGGAAGGATACTGCTTGACAGTGTTTATGAGGGTCTCCCGCTGCTGGACACCTTTTTTGACCAGAAGCGTGGCAGTGTTGATGGCTTCAGGGTGGTTACTGCAAGAGTCAGGGACTCTTAAAGCTCTTCTAAGGTCGTTGGTTGCTTCACATTCCAGGACATAGTGAAGTAATGGCTTTTCTGTGACAGTTTGATAGAAGATGCATTCTCTCTGTCGGTGTTCACCAATCTCCCAGTTGCATCTTTAACCTAGACGTAGTCTATATAACCTAACTGCTATTTCCCTGTAGACTCCTTTAGGGATATTTAACCTGTCTAACTTGGTGGCCTGAAGATACCATATTGTAGAGGACGAACCTTCTGCTGCTCTCTGGTGTAGATTGTTAAAGTGTAAGAGTTTGTTGATACTGTTTAGTGTACTCTTGGCTGGTTGGATGGTTTTGTGGATCACTGGATGGCTGTGGTGTGCCAATTTAACAGTTTCATCAGCTTTCTCATTTAATGTGATTCCAATATGGGATGGGATCCAGTTTAAAGTTATGTTGAGTCCTTTGCCTTTAGCGACTGCTCCAAGATACAAAATGGTGGTAATTATTTCCACGTTATCTTTCCACTGTTTTTGTCCTAGTATTTGAAGTGCAGCTTTTGAGTCTGTGTGTATGATTGCATTTTGAGTGTTTTGTGCAATCACATATGCGAATGCCTGTTGTATGGCAAACAGCTCAGTTTGGGTTGATGATACTAGTCCTCCCAGTCTCCAATATGCCTGTATGCTGGCCGTGCAAAGAGCAGCGCCAGCACTCTCATATTCTGTGTCCACCGATCCGTCTGTGAAGATGTGGGCGGCTCCTGCTGCTGCAATAATGCTCATTTGCTTTCCTGTGATGCGCCTTAGGATTGTCGGATCATAGGCAGCCTTTTTCATGGGGAGACTTTCTGTTACTAGAAGGTCGGCTCCTCCCACGGTGGAGAACAAGTGTAGATTGGTTGATCACCTCTATCAAGGATCATTCTTTTTAATTGTAGACTGTTTAGGAATTTTCCCGCTCTGGCTGGCCCTTCGAAACTTTGACGTCGTGATCATATCTCCTCTAACCCATCTGTCCTAAGAACGTAAGATTATTTAAAACTATAAACGGTCTGTTGGTCCACGTGTAGCAGGTCTTATTCACATGCCTCGTACTGTCCATTACAGGCCCCTTGTTAGGCCTAGCGAGGCCCCTCTAGGCCTACTATCATTGATGTTCCATAGGATGCATCCCACAATAGTTGCTGAATTCCCAGGCATATATTTACTGCTGGGTGAACAGAGGCATCAGATGGAAGTGTTGAGCGGGAGTCGCAATATATTCTCAATATTCTCTTCACAAGTAATGCAGCGCCTGTGATGACCCTTGTCACCCCTGTGATAACCCTTGTCACCCCTGTGAGCGGGTGTTCCAGGCCCTGTACTCACCTAGTTGTACTTGCGGGGGTTGAGCTCTGGCTCTTTGGTCCCGCCTCTCAACCGTCAATCAACAGGTGTACAGGTTCCTGAGCCTATTGGGCTCTATCATATCTACACTTGAAATTGTGTATGGAGACAGCCTCCACCACATTACTGCCTAATGCATTCCAATTGTCAACCACTCTGACACTAAAAAAAGTTCTTTCTAATATCTCTGTGGCTCATTTGGGCACTCAGTTTCCACCTGTGTTCCATAGTGCGTGTGCCCCTTGTGTTAAATAGCCTGTCTTTATCTACCCTATCAATTCCCTTGAGAATCTTGAATGTGGTGATCATGTCCCCCCTAACTCTTCTGTCTTCCAGTGAAGTGAGGTTTAATTCCCGTAGTCTCTCCTCGTAGCTCATACCTCTTAGCTCGGGTACTAGTCTGGTGGCAAACCTTTGAACCTTTTTCAGTTTGGTCTTATCCTTGAATAGATATGGACTCCATGCTGGGGCTGCATACTCCAGGATTGGTCTGACATATGTGGTATACAAAGTTCTGAATGATTCTTTACACAAGTTTCTGAATGCCGTTCTTATGTTAGCCAGCCTGGCATATGCCGCTGATGTTATCCGCTTGATATGTGCTGCAGGAGACAGGTCTGGCGTGATATCAACCCCCAAGTCTTTTTCTCTCTTTGACGCATGAAGAATTTCATCTCCCAGATGATACCTTGTATCTGGCCTCCTGCTCCCTACACCTATCTTAATTACATTACATTTCCTTGGGTTAAACTCTAACAACCATTTGTTCGACAATTCCTTCAGTTTGTCCAGGTCTTCATGAAGCCTTATGCAGTCCTCCTCTGTTTTAATCCTTCTCATAATTTTTGGCATCGTCAGCAAACATTGAGAGAAATGAATCTATACCCTCCGGGAGATCATTTACATATAACAGAAACAAGATAGGACCGAGTTCAGAGCCCCGTGGGACTCCACTGGTGACTTCACGCCAATCGGAGGTCTCACCCCTCACCGTAACTCTCTGCTTCCTATTGTTTAGGTACTCCCTTATCCACTGGAGCACCTTACCAGCTACACCTGCCTGTTTCTCCAGCTTATGTACCAGCCTCTTATGCGGTACTGTGTCAAAGGCTTTCCGACAATGCAGTGAAAATGCAAGAAAATGCAGTCCGCCCAGCCTTCTCTTTCTTTTATAATCTTTGTCACCTGGGGTGTGTACATCCATGTGTGTACTCACCTAGTTGTACTTATCTAGTTGTGCTTGCGGGGGTTGAGCTTTGGCTCCTTGGTCCCGCCTCTCAGCTGTCAATCAACTGGTGTACAGATTCCTGAGCCTACTGGGCTCTATCATATCTACATTTGAAGCTGTGTATGGAGTTAGCCTCCACCACATCACTGCCTAATGCATTCCACCTGTTAACTACTCTGACACTGAAAAAGTTCTTTTTAACGTCCCTGTGGCTCATTTGGGTACTCAGTTTCCACCTGTGTCCCCTTGTTCGCGTCCCACCAGTGTTGAATAGTTTATCCTTGTCTACCCGGTCGATTCCCCTGAGGATTTTGTAGGTTGTGATCATGTCTTCCCCTTACTCTTCTGTCTTCCAGAGTCGTAAGGTGCATTTCCCGCAGCCTTTCCTCGTAACTCATGCCTCTTAGTTCTGGGACAAGTCTAGTGGCATACCTTTGAACTTTTTTTAGCTTCTGTTTGTGCTTGACAAGGTTCGGGCTCCATGCTGGGGCTGCATACTCCAGGATTGGTCTTACATATGTGGTGTACAAGATTCTGAATGATTTCTTGCACAGGTTCCTGAAGGCTGTTCTGATGTTAGCCAGCCTCGCAATATGCCGCAGACGTTATTCTTTTTAACGTCTCGCCAATCTGAGACCTCACCCCCTCACACTGACTCGTTGTCTCCTGTTGCTTAGGTACTCCTTTATCCAACGGAGTACCTTCCCTTTCACTCCTGCTTGCATCTCCAGCTTTTACACTAGCCTCTTGTGTGGTACTGTATCAAAGGCTTTTTGGCAATCCAAAAATATGCAGTCTGCCCACCCTTCTCTTTCTTGTCTCATTTTTGTTGCCTGGTCGTAGAATTCAAGTAACCCTGTGAGGCAGGACTTGTGTGTGTGTGTCTGTGTACTCACCTATTTGTGCTTGCAGGATCGAGCATTGGCTCTTGGATCCCGCCTCTCCAGCCATCGGTTGTTTACAGCAATGACTCCTGTCCCATTTCCCTATCATACCTAAAGTATGAATAGAGTTTGCTTCCACAACCTGTTCCCCAAGTGCATTCCATTTTCCCACTACTCTCACGCTAAAAGAAAACTTCCTAACATCTCTGTGACTCATCTGAGTTTCCAGTTTCCACCCATTTCCCCTCGTTATGTTACTATTACGTGTGAACATTTCATCTATTTCCACTTTGTCAATTCAACTGAGTATTTTATATGTTCCTATCATATCTCCTCTCTCCCTTCTTTTCTCTAGTGTCGTAAGGTTCAGTTCCCTCAGACGCTCTTCATATCCCATCCCTCGTAACTCTGGGACAAGCCTCGTCGCAAACCTCTGAACCTTCTCCAGTTTCCTTATGTGTTTCTTCAGGTGGGGGCTCCATGATGGCGCGGCATACTCTAAGACGGGTCTCACGTAGGCAGTGTAATGCGCCCTAAAAGCCTCCTCACTTAGGTTTCTGAATGAAGTTCTGATTTTCTGATGAAGTTTCTGATGATTTTCTAATGAAGTTCTAATCTAAGGTGTGTGTGTGTGTGTGTGTGTGTGTGTGTGTGTGTGTGTGTGTGTGTGTGTGTGTGTGTGTGTGTGTGTGTGTGTGTGTGTGTGTGTGTGTGTGTGTGTACTCACCTAGTTGTACTCACCTAGTTGTGTCTGCAGGATCGAGCATTGACTCTTGGATCCCGCCTTTCGAGTATCGGTTGTTTACAGCAATGACTCCTGTCCTATTTCCCTATCATACCTGGTTTTAAAATTATGAATAGTATTTGCTTCCACAACCTGTTCCTGAAGTGCATTCCATTTCCCCACTACTCTCACGCTAAAAGAAAACTTCCTAACATCTCTGTGACTCATCTGAGTTTCAAGCTTCCATCCATGTCCTCTCGTTCTGTTACTATTCCGTGTGAACATTTCGTCTATGTCCACTCTGTCAATTCCTCTGAGTATCTTATACGTTCCTATCATGTCCCCCCTCTCCCTTCTTCTTTCTAGTGTCGTAAGGCACAGTTCCCTCAGGCGCTCTTCATACCCCATCCCTCGTAGCTCTGGGACGAGTCTCGTTGCAAACCTCTGAACCTTTTCCAGTTTCATTATATGCTTCTTCAGATGGGGACTCCATGATGAGGCGGCATACTCTAAGACTGGCCTTACGTAGGCAGTGTAAAGCGCCCTAAATGCCTCCTTACTTAGGTTTCTGAATGATGTTCTAACTTTTGCCAGTGTAGAGTACGCTGCTGTCGTTATCCTATTAATATGTGCCTCAGGAGATAGATTAGGTGTTACGTCCACCCCCAGGTCTCTTTCACGCGTCGTTACAGGTAGGCTGTTCCCCTTCATTGTGTACTGTCCCTTTGGTCTCCTATCTCCTAGTCCCATTTCCATAACTTTACATTTGCTCGTGTTGAATTCTAGTAGCCATTTCTCTGACCATCTCTGCAATCTGTTCAGGTCCTCTTGGAGGATCCTGCAATCCTCATCTGTCACAACTCTTCTCATCAACTTTGCATCATCCGCAAACATCGACATGTAGGACTCTACGCCTGTAAACATGTCGTTAACATATACAAGAAATAGAATTGCTCCCAGCACCGATCCTTGTGGTACTCCACTTGTTACTGTTCGCCAGTCCGACTTCTCGCCCCTTACCGTAACTCTTTGGCTCCTTCCTGTAAGGTAGTTCCTTATCCATTCTAGGACCTTTCCCCCCACCCCCGCCTGCCTCTCGAGCTTGAACAGCAGTCTCATGTGCAGTACTGTATCAAAGGCTTTTTGGCAGTCCAGAAATATGCAGTCTGCCCAACCATCTCTGTCCTGTCTTATCCTCGTTATTTTATCATAGAATTCCAGAAGGTTTGTTAGGCACGATTTCCCTGTCCAGAACCCATGTTGATGTTTGTTCACAAACCTAATGTTCTCCAGGTGTGCAACCAGTCGCAGCCTAATTATTCTTTCCAGTATTTTACAGGGGATGCTTGTCAGTGATACAGGTCTGTAGTTAAGTGCCTCCTCCCTATCTCCTTTCTTGAAGATCGGCACGACATTTGCCTTCTTCCAGCAACTGGGCAATTCTCCTGACATAAGTGACTCATTAAAGATCATTGCCAGAGGCACGCTGAGGGCCTGTGCTGCTTCTTTTAGTATCCACGGTGATACTTTGTCTGGTCCAACTGCTTTAGTTACATCTAGAGTTGTCAACTGTTTCATTACCTCCTCTGCTGTCACCTCTATATCTGATAGACTTTCATCTAGGGTAACCCCTTCCAACAATGGGAGCTGCTCAGGCTCGGTAGTGAACACTCCATGGAAACTGGCATTCAGTGCCTCGCAGATTTCCTTGTCACTTTCAGTATATGCCCCCTCTGTCTTCCTTAGTCTTGTCACTTGGTCGTTCACCGACATTTTTCTTCTTATATGACTGTGTAGTAACTTAGGTTGTTTTTTCGCTTTGATTGCAATATCGTTCTCATAGTCCCTTTCCGATGTTCGTCTTATGTTAATGTAATCGTTCCTAGCTCTGTTGTATCTGCTTCTGTTGTCCTCTGTTCTTTGTCTTCTGTACTTCCTCCACTCCCGTCTGCTGGCCATTTTTGCTTCCTGACACTGTCTATTAAACCATGGGTTATTATATTCCTTCTTATTTTTTCCCTTTACCGTTGGTATAAATCTCTCTTCGGCCTCCTGGCATTTCTGTATGACTAGGTCCATCATATCTTGGGCTGTTTTTCCTCTAATTTCTTCCTCCCACTGCACTTCACCCAGATAGTCCCTTATCCTCATATAGTCCCCTTTCCTATAGTCAGCTCTCCTTTCCCAGATCTCTTGTCCCATGGTCATAAGTTTGAATTCCATCATGTAGTCAAAGACTAGGACACAATGGTCACTGGCCCCTAGAGGTATTTCATGCTCTAAATTCTCGATATCTTCTACGTTCTGGGTGAAAATCAGGTCTAATAGGCTCGGTGCATCTCCTCCTCTTTCCCTTGTGTCTTCCTTCACATGTCGTGTCAGGAAATTCCTGTCTATAACATCTACTAATTTTGCTCCCCACGTTTCGTCCCCTCCATGGGGATTCCTTGATTCCCAATTTATCTCTCCATGATTTAGGTCCCCCATGATCAGCAGCTTCGCTCTCATTCTGTGGGCTAGTGTTGCTAGTGTTGTGTGTGTGTGTGTGTGTGTGTGTGTGTGTGTGTGTGTGTGTGTGTGTGTGTGTGTGTGTGTGTGTGTGTGTGTGTGTGTGTGTGTGTGTGTGTGTGTGTGTGTGTGTGTGTGTGTGTGTGTGTGTGTGTGTGTGAACTCACCTAATTGTACTCACCTAATTGTGCTTGCGGGGGTTGAGCTCTGGCTCTTTGGTCCCGCCTCTCAACTGTCAATCAACAGGTGTACAGGTTCCTGAGCCTACTGGGCTCTATCATATCTACACTTGAAACTGTGTATGGAGTCAGCCTCCACCACATCACTGCCTAATGCATTCCACCTGTTAACTACTCTGACACTGAAAAAGTTATTTCTAATATCTCTGTGGCTCATTTGGGCACTCAGTTTCCACCTGTGTCCCCTAGTGCGTGTGCCCCTTGTGTGTACATCCATGTGTGTACATCCATATGTGTGTGTGTGTACATCCATGTGATTTCTCTGTTTTCTCTTATTGAAAACAATTCTTTGATTGTTTGCCTTAAGATCCCCAATAATTATGACTGCCAAGTCTTCTTGTCAGCAGACATACCAATGTCTGTTTCGTAGCCTTATATTTGTCCTCATTAACTTCCATCGGCCGAATTAGAACTTTTCAGAATTTATGTCTACATTTGTTTGTATCGTCGGCAAATTTTTAAATGTCTTCAAACATGAGGACCCGAACCCGTCTCGTGTTCAATCCTGTTTATCAGGTCTAACAGAACCCATATCCTCGGAGAAGAGAATAAAGGGCATTCAGTAACATGTGTGGGGAAGAAAAGAGGTACCAAGAGTGCCACCGTGGCACTCTGTATCGGCCACAGGCGGCCTTCCTGTGCCTGTCCACTCTCTCCTGACCCACAGACATGACCTGATCACGTTCAGGACACCAAGCAATACCAAGCTCCTCCACTGTGGCTGCGACACACTACACAACTTCGGAATCTCTCCAATATGAACCGTTTAAGACATTCTGGACAAGAATGGGGTCGACCCCAACCCGTCCTCTGTGGAAGGCAGCACGAGGCGTCTCAGACTATCCTGGCATTAACACAAGATGGAGTTTTAAGGGGTTTATGTGATAATATTTGAGCCAGAGGTGACGCCTGTGTGGCGAGGCTCTGGGGACACGGAGCCTGCAGGTACCTCTCCAACACGCAGCCCTTCAAGCTACGTTGTTACCTTTGTACAGGGAGAGTACTTTGTACTGCTCCCTTTGTCGCTGTGTAATAAGTACAGGAAGTGTGAACTTACGGTGATGGAGGTTCCTGTAGGCCAGCTACTGGTCTTCGACACGGTGCCACCCACAATAGTTGTTGAGCTCCAGAGTATCTATTTAACTACTTGGTGAACAGGTACATAAGGAGAAAGATGATACGTGCCCAGCTCCTTTTCGTTCTGCCTGGGTACTGAATCTTGATCTCTCGGTTGTGAGCCGAGAACGAAGACCACTGTGTTACAGATTCAAAACAAGATTATGACACGTTGTCATAAGTTGTGGTGTGTCATAAGTTGTGGTGTGTCATAACCTGTGGTGTGTCATAACCTGTGGTGTGTCATAACCTGTGGTGTGTCATAACCTGTGGTGTGTCATAACCTGTGGTGTGTCATAAGATAATTACCAGGAGTCCTCACTACACCACTAAGACCATACAACACTCACCAGGACCACCAGGACAAGCCGCTGGCACGGGAGCACAAGGACCTGAGGTATAAGACTCTGGTCCACGTCAACACTGACCTGCCACGACACATAATGTGGAACCCAAACACAGGTTTACTGCTTCCTGTAAACTGTGGTCCACCAGGGCGGTCCACCCGGGCGGTCCACGCGGGCGGTCCACGCGGGCGGTCCACCCGGGTGGTCCACCAGGGCGGTCCACCAGGGCGGTCCACCAGGGCGGTCCACCAGGGCGGTCCACCCGGGTGGTCCACCAGGGCGGTCCACCAGGGCGGTCCACCAGGGTGGTCCACCAGGGTGGTCCACCCGGGTGGTCCACCAGGGCGGTCCACCAGGGTGGTCCACCAGGGCGGTCCACCAGGGTGGTCCACCAGGGTGGTCCACCAGGGCGGTCCACCAGGGCGGTCCACCAGGGCGGTCCACCAGGGTGGTCCACCAGGGTGGTCCACCAGGGCGGTCCACCAGGGTGGTCCATCAGGGCGGTCCACCAGGGTGGTCCACCAGGGTGGTCCACCAGGGCGGTCCACCAGGGTTACTATGGGCCTTAATTGTATCTTTTTCTTCCAGGATGAAGCTGTTGGTGATTGTGATGAGCTGCGGGCTGCTGGCCGCGGTCCTCGGTGAGTGTGTTGAGTACCTCGAGATGAGTGTGAGTCTCAGAGTGAGTACCACTCTCCCAGGGTGAGTACGTCTCCCAGGGTGAGTACCTCTCTCCCAGGGTGAGTATGTCTCTCCCAGGGTGAGTACCTCTCTCCCAGGGTGAGTACGTCTCTCCCAGGGTGAGTACCTCTCTCCCAGGGTGAGTACCTCTCTCCCAGGGTGAGTATCTCTCTCCTAGGGTGAGTACCTCTCTCCCAGGGTGAGTACCTCTCTCCCAGGGTGAGTACCTCTCTCCCAGGGTGAGTACTTCTCTCCCAGGGTGAGTACGTCTCTCACAGGGTGAGTACTTCTCTCCCAGGGTGAGTATATATGTACCATGTTTAGTTCATGGAGTTCTTGGTGAGCACATATGGGTAATTCTGAATGAGGAAATGTTACACAGATGAGTATGACTGTTACACAGATGAGTATGACTGTTACACAGATGAGTACCTCTCTCGGGCACAGAACACGTGGATGAGGATGAGTAACATTTTCTAACGTAATTATAAACCTCTAAGGGTGAGTAAATACGACTCACCAGTGAACATAGGGTGAATAGAGTGAGTCACACCATGAGTCCAGGGTGGGAATGAGTCCAGGTACAGACGGACGGTTCGATATCATGAGTAACTACAGCCCAGCCGTCTAAAACGATAGCGAAGATATCAACTATTTGCCAGAAAGTACAGAAGTATATTAACTGTGTTCAGGGCACGATATCATAGCCTAAACCAAATGTAAAAATTGTTAGGCCTTGTATGGCTCATATGTGTACCCTATTAGGCCTAAAATAGCTTATTTTATAGGCCTAAAATAAGCTATAAAAAGCCTATAGGCTTATTTTATAGCTTATTTATCTATAAAAAGCCTATGGGCTTTTTATAGCCTATATAGGCTTTATATAGCCTATAAAAAGCCTATAGACTTTTTATAGACCTAAAATAGCTTATTTTAGGCCTAAAATAGCTTATTTTAGGCCTAAGGTTTCTAGTAGAGGCTTGGTTCTTTAGTTATAATTCATTTTTTAACATGCCATTTGTATTCAAAATACAAAATGTGAACTTTGGGGGCTTACAACAGTCCATTTTTGTACGTTTGACCAAATAGTCGATATTTGTACTATTATTTTATGGGGATGGGTTGATCAACAGGTGTGGGAGGGAGAACCCACACCTGTTCCCCTTAGAGGAGGTGCACATGTGTTGTCTTGGCCCAGAGCAGAGCCACTCACCCCTCCCTCCCTCCCTCCCTCCCCCTGCAGGTGTGAAGGAGGAAGACGCTCGCCTCATCGCAAGAAGGTCCACCAAGACCAACGTGATCTTGACCACCACCACCACCATCGTGCCGCTCACCTGCCTCAGAGACCCCTCCGCCCTCCCCTGCAGGAGACGCCGCCTCCGTCGCTACATCCCGACGGGCGCTGTTAATGACGACGCCCACCTGGACCAGTGAGTACATCCCCTGTAACCTTCCTGGCCAGCTCTTAGGCTCCTTCTCCCTCCATGTTTACACTCGGCTTGTGTAAAGTGCGTCTCCAGCTCTCTCTGTTCACCTTGACCAACCCGTCCTCCTATTAGAACGTCGCATTTTGACGTATACTCTTCCTACGGCCCAAAATTGTCGTACTAGAAAATGTTGGCGGCTGGCGAAATCTATAGTCTATGACGGAGCGCACATAGGCTGTGTACATCATTTTAAGCACGGCAATAGAGGCTCCATGTCCATTCTAGGTCATAGCTTTCAGTGCCCTGAGTCGACGCTTGCCTGTTCCTATGAGTTGATTGAGCTCCTCTTTCTTCCCCTTGTTAGAGCCGACAGTGACGCCAAGGTACCGATAGTGGTCAACCCATTCAAGTGTTACACCATTAATTTGTAGTTCTTCATTTTCTCCCCACTGAAATTTAAATTTAAATTGAAATAAGTTTATTGATGTAAAATACACACAAAGGGATGAGGTAGCTCAAGCTATTCTCACCCCGTTCAGTACATGTGTTAATACATACATAGACACACATCACAAACAATAAACATATTACCAAACATTCTGAGAAATTAACAACATTATTGCCAACAGCATTTGGTGTTCCCAGGCAGTTACCCATCCAAGTACTAACCAAACCCAACGTTGCTTAACTTCGCTGATCGGACGAGAAGTGGTGTTCCCAACGTGGTATGGCCGTTGGCTCTCCCCACTTGTGATGAGAGTGTTCTTTTGTCTTGTTTGTGGAGAGAGTGAAACAGAGTTCAACACATTTCCTTCCAAGGAGTTTAATGGATTGTTTATTTTTTCCCAAGGTGGGAGCTTGTATTAGGACATAATCTGCATATCCCACTTGTTGTGTTCCTTCTGGAAAATCAATATTTGCAATGGCGTTCATAAGTACATTGAATAGTGTAGGGCTTAAGACTCCTCCTTGAAGGGTCCCGAGTTCCATACTCATTGTTCTGGAGACTGCTCCATTGAAGCAGACCTCGGCTTTCCTTCCTGTGAGGTAGTCTTCAACCCATTTCATGAGTCTCCCCTTGACACCCATGCATGCAAGCTCGTCCAGGATCGCAATCCCCTGTGCTTTGTCGAAGGCTCCTTTGATGTCAACCAATACAGCGTACCTAGCCGTGTCATTACAAACTTGTTTAGGCCTTCAACAATCTTCAAAATGAGACTTTAAGAATTAAGATCAATACAGTAATAATTACGATAATAACCAAGTTGTTATGACAGGGAAAGTGTGCATTGATGACGTCACTAATTACATACCCAGTGACGTCATAGGTATCGTATATCTGTCGGGAGCGTCAAAGGCCAACACCAGGCCAAGTAGTCACTAAATCCCACCCTTAGTGACTTCCACCCCCCCTGGGCACAGCACTATGCTACCCCCCCTCCCCCCAGGAGACACAGACGCCACCCCAGCACCTGACAAAGCTCTCCTCCCCAACAGGTCGCCGGAGCTGTCCGGGACTCTGCCAGTGCAGGAGGGGGCGCGGGGGGGCCGGGTGGCCATCACCCTGGTCACCTACGTGTCCAGCACCTACACCGTCACCTCCACCTCCGTCAACACCGCCGTCACCTTCTCCCTCTCATACTACTGCTCCGCGCCCAATGCTGTCGTGCCGCCCACCTGCGGCTAGACGCACCCACTGACGCCCACCACCTGCACCAGTGGCTGCCACACCACTCAGGCCTCCGTGGCGTCTTGGACGTGTCGTGGACGAGTTTCAGACGTGTCTTGGACGTGTCTCAGACGTGTCTTGGACGTGTTACGGACGTGCAGCTGAGCTGGATGAGAGTCGTCACTTGACTGAGCCTCAGCCAAATGCTGTTAAGTGAGGATTGTTGGTCTTAATGATGACTGGAGCTGTGAGCTGAGGAATTCATGTGTACTCATACACTTACACTGACTCTAGTCAGTGTAAGTGTATCATGTGTACCTCAGTATACTGATTATTCTAACCTTATACATAATACATAACGAGGGGTCATAATGTAGTGAAAAATACACACTGTATACACTCTCGCTAGTTTCATTCCCCAGACTATACACCGTGGCGTGAGTCAGTGTTCATGTATGATGTATTTAATCCTTGTTGTCATACTCTCTTATTTGTTCAGTTAATGTATTTACCTTCAGCCTATATATAACAATGAGTCTATTAACCTCTTGTGTATAGATAGTTTCACTTCCTTAACAGCCTCTCAGGAAATTGGGTTGTTAACATTTGGACCAAATTTCCGGGTGAGGTGAACGATTCCTTGATTGTTTCAAGTGTAGGTTTGACATATATATGAATGAGTTTGGGTGGATATAATATATAGGAGCTGCCTAGTAGGCCTACAAGAGCTGCCTCATTTGAACCAATAGGATCCGCTTCGTAGAAGTCAATACACCTACAGCCTACCACAGTACACAGGCTACACCTGCAGCCTACCACAGTACACAGGCTGCAGAAACAACACAGAAATCATCGATAGATACAGTGATAGCAGGCGGCTCGACGTCTGCGAGGCACTACACATCAAGAAGTCAACACCAGCAATCAACAGCCAATTAATGCACAACTATATTCTAACCACTTCAAGACTCCGTACCAATATAGAAGCATCAAGAAATATGGGCCAATAAAAATAGGCCTTCTGCAGTTACCTACCTTTAATACCTGTTTGTATTTCATTGTTTCGTGTTCTGTCTTGTGTTAAAAGTTTATTTTCACATCATCCAAAACTATTGTAACATGTCACTTCACCCAAATGTAGGTATAAAAACTCGAAAGGTGTTTAAGCTCTATTCAGTTAAAGTTGTGTGTGTGTGTGTAAACTAAAGTCTTTGAAAATGTAATAAGTTTTACGAAACGCGCTCAAGTGTCGCGTCAGACTAGAAATAAAAATGAATTTTGGAGAATTGATCTTTGAATTACCATCAACAGTGAAAAGAAACGTAAGAAAGATCGAGAAAATTCGTGTTAGAATTATTAATCTTACTTAATCGGTCATATTTAATAATATATGTCTACAGGAAAGACTGCTACCAAAATATTCTAATATATATATATATATATATATATATATATATATATATATATATATATATATATATATATATATATATATATATATATATATATATATATATATATGGGTGTATACTGGCAGCAGGTTTTCTTTCAAACATGTTTCATTGAATATGACCGCATATTCTGTATTTATTATTTTCTGGTTTAGGGCTTCTATCCCTCTAACTATTTTCTTAGCATCAGGGCTTAATTGAAATAGGAGTTCTCCAAAACTCATTTTCGTACTTTTAAGGTGAAGAAAAGAAGTGATTTACTATAGAGTGTATTACACTTATTTGTATAATTTGCACGACGTTTCGAACCTCCATGGTTCATTCTCAAGTGAACAGATCTTACAATACTAGTTGATTTTATACCCGCATTAGGTCAGGTGATAATACAATGAAGGTGAAAACATGGGGGGATACATAAGGGATAAACATAGGGGCTGCAGAAGGCTTATTGGCCCATACGAGGCATCTCCTATCTAAACACAAAGATTAATCCAGTGTAATTGGCCTGTTATGTTGGACATTGTCTTCTGTGTTGGCATCGATATGTTCTTGTCTTGTCCTTACTCTCATGGTGGGTACTCTCAGGTCGTCGGTCAGGTGAAGTCACAGTGAGAGGTTGTGTTAACCGGAGCTCCTGAGTGTTGTTATTTTATCATAGCAATATGGAAGTTGTAGTGAAGGACCTGGTGACTCTAGTGGGAGCCCTGAGGACAGAGTTGGACTCTCTGCGGGAGGAGGTGCGTCAGCTTAAAAAACAACGAGAAGTAACGAAGGAGGAGACCAGCAGTAAAGGGACCTCGTCTTGGAGAGTTGCGAAAGACAGGGGCCTTAAGAAGACTTTGATAAAACCGCCTTCAAACGCCATAGCAACTTCAAATTCATTTGACGTTTTGGAGGACGAGTGCTGTGGAGAGACTGTGGATCGCGCAAAAGGGAAAGCAACGAAGAGAAAGGAAGCGCAGGCCCCTCAGAAAGTAAAGGAAGTACCTAAGCAAACATTAGTTGTGGGAGATTCCCAGATAAGGTATTTGGATAGAACGTTTTGTGCTAGAGATAGGGGGAACAGGTTAAGGGTTTGCTATCCCGGAGCTGGCATTGGTGATATTATAAACAACATGAATGATATTATGGCTGGTAATGGGAACAATCCCATTATTTGCATTAGCGTGGGAGGAAATGATGTTGGTCGAGTCAGGAGTGAGGAACTGATTCAGAGGTATAAAACAGCCATAGAGTTAGTTAGGAGCAAGGGAGGAATCCCGATCATATGTGGCATTCTTCCAAGAAAGGGAGTGGGAAATGAATGGATATCGAGGGCACTTGGTGTCAATTGCCGGCTGGAAAGATATTGCAAATCAAATGCAATATCTTTCATAGACAACTGGGAACACTTCTATGGAAGAAATGAAATGTATGCTCGTGATGGGGTGCATCTATCGAGAGCTGGGGTTGTTGCTGTTGCGAACTCGCTAGAAGAAGTGGTTAGAGGTGTTTGTTTGGGTTTAAACTGTTAGTAGATAGAGGTATGGGAATTGATTTGGAGGAAGGAGGTAATAAAAGTATGTGTTTGTGGGAGAAAGGAATTGGCAAAACGATCAGGGAAAGAGAAGGTCCGCAAAATAACAATTCACTTAGGGTATATTACACTAACAGTAGAAGTCTAAGAAATAAAATTAACGAATTAAATGCTCTTGTCTGCACAGAAAAAATAGATATTATTGCACTTACCGAAACGTGGATGAATGTAGAAAATAGAGAACTATTAGCTGAATATCAAATATATGGATTTAAACTATTTCACACAGATAGATATATTAGACGAGGAGGTGGAGTAGCCATATATGTTAGGGACAATTTGAAATGTAGTCTCAAAGAGGGAATCAAAACAGAGCCACACTCAGAAACTATTTGGATTGAATTAAACGAAAAAGCTAATAATATTATAATAGGAGTAATATATAGGCCACCAAATTTAGACAGAATGGAAGCAAAGCATCTATGGGATGAAATATCTAGAGCATCTAGATCTAACAGTATTTATGTCATGGGTGACTTTAATTTTAGCGGAATAAACTGGTTGAACAAAACAGGGAATAGTGAAGCAGAAGATTTTCTAGAATTAATTGACGATTGCTTTCTTACGCAACACATTAAGGAACCAACACGGGAAAATAATATTTTAGATTTAGTGTTAACTAACAGGGAAACGCAAATTAATGACATCGAAATAGGGAGTGAGCTAGGGAGCAGTGATCACAAAGAAATCAGATTTAGCATAGAATGGAATAGACCAGTAGGAGAAAATTCTGTTAAAGTGCCAGATTTTCGTAAAGCTGATTTTAATAGCCTAAGAAATTTTTTGGGTCAAATTGATTGGAAAGGCTTGGGTATGGGGTGTGGGCCGGTCTTGGAGCGAGACATGAACCCAGCGATAGGTGACTTAAATGGGGATTTCGATGTGGATTCAATATATAACTTATTTAAGAATATTCTAAACAAAGCACAGGAACGTAGTATACCATACAAATTGAATAGATCGTATACTAATGACCCAAAGTGGATAACAAAGAATTTGAAGAACCTTATAGGTAAAAAGAGAGCTTGGTACAAAAGGATTAAAAATGGGGAGGTCACTTTAGAACAGGAATTCGTACAACTGGTTAGAAATGTTAAAAAAGAGATAAGGAAAGCAAAAAGAAACTATGAAGTTCGCATAGCAGGGCAAGCAAAGACAAATCCTAAAGGGTTTTTTCAGTTATATCGTACTAAGACTAGGGAAAGGATAGGTCCATTAAAAACTGAGACAGGTCAAATAACAAATAGTGATGAAGAGATGAGTAGTATTTTTAATAAATATTTTGTATCTGTATTTACTAAAGAAGAACTTAACAATATGCCTTCAGCCGAACAAGTCTATGTGGGTGGGGACGAGGACAGGTTGACGAGTTTAGCAGTTACCAGGGAGGATGTTCTTAAACAAATAGTAAAACTCAAACCAAACAAATCCCCAGGGCCGGATGAAGTGTTTGCTAGGGTGCTTAAAGAATGCAAAGAGGAGCTTTGTGACCCACTGTCAACCATATTTAATAAATCAATAGAGTCAGGCAGAGTGCCAGAGTTTTGGAAAGTTGCTAATGTGATACCAGTTTTTAAGAAAGGAGATAGATCACTTGCGTCTAACTATCGACCAATTAGCCTAACGTCTATTGTGGGAAAGTTACTCGAATCTATAATAGCAAATAAAATTCGTCTTCATCTTGAAAAACATAAATTAATAATTGAGTCGCAACATGGTTTTATAAATGGCCGTTCATGTTTAACAAATTTGTTATCTTTTTATTCTAGCATTGTTGAGGCAGTTGATAGTGGTAAGGATTGCGATGTTGTATACCTTGACTTTAGCAAAGCTTTTGATACAGTGCCACATGAAAGACTGATTAAAAAAAATAGAGTCTCATGGTATTGGGGGTGCTATATTAAGCTGGATTAGGGCATGGCTATACCAAAGGAAACAGAGAGTTAGTATAAATGGAATCAAGTCAGAGTGGGAAAATGTTGTAAGTGGAGTGCCTCAAGGCTCTGTCCTGGGACCTCTGTTGTTTATAATATATATAAATGATTTAGATTCAGGTTTGAGTAGCAACATTTGCAAATTTGCCGATGATACGAAAATCGGTAGGGAAATTAATTCGGAGGAGGACTCACTATCACTTCAAGTTGATCTAGATAGGGTTTTGAAATGGTCAAAGGATTGGCAGATGCAGTTTAATGCTGATAAATGTAAAGTTCTGAGGTTAGGTAATGATGATAGAGTTACAAGATACGAGCTAGATGGTGTTGTGATTGCGAAGTCGGATTGCGAAAGGGATCTGGGAGTTATGATTAGTAAGAATTTAAAACAAAAGGATCAATGCATAAATGTTCGTAATAAGGCAAATCGGACACTTGGATTTATTAATCGCAGCGTTAGTAACAAGACACCTGGTGTGGTTCTCAAGCTATATCTTGCTCTAGTTAGGCCCCATTTAGATTATGCAGTTCAGTTTTGGTCGCCATATTATAGAATGGATATAAATTCACTTGAACGTGTCCAGCGTAGGATGACTAAGTTAATTCCCCAAATTAGAAATCTTTCATATGAAGAAAGATTAACAAAGCTTAAGTTGCATTCACTGGAAAGGCGAAGAGTTAGGGGTGACATGATAGAGGTTTACAAGTGGATGAATGGACATAACCGGGGGGATATTAATAGGGTATTAAAAGTATCAACACAGGACAGAACACGAAACAATGGATATAAATTGGATAAGTTTAGATTTAGGAAAGACTTGGGTAAATACTGGTTCAGTAACAGGGTTGTTGATTTGTGGAACCAATTGCCGCGTAACATTGTGGAGGTGGGGTCCCTCGATTGTTTCAAGCACGGGTTGGACAAGTATATGAGTGGGATTGGGTGGTTATAGAATAGGAGCTGCCTCGTATGGGCCAATAGGCCTTCTGCAGTTACCTTTGTTCTTATGTTCTTATGTTCTTATGGTAGAGTAAATAGTTCCGTGATTTGGGTGTTCATGGTAGGTCGCTCTATTCTTATGTGAATTGCCTCAAGAATTTGTAATCTTCTTGAATCTTGGGTTTTGTCTATTATGCAAGTATTCTTGTTCAACATTTCTCTTGTTAGAGTAATGTCATGGGCTTGTCTCATGTGATTCCTAGGGGCACCAGATTGAAGATGGCATGTCAAACGCCTCGTCAGCTTGGTCGACGTCATACCTATGTACTTACATTGAAGGTTACATCCTTCGTGGGGGCAAGTGTACATGTATACAACGCTTGACTGCTGTAGAGGGTTCTCCGTCGGCTTCGGGCTGTTTTTGATAAGGAGTTCGGAAGTCTTCTTGGTTTTGTAGAATATTATCAGGTTTATGTTTTGGTTAGGAGTAGTGCTTTTTACTCCTTTACGGATTATTTCTTTCATTATTCTTTCCTCTTTTATATGTTCACTGTGCATGGTTGATTTGTAATATAATTTTATTGGGGGTGTTGTGGTTTCTGTTCTAGGTTCTGAATTATACCAACGGTCCAAGTGTCTTCTTATAGCAGCGTTTATTTCCGCGTTGCTATATCCGTTGTTCACCAATACCTGAGTTACTCTTTCAAACTCTCTACTCACGTTGCTCCATTCAGAGCAGTGGGTAAGCGCTCGACGAATATAAGCATTGAGAACACTGGCTTTGTATCTTTGGGGGCACTCACTTCTACCGTTCAGGCATAATCCTATGTTGGTGGGCTTGGTATATACATTGGTGCTTAAAGAGGTTCCTGTTTTTGTTATTAGTACATCCAAGAATTGCAGACTGTTATTTTCACTATTTTCATGTGTAAATCGGAGTACTGACTCTCTCTCTAGGTGTCTTTTTAGGTCAATTAGTTCATCTGAGTCTTTTACTATTACGAATATGTCATCTACATAACGGCAGTATACAGTTGGTTTTTGTCTGCTACTGAAGACCCTATCTTCGATGGTTCCCATATAAAAATTAGCAAATAAAACTCCTAAGGGGGAGCCCATTGCTACTCCGTCTATTTGTAAATACATGTCTCCTTGTGGACTGATGAAAGGGGCTTCCTTTGTACATGCTTCGAGAAGACTTTTCAAGTGTGGCTCAGGTATGTCTAATTTGGGGGTGCTCTCGTCTCTGTATACTCTGTCCAGTATCATTCCTATGGTTGTGTCGACTGGGACGTTGGTAAAAAGGGATTCAACGTCCAGGGAAGCGATGATTCCATCGGGCTGGGTAGATTTGATCAATTCTAGGAAATCTGCTGATGATTGTAGACTAAACTTACTTGGAGTGTATGGAGTTAGGAGTTCATTGAGTTTCTTTGCCAGGTGATAAGTTGGGGTTGGTATTTGGCTGATAGAAGTATTAGTATTTGGCTGATACTAATTAGAAGTAAATAGAAGTTAGTATTTGGCTGATAGATAGATAGATTAGAGGGATAGAAGCCCTAAACCAGAAAATAATAAATACAGAATATATATATATATATATATATATATATATATATATATATATATATATATATATATATATATATATACACACACACACACACACACACACACACGCGCGCGCGCGCGCGCATACATACACATACATTTATGCCTCTCTTACTCTGAGCGGGTAAGATAGCTGATATAGAAACTAATGTGTATATCGACTTGAGAATGGTCCAGGACGGACCGAAGCGTCGTCGTCCCTTCAACTTCTAGTGTGTGGTCTGGTCTACATACTTCAGCCACGTTATTGTGACTCATCGCCTGCATAGAAACTAGTGTGTTATTAAGCACTTAATCACTGAAGGTGATTAAGATGCTTTTACAAGCTCAGGTTATATAGTTACATCACATACATACATTGTATAATTGATACATTACATGGTCAATCTTGGGTACAAGTCCAATATATCATCAAGTGTTCCAGTACTTATATAGTAACTACAGAGTTCAGCATACCTTAGCCCAGGAGGGCGAAAGTCAGTCAATATGGGACATTCTACAATATAATGTTCAAGGGAGTGCAGTTTTCTCTTTCACAAAGTTGACACATGGTGAATTCGACGCTGTCACAGAGTTGATACATTGTGTATTCGACACTTTCATAAAGTTGACACATGGTGTATTGAACACTTTCACAAAGTTGACACATTGTGTACTCGACATTTGGGTTTTGAGAAAGCTACCAGATACGTCTATATCCCAGGCGTATTCTGGCCACTATAACATCACATTGCCGGGTTCTTGTTCTATTAGTCCCATATGTGAATGTCTCCTCACGATATCTATCATAATATTTAATGCTACAACTTTCAGGTCTTTGTGAATTTGTTAGGTAAATAAGTATAACATTCAGGGTTTTCTAAAGATCTTGTTCTGTACTACTGAAACACTTGTTCACTAAGAATTGTAATGTATAATTGCCTTGTAACACTTATGTATATGTAACTTATATTGTATTTTTTTAAATAAAGATAAAAAAAAAAAATATAACACCCATATCAATTTCTACCACTTATTTTCTACAGGCTGTCTTTGCAAGCATATCAACAGTGTCATGCCTTGAGATGCCAACATGTGATGGTATCCATAGGAATATAATTTCAAATCAAGCATTCATTGGACGACCAGCCGTCGGTCAGGGAGGACCTGCTGCTCCGACGACCAGCCGTCGGTCAGGGAGGACCTGCTGCTCCGACGACCAGCCGTCGGTCAGGGAGGACCTGCTGCTCCGACGACCAGCCGTCGGTCAGGGAGGACCTGCTGCTCCGACGACCAGCCGTCGGTCAGGGAGGACCTGCTGCTCCGACGACCAGCCGTCGGTCAGGGAGGACCTGCTGCTCCCAGCGCCCTGACTTCTCGGTTCCAGGATTGCTTTTTCCCTTCTAATATTATTGATATGTATTTACAGTCGTTCAGAGTAGGACAGTTGTGATTCGGTTTAATAAAGAGATCTTGTATTCTTGCCCATGCTGGCTAATGTTTTAATTCACAATATTTTCATAACCACTCTTATATAATCTAGCAACCGGTCAAGTGTGCAATATATGTATCTATATATGACTTGACTGATCTACCTTGGTAGAGGTAGATGCTTCAGGACACTAATTATGGTAGAGAAAGTAATATTTCATCTTTTAGGCATTGCGAAGCCTCACAATTATTGCGTCAGTTTGTGTACTGGACGGAAGGTACTGGTGGGAGGTGGTGGTACTGTCAATGGCAGGATTACTAGTGGGAGGTCGTGGTACTAGAAGGTAGGTACTGGTGGGAGGTGGTGGTACTGTCAATGGCAGGATTACTAGTGGGAGGTCGTGGTACTGGACGGTAGGTACTGGTGGGAGGTGGTGGTACTGTCAATGGCAGGATTACTAGTGGGAGGTCGTGGTACTGGACGGTAGGTACTGGTGGGAGGTGGTGGTACTGTCAATGGCAGGATTACTAGTGGGAGGTCGTGGTACTGGACGGTAGGTACTGGTGGGAGGTGGTGGTACTGGACGGCAGGTACTGGTGGGAGGTGGTGGTACTGGAGGGCAGGTACTGGTGGGAGGTGGTGGTACTGGAGGGCAGGTACTAGTGGGAGGTGGTGGTACTGGAGGGCAGGTACTAGTGGGAGGTGGTGGTACTGGAGGGCAGGTACTGGTACACCGGAGGGTCCACGCCTGCACCACCAGGGTCGTACCGTATAAGGACCTGCACCTCCTTGGGCTTCATGGACCTGGAAGATGGCAGAGCAAGAAACTAGTCAACATTCACACAATATTGACTAAAATAACAACAGTTGCAATGTTCAATTATGTCTATAATTTGTACAACATGTTCCCAACCATCACAGTCTGGTGGAGGTAATCCTGTCGTGACGTAGTCAGCTTGGTGCTGATGCTCTCCTTCTTATCCCATTATCTCTCTCTCTCTCTCTCTCTGTTTCTCTCTCTCTCTCTGGCTCTATCTCTGTCTGTCTGTCTCTCTCTCTCTCTCTCTCTCTCTCTCTCTCTCTCTCTCTCTCTCTCTCTCTCTCTCTCTCTCTCTCTCTCTCTCTCTCTCTCTCTCTCTCTCTCTCTCTCTCTCTCTCTCTCTCTCTCTCTCTCTCTCTCTCTCTCTCTCTCTCTCTCTCTCTCTCTCTCTCTCTCTCTCTCTCTCTCTCTCTCTCTCTCTCTCTCTCTCTCTCTCTCTCTCTCTCTCTCTCTCTCTCTCTCTCTCTCTCTCTCTCTCTCTCTCTCTCTCTCTCTCTCTCTCTCTCTCTCTCTCTCTCTCTCTCTCTCTCTCTCTCTCTCTCTCTCTCTCTCTCTCTCTCTCTCTCTCTCTCTCTCTCTCTCTCTCTCTCTCTCTCTCTCTCTCTCTCTCTCTCTCTCTCTCTCTCTCTCTCTCTCTCTCTCTCTCTCTCTCTCTCTCTCTCTCTCTCTCTCTCTCTCTCTCTCTCTCTCTCTCTCTCTCTCTCTCTCTCTCTCTCTCTCTCTCTCTCTCTCTCTCTCTCTCTCTCTCTCTCTCTCTCTCAAGCTGACTATATAGAACATGTTCCTTATAAGGAAGACTTTGATCCAATTAGCTCTAGTAGTGATTTCCCTCTAGGTTGTTACACCAGGCTTGACTCCTGATAACTTGGTCCAACAGCCTGTTGCTTGTAGTGTCTCGCAGGTCCACATATCCACTACAGCCTGGTTGGTCCGGCACTTCTTGCAGAAAACTGTCTACTTTTTCTTGAAGCTTTCCACCTTTGTCCCGGCAATATTTCTTACACCTGCTGGGAGGATTTTGAACAACCGAGTACCTCTGATGTTCATATTTCTGATGTTCCGTGATCATGCCGATGGCACTTCTACTCCTCACTGGCTCTATTTCGCATTTCCTGCCATATCGCTCACTCCAGTATGTTATTTTATTGTGTAAATTTAGAACCGGCCCTTCGAGTATCTTCCATGTATGATACCTCTCTCGTCTTCGTTCCATAGAGAACATTTTGAGAGTGTAGAGACGGTCCCAAAATGTTAGTGGCTTGATGTCAGAGAGTGTATCTCTCAAGATTCTCCCACAGCTGACTAGAATGGCTCATTGCAGTGCACAGTGCACCGACTTTGTGCACAAGGTCCTATTTCTGTTAACCCAGGATAGTGACCTGGCATGTTGGGTATCTCCAGAATGCCCACTTAACCAGGAACACTTTCATAATACGGAGGCCCCCGTATGTCCAGGCAGGAAGTAGATACAGGGAGTTAAGCATACTTGCCACCAAGGGTCAGTGGGTACATTGGCCGGTTCGGAGCGTGAGACAGAGGGGAGACGCCAGCAACTGACTGACCTCTGGGGTCAACCGGCGCGATGGAGAATAACAGCTATGACGTGGTCGTGACGTGTTCATGACGTCACCTCTCCTACTGATCATCGAACGGTCATTATGATTGGTTCCCGCTCATTTGCTGCAATGCTATTGGTCAAATTGTAACTCTTTTGTGCTGTGTGCCACGAGATGCTCGGCAGCCCTTGTAGAGTATTCACGTGAGGGAGACCTTACCCAGAGGACGTGTAGCTGTTCTGTCTATCGGCCAATAGACTGAACACCGTATATTCCTCACCGTCAAGTTAACTCAGCGTCTCTGTGATATACCACACACTCGCCCAGAATCATGAGTGTGAATATATTGTTCAGAAGCCTAAAGTGACAAATCTCCAGAGCGAAACAGACTGGTATCAGGTAACCCCTGGTGACAAACGTCGTTGTGTAGAAGAACTCCCAGAACCCCATCAACCAGGTATCCTCCCACGGTCTCGGGGAGCCGAGAGAAGGTCCTGGTGGACACTCACGAGAGTGGTGACTTGTGAGTCTTATAAATATCTTGGAGTCGAGGTTAATGATACAAATCTCGTCAGCAACCTGCGCAAAAAACTAGTTGAGCGTCTTAAACCTCTCAAAACTCTTGTTGGCAAAGGATTTGGCATTAACATAAAATATGCTCGTAGTTTTTATATTGCCTTTATACGATCTGTTGTTGATTATTATGCCTTGCATCTTCTTAATTTTTCTCCTAAACAATTACAAGGCCTAGATGTAGTACAGAATGATGCCATGCGCATCATCCTGGGTTGTCCTAGAACTGTCAGAATTGTTAACATGAGAAAGGAACTAAACTTACCTTCCATTTACGAAAGAATAGTTCTACTTAGTACTATGTTTTGTGCCAAAACTTTGAAAAATAATGGTCCCCCCAGCTCTATTCAAATTACATTGAGATCCATTCTAAACAATTCTGACTGTTCCCTCAATCCGCCGCAAAAAGCTCCCTACAGTGTGTGGCTCAGTTGTTGTGCCTATGCTCTTCTGAAACTGAATGTGTCTCTTAACCCTGATAAAACTATTCACTATATTCCCCCTTGGAAAGATGTGGAGGTCTCTCTGCATTATACTCCCATCAGTGTAAAACAAATGTAAAACACTGAAAATTTGAGATGTATAACATTAGAAGCTATTGACAGTCATCTGCAAATTCTCAAACCAACTGAATCTTACGCCTTTACTGATGGCTCTGTGCAGTTAGGCACTGGTAGAACAGGTTGTGCATGTGCAGTGTATAAAGGGAATGAAATGATCATGTCTAGTACACAGAGATTGAACAACTGGGCAAGCACGACACAGACCAAGCTATTGGGCATTTATCTAGCCACTGAGTACCTTAAGCTCAGTGGTGGTGGAGGTATTTTCTGTGACTCTAAAAGTGCTCTGCAGTCCTTAAATAACCCATTACAATGTATGTCGGAAGTAGCTTGTAATATTAAATGGAATGTAATTTTTGCCAATGATAATAACTCTTGTATAAAAATTTGTGTGGATCCCATTCCATGTTGGAGTTGGAAAACATGACTTTGTAGATCGATTGGCCAATGAGGCTTGCAGGAAAGAAAACATTGATTATGACTTTGGACTATCTAATGCAATTATTAGAAACATACAAATTAAAGAAATTAATTCAGATTTAGAAGAACTAAGAAATGCCCAGAGACCTGAAAGCTGCAGTATTAAAAGCTATGACAAGTTTTGTAATAATAGGTATTTGTATGGTCAGCACAGTAACCGGACCAGGCAATGTGATGGAGTCATTGCGCGAATTCGCCTTGGCTATAGACACATCTGGCAGGTTAGTGAGGCTGAGCCACTACCAGAATACTCAGATTGTAAACTCTGTGATAAACCTTTAATGCATTCACTAGAACCCTATATTGTTGAATGTGAAGCCGTAAAGGACTTTAGGCCTCCTGGCCTCTTGTACCACCAACTGTGTAACTATTTCATTGACTCAGGTGTTCTGGACGACATCCTAACAATTTATCCAAAATTTGCTTGTCCATTTTAAAGAACGAAGGACAATTTTTATTTATATTACTTCTAAGCTGCATCACTTATGAACCCATCCTTGCCCTTGTGTGGCAGTGCACAATAGAAAGTTGTTTTCACATATCCATACATTAAAACATTGATTGTAACCATGATATATATGTGCTTCAGCCTACAGTTTAGACCTATTGTCTTATGTATGACCCTCTGTCCTGCGTGACAGTGAATACCACCATTATCCTCACATTAATAAGACTTAATCGAAATCCTCAGATTAGGCAAAATTGTAATTCATTTTGTCAATAAAGATGTTAATAATAATAATACTCACGAGAAGGGCGAGGCGGGCCAGCCCACGACGAGGAGAGGGGTCCCTCGCCACCGTAGCCTCCACAGCAACTTGTGGTGGGCGCGCACGTCCAGGTCCCACAGCAACAGACACTGTCAACACACACCCCGTCAGTCACTGCCTCGCTCTACAGCCTCTTGATGTATTCATGTCCATCATATGTGTATATTATCACATGTACCTCTGGCAACATGCAGGTACACTGGGAGGACAGAAACTTACACTCATTACTCCCTTGTAGGTGTAGTCATCTGCTATCTCGTTCATCTTGATCCAGAGTACATGGTGGGTGCTCTGAAGAGAGTAGAGGGGTCCAGAGTACATGGTTAGTGCTCTATAAGGAGTAAAGGGGGCCAGAGTACATGGTGGGTGCTCTGTAGAGAGTAGAGGGGTCCAGAGTACATGGTTAGTGCTCTATAAGGAGTAAAGGGGTCCAGAGTACATGGTGGGTGCTCTGTAGAGAGTAGAGGGGTCCAGAGTACATGGTTAGTGCTCTATAAGGAGTAAAGGGGTTCAGAGTACATGGTGGGTGCTCTGTAGAGAGTAGAGGGGGTCCAGAGTACATGGTTAGTGCTCTATAAGGAGTAAAGGGGTCCAGAGTACATGGTGGGTGCTCTGTAGAGAGTAGAGGGGGTCCAGAGTACATGGTGGGTGCTCTGTAGAGAGTAGAGGGGGTCCAGAGTACATGGTGGGTGCTCTGTAGAGAGTAGAGGGGGTCCAGAGTACATGGTTAGTGCTCTATAAGGAGTAAAGGGGCCAGAGTACATGGTGGGTGCTCTGTAGAGGGTAGAGGGGTCCAGAGTACATGGTTAGTGCTCTATAAGGAGTAGAGGGGTCCAGAGTACATGGTGGGTGCTCTGTAGAGGGTAGAGGGGTCCAGAGTACATGGTTAGTGCTCTATAAGGAGTAAAGGGGTCCAGAGTACATGGTGGGTGCTCTGTAGAGAGTAGAGGGGGTCCAGAGTACATGGTGGGTGCTCTGTAGAGAGTAGAGGGGGTCCAGAGTACATGGTGGGTGCTCTGTAGAGAGTAGAGGGGGTCCAGAGTACATGGTGGGTGCTCTGTAGAGAGTAGAGGGGGTCCAGAGTACATGGTGGGTGCTCTGTAGAGAGTTTGGGGAATAGAGTTTGGGAGAGGTCAGGGAAGGAGGCTGAGGGCCACTGTGGGTCAGGGGAAGGGGGCTGAGGGCCACTGTGGGTCAGGGAAGGAGGCTGAGGGCCACTGTGGGTCAGGGAAGGAGGCTGAGGGCCACTGTGGGTCAGGGAAGGGGGCTGAGGGCCACTGTGGGTCAGGGAAGGAGGCTGAGGGCCACTGTGGGTCAGGGAAGGAGGCTGAGGGCCACTGTGGGTCAGGGAAGGGGGCTGAGGGCCACTGTGGGTCAGGGGAAGGAGGCTGAGGGCCACTGTGGGTCAGGGAAGGAGGCTGAGGGCCACTGTGGGTCAGGGAAGGGGGCTGAGGGCCACTGTGCGTCAGGGGAAGGAGGCTGAGGGCCACTGTGGGTCAGGGAAGGAGGCTGAGGGCCATGTGGGTCAGGGAAGGAGGCTGAGGGCCACTGTGGGTCAAGAGAAGGAGGCTGAGGGCCACTGTGGGTCAGGGAAGGGGACTGAGGGCCACTGTGGGTCAAGGGAAGGGGGCTGAGGGCCACTGTGGGTCAGGGAAGGGGACTGAGGGCCACTGTGGGTCAAGGGAAGGGGGCTGAGGGCCACTGTGGGTCAGGGAAGGGGACTGAGGGCCACTGTGGGTCAAGGGAAGGGGGCTGAGGGCCACTGTGGGTCAGGGAAGGGGACTGAGGGCCACTGTGGGTCAAGGGAAGGGGGCTGAGGGCCACTGTGGGTCAGGGAAGGGGACTGAGGGCCACTGTGGGTCAAGGGAAGGGGGCTGAGGGCCACGGTGGGTCAGGGAAGGGGACTGAGGGCCACTGTGGGTCAAGGGAAGGGGGCTGAGGGCCACTGTGGGTCAGGGAAGGGGACTGAGGGCCACTGTGGGTCAAGGGAAGGGGGCTGAGATCCTGGGAGAGAGTATAAGTGTCCATTCATAAGCGAGTATTGGCTAGGAAAGGCGCTGAAAGGGAGTATAAAGGTAAAGGAAGGTCCTAAGAGGGAGAATAAGGGGTCAGGAATGGCACTAAGAGGAAGTAAAAGGTCAAGGGTAGACACTCCCGGCCAGACCTTCTGTAATGCCATTAATCAAACTTAAGAGTTTATATTCTTAACATTATGCAGACCTTTTCTTGTGCTCATCATGATGTGTTTCTCTACTGTAACACAAATGGATATGTATAAATTAGTCTCACTCTCTCTCTCTCTCAAAGCATGAGGCTGGCGGAAGCATTTAAGGGCATGAGTATGAATGAATGAGTAAAGTAAGATGGTAAGATCAAATTGAAATTCAAATTTCAAATTCAAATTCAATTTTCAAATTTCAAATTCAAATTCAATTTTCAAATTTCAAATTCAAATTTCAAATTCAAATTTCAAATTCAAATTTCAAATTCAAATTCAAATTTCAAATTCAAATTCAAATTTCAAATTTAAATCTTACTAGTGTGGACCTACCTGTACCTTACTCATGAGTACGCATCATGACTGGTATATGTGTGTGAATTATGAAGTGAGTGTATTGGACCAGTAACTTCAGACTCGAGTTGATCTCCAGAGGCGAGGGTGAGAGTGAAGAACCCGAGTGAATGTGTTGTGAGACGCGAGAGTGAGAGTGAAGGGCCCGAGTGAACGTGTTGTGAGGCGCGAGAGTGAGAGTGAAGGGCCCGAGTGAATGTGTTGTGAGGCGCGAGGGTGAGAGTGAAGGGCCCGAGTGAACGTGTTGTGAGGCGCGAGAGTGAGAGTGAAGGGCCCAAGTGAGCGTACAGAGTTGCGGGGCAGCAGTTGCGTGCTGCAGGGGTTGGTGGCGCCACCGTCCAGGTGCCGCCCGCCGGCCAGCAGCTCCGTCAGCTGCAGGTCGTAGGCGGCGGGCTCCAGCCTGCAGGGGGAGAGACAGGACCTGTCAGTGGTGGTGTCCTGGGGGAGTGTTGAGGGTGTTCTGGGGATTATTCAACACTGGTGGTACGCGAACAAGGGGACACAGGTGGAAACTGAGTACCCAAATGAGCCACAGGAACGTTAGAAAGAACTTTTTCAGTGTCAGAGTAGTTAACAGGTGGAATGCATTAGGCAGTAATGTGGTGGAGGCTGACTGCATACACAGTTTCAAATGTAGATATGATAGAGCCCAGTAGGCTCAGGAACCTGTACACCAGTTGATTGACAGTTGAGAGGCGGGACCAAAGAGCCAGAGCTCAACTAAGTGAGTACACACACACACAGTTGGCAATTGGGGGGTCTTGTAGCTGAGTGGACAGCGCGTGGGACTCGTAATCTTGTGGCATGGGTTCGATTCCCGGTGCAGAGACAAATGGGCAAAATTTCTTTCACCCTGATGCCCTTGTTACCTAGTAGTAAATAGGTACCAGGGAGTTAGACAGCTGCTACGGGCTGCTTCCCGAGGGTGTGTGTGGGTGTAGGACATTTCCAACACCCAAATACTAACCCTAGTGCCATAATATAAATTTGTTGTATTAGGACTTCATATTTACTAACTTTACTAATACGTAGCCTCATACAGCCACATTCCTACTAATGTCAGGGACCAGTATTGGGTCAGTCGCCCGGCTTCCTCGAGAATAAATTATATATTTCCATAAAATGAATTACACCTAGTATAACCTTATAGAATTTATTAAGGAATATAGATTGGCGATAGATATATTTATTTAGCAAATTATACAGCCGTTTATTGGAAATAGTTTTATACAGCTGCGATCAGCTGATCCAATAAACAAAGTAATGAACTAAATTTCCCATGCGAATATATATTTTGCATCTAACGTCATTTAGGTTAAATGATTTGCACAGCGAGAAACAATCTGCTGTTACCTAATGTACGTTACTGTGACGCAAAATAACGTCAGTAATGTTTCCATCCATTCGGAAATTTGAATAAAATATTGCGAATAATTTACCAAGTTTCGACGACCCGGCGCTAGGTGGCGCGCACGTCACTGACTATAGAGACTTGGCAGAGAGACGCCATTATGTGGGGTGACCTGCAGCTGGTCATTATCATCGATCAAATTGAGGATCATCCGTGCAATAACGAACTTCAGATCGATTCGGCAGCTTCAATAGATTACGGACACTGCGTCCAGCAAGGCAGAGTACCACTGATTTGTTAAGTTGGCCATTATTAAATAATCATGTTGGTGTCTTGTCGTTACGCAGCTTGCAAATCTAATAACTCCCGTGAGTGTCATTCTTATTCCCAATTCACTTAGACTTCATGAGTAAATGTATAAACATATGCTCTTAAATGGAAATTACATGTGATTCATATTTCAGCGTGGAGTTAACTGCCAGAGAAACGTAATTCAGCCGGTAGAGTCACGTGACGCCAGAGATCACGGACTGGGACTGGATTAGACAGGTTATAAGACTGTTGGACGTAATCTTCGTTCAACATTGGCAGCTAAGCCTCTAATTGTTTCCATTCAGTAGTTAGTTTATTAATCCATGCAATAATTAATGTTTATGATCCATGAATATTATTCTCTATTATATGCAGACAAACATTATAGAATTTACCCCCCCCCCCTAAAAAAAAAAAAAGATGTGTATGGGAATCACTTCACTTTAAACACTTCTCTAAATTTATTTTTGAATTAATTATTAAATTTATTTTTTGAGATCCATAGATCACTGATTCTCCGAGCCCATGACAACTTTTATAGTCATCATAAATTGTTAATATTATTATATGTTAGAGTCAATTTCCCCACAGTACGCGTGAAAAAAATTTAGTAGTTGGTACAGTTGATTGATTGACAGTTGAGAGGCGGGCCGAAAGAGCTCACCCCCCCCCCCCCCCCCCCCAGCAAGCACAACTAGGTGAATACACACACACACACGTACACCTCATTCACTGGAAGAGAGAAGAGTTAGTGGAGGATATGATCACCACATTCAAGATTCTCAAGGGAATTGATAGGGTAGATAAAGACAGGCTATTTAACACAAGGGGCACACGCACTAGGGGACACAGGTGGAAACTGTGTGCCCAAATGATCTACAGAGATATTAGAAAGAACTTTTTTAGTGTCAGAGTGGTTGACAAATGGAATGCATTAGGCAGTGATGTGGTGGAGACTGACTCCATACACAGTTTCAAGTGTAGATATGATGGAGCCCAATAGGCTCAGGAGTCTGTACACCTGTTGATTGACGGTTGAGAGGCGGGACCAAAGAGCCAGAGCTCAACCCCTGCAAGCACAACTAGGTGAGTACACACACGCACACACACTCCAGGCCGACACCTGAGAAGCAGAGCACATTACCCCAGGGGGGGGGGAAGCCCCTCTCACCTGTGGAGGTCCCTGAGAGTGACGTCTGGGGCGGTGTTGAGGGCGGTGTGGGCGTAGTAGTTGCTCTGGAAGTACGCTGTGAGGTGGGCGCCGGTGACGCCGAAGTGGAAGGT
Source organism: Procambarus clarkii (assembly GCF_040958095.1). Classification (NCBI taxonomy): domain Eukaryota; kingdom Metazoa; phylum Arthropoda; class Malacostraca; order Decapoda; family Cambaridae; genus Procambarus; species Procambarus clarkii. The sequence continues at coordinate 17,331,463 of NC_091196.1, forward strand.
CCTGGAGACCTCGGGCACCAGGCACTCCCGCCCCTTCTGGTTCTCCGGCAGTCTCAGCCACATGTCCCAGTCCGCCAACTGTGGGCAGGGGTGCGGTGCTCTAGTTAGTAGGGGTGGAGCAGTGGGTCTAGGTCAGGGGTGAGGCAGTGGGTCGAGGGCAGGGGTGGGGAAGTGGGCCCTCATGCGACACTAATCTATACTATTTTGTGAAGGGAGTTATGTAGTATTTTGTCTAGAGTATAAAAACAATGGTTGTTGTGACGATAATCTCTTTCAAAAGAGATTGAGCCTGCTCTTCCCTACATAAAGTTACTTACACATATACAAGAATAAGATGCTACCTTCAAGATACGTCTACCAGTAGCATAAAACGTTTTGACTAGGAGGCAAAACGTACCCTAAACCCCCACCCACTCCACACTCCTTCCATGCCGGCTCGCCCGTCGTCAACCAACAAACTACCATTCCAGCCTGCCTGCTTCTGATTGGTGACCCGCCATCTGCACCTCTGCACCTCAGCGCCCTCTACCTAAGTCGATGTCTGGGCTTGAACCAGCCATTGAAGTCAGAATATCCTTGTGCTCTCAAGCTGTGAACAACCAACTGATACACGTCCTGTTTATTGGTGGAGGTTCCCAGCTAGCGCTATATTCTCAGCACCTGTTTATGTCATTTTGTCTTTATATTATTCCTAGAGTAATTTATCCCTGTTCTTAATTTTTATGACTTGTTTGTTTGCACTGTACATAGCCGAGGGATTCTCTTTGTTTTTAAATTTGCTTTCCAGTTAATTAAAGTTTCATTGTTCATACTATGTGTTTTGTGTGTCTTTCCTTACTCTACCACAGACAACAGCCAAGCAATCTCTTTTTTTTTTTTTGTAAATGTGACAGGCATTGACACCAGCCATTAGGAGGACTGCCGAACATCTACACTCCTACACTTTCGCGTCACATTGTAAATATGTGATCATCGAGGCGGTATATCCAATCCGTTCTCGCCAGTGTTCTCAACGTCAAGAAAATGTCGTACTAAAGTGCCTTATCCTAACCTACCTGAGAACCTACCAACAGAAAAAGAGACATATTGTTCATGTCGCGAGCCGCTACCATTTTCTAGTACTACAGTTTTTGGCCTTAGGCAGAGTATACGTCAAAATGCGACGTGCTATTACGAGGACAGGTTGTTTGTTAAGTGTCGGCTGCCTAACCTCAGGGAGGCGATATTCCTCCGCCCAGCAAAGTAGTACGCTTATATATTCGATGATTATGGATAACCAGTGGAATGTATATACACATTTTGTCAATGAAAATGGACTCCTTTATGTTAGCTTCTATAAAGTATTTTGAAATGGGAACAGTCATGGATTATTGAGTAATGATTGGACATGTGGTATTGAGGGGCGGAAGTGAGAGGACGTCCGTAGTGACTAGACCAGATAATGGCGGATAGACAGAGCTCTGCCAGACTCACATTTCAGAAGTTTCACCTCTCCAGACAGTCAGGTAAGCCACAACTCATATTCATTTAACTTGTAGAATATCATAATGGTGTTTGAGTGACTACAGAGTACTTATATATACAGAGAGTTCAGATTTCAGAATATATTTGTGTGACACTGATGATGATCTTGCCTGAAAGGTCATCATGTTGCTAGACTAAAGTGTCTATGTTGATCTATATATAAGTAATATTGTGAACATTCTGCCTATCTTGATAGCTCTGATTCTTGCATATTGATCAAGGTAGAAGAAGGATATGTGGCAGCCCCACCTGAGTAAATGTATTCACACTGAGTATATTAACTTGACTCACGTTCACACTGTGTTGATAACTTGAGGTGAGTGTGCTCACCTATTTGTACTTGCTGGGGTTGAGCTTTGGCTCTTTGGTCCCGCCTGTGACCAATCAGCCGCCACCTGGACTTCCTTCACACACTCAAACATCCGGGCCCTAATTACCGCTTGGTACAGTTGTCAAATTAATAAAGTTATGGTAGCTAATTGAAGCACCGTGGCGAGGATACGAAGCAGGTCCACCCACTTGTGAGTCGGGTGTACAACCACCACGCCAGTGAGCCACACCCACCTTGTCATAGGGTGGCCAGTTGGGCATGACATCCTCATATACCCTCCTGGAGAGGAGCCAGCCGAGGCCCGCCATGGTGTCCACCCGCAGCACGAGGGTCGGGTCGCCGCCGGCACCAGCCTGACTCATGTCGTTCCAGGCTGAGACGCAGTAGAGGCTCGGGTCCCGGTCCATCAGGGGGGCCGTCTGCGCGAAGTAACTGGGAAAGGGGAGAAAGATTGTCCAAGCTGTGTAAAGTGACATAAAACACTTAAGAACTTTGTCACACGAAGGTCATACTTAGCGAAGATTGGATAAGGCGGCGCGGTTTACAGCAGTAGAGTAATATGCTCTAAAGTACACCTTTATATTAGGGATTTTATTTAAACTTCTAAAAGAACTTACTTATGAATTTAACAACTTATGCAGAGAAGAAAACAGAAAGATCAATATTTTCTGAATCGAAGGGTAATTTTGCCTTTTTTTTACAATTCATTATAAAACTCTGCTTTCTCTTGGTAATTACCTCATCTTTCTTATAGCTGTAGACTCCTCTCATTGTTGAGTAGTGAGGCAGGCATGAGGAGGACGAGACACAGGAAGACACACTACACAAAGTTAGAGGAGCTCCTTGAGAAGTGAGAGAACTGTTCAAGCAGTGGCATGGGCGCCTGACAGCTGGGTGGACAGCGCTTCGGATTCGTAGTCCTGAAGTTCCGGGTTCGATCCCCGGTGGAGGCGGAGACAAATGGGCAAAATGTTTCTTTCACCCTGATGCCCCTGTTACCTAGCAGTAAATAGGTACCTGGGAGTTAGACAGCTGCTACGGGCTGCTTCTTGGGGGATGGGGGGTTGTAACAAAAAGGAGGCCTGGTCGAGGACCGGGCCGCGGGGACGCTAAGCCCCGAAATCATCTCAAGACAGGATTTACCTCCAGTAATTGAAAAATTAAGAAGATGAACGCCGCACTCTCAGTTCTCTCCTATAAAGAACGTCGTCTTTCGCACGTATGCGTCACATACGGCTAAAAATGATCGTACTAGAAAATGAAGGTGGCTGGCGAATGTGACGAACTGTCCCGTTTTCTGTTTTGGGTCCTCTGGTAGGTTGGGATGAGGCTGCCTTACACTGACCGTTTTCTTGACGTGGGGGAACCTGAGGAGGACTGAGTAAAGGAGTTGTGTGGCCGGAGGTGAGCCCCAGACACGGAGAAGCAAGGAACCACTACCAGGTGGCACTGAGCCAAGACGCTCAGTGCCACCTGGCGGACGCTCAGTGCCACACGGACTACCATCACACACTTGAACAAAGACTCGCCCGGGAAGTATGTAAACAAACATGGCCGATCACTGGGACAAGTGCGACATGAGCCTCGAGGCAATATTTTGTCAAACACACAATACAGCTGGAGAAAATCCGGATTCATTGCACTCGACTTGTCTCAGAGAAGAGAAGCTTGAGTTAGGAAAGACCAAAGAAATTATTCTAAACAACGCCAGAAAAGAGAGACGATACAAGAGGGGACATGATCACCACGTAAATAATACGCCAGACACTCACCTGTAGAAGTCGAGGGCGACGTAGAGGTCCTCCTCGAGGATGATGACCTTGTCCGCCCAGGGGAAGGTGGTGAAGGCGGCGTCCATGGTGACCTTGTAGTGACGGGTGATCCGCAGCGTCACGTCCCGCCCTCCAGCGTCGTGACCCATAAACTGTTGGTGACACCTGGGAGAGTGAGGGGACAGCTGGGAGAGTGAGGGGACACCTGGGAGAGTTAGGGGGACAGCTGGGAGAGTGTTGGGACACCTGGGAGAGTGTTGGGACACCTGGGAGAGTGAGGGGACAGCTGGGAGAGTGAGGGGACACCTGGGAGAGTGAGGGGACACCTGGGAGAGTGAGGGGACACCTGGGAGAGTGAGGGGACACCTGGGAGAGTGAGGGGGACACCTGAGAGAGTGAGGGGACACCTGGGAGAGTGAGGGGACACCTGGGAGAGTGAGAGGACACCTGGGAGAGTGAGGGGACAGCTGGGAGAGTGAGGGGACACCTGGGAGAGTGAGGGGGACAGCTGGGAGAGTGTTGGGACACCTGGGAGAGTGAGGGGACAGCTGGGAGAGTGAGGGGACACCTGGGAGAGTGAGGGGACACCTGGGAGAGTGAAGGGACAGCTGAAAGAGTGAGGGGACACCTGGGAGAGTGAGGGGACAGCTGAGAGAGTGAGGGGACAGCTGGGAGAGTGAGGGGACAGCTGGGAGAGTGAGGGGACAGCTGGGAGAGTGAGGGGGACAGCTGGGAGAGTGAGGGGACAGCTGGGAGAGTGAGGGGGACAGCTGGGAGAGTGAGGGGACAGCTGAGAGAGTGAGGGGACAGCTGGGAGAGTGAGGGGACAGCTGGGAGAGTGAGGGCACAGCTGGGAGAGTGAGGGGGACAGCTGGGAGAGTGAGGGGACAGCTGGGAGAGTGAGGGGGACAGCTGGGAGAGTGAGGGGACAGCTGGGAGAGTGAGGGGACCGCTGGGAGAGTGAGAGGACACCTGGGAGAGTGAGGGGACAGCTGGGAGAGTGAGGGGACCGCTGGGAGAGTGATGGGACCGCTGGGAGAGTAAAGGGACAGCTGGGAGAGTGAGGGGACCGCTGGGAGAGTGAGGGGACAGCTGGGAGAGTGAGGGGGCAGCTGGGAGAGTGAGGGGACACCTGGGAGAGTGAGGGGACCGCTGGGAGAGTGAGAGGACACCTGGGAGAGTGAGGGGACAGTTGGGAGAGTGGGGGGACAGCTGGGAGAGTGAGGGGACCGCTGGGAGAGTGAGGGGACCGCTGGAAGAGTGAGAGGACACCTGGAAGAGTGAGGGGACACCTGGGAGAGTGAGGGGACACCTGGGAGAGTGAGGGGACAGCTGGGAGAGTGTTGGGACACCTGGGAGAGTGAGGGGACAGCTGGGAGAGTGTTGGGACACCTGGGAGAGTGAGGGGACAGCTGGGAGAGTGAGGGGACAGCTGGGAGAGTGAGGGGACAGCTGGGAGAGTGAGGGGACAGCTGGGAGAGTGAGGGGACAGCTGGGAGAGTGAGGGGACAGCTGGGAGAGTGAGGGGACAGCTGGGAGAGTGAGGGGACAGCTGGGAGAGTGAGGGGACAGCTGGGAGAGTGAGGGGACAGCTGGGAGAGTGAGGGGACAGCTGGGAGAGTGAGGGGACAGCTGGGAGAGTGAGAAAGCACATACTTATTAGCACGTGTCAGGTATTGTCAGCCCGTGTCAGGTGTTGTCAGCCCGTGTCAGGTATGTTGTCAGCCCGTGTCAGGTATGTTGTCAGCCCGTGTCAGGTGTTGTCAGTCCGTGTCAGGTGTTGTCAGCCCGTGTCAGGTGTTGTCAGCCCGTGTCAGGTGTTGTCAGCCCGTGTCAGGTGTTGTCAGCCCGTGTCAGGTATGTTGTCAGCCCGTGTCAGGTATGTTGTCAGCCCGTGTCAGGTATGTTGTCAGCCCATGTAAGGTAAACTAACAGGTGTTTATGGTAATTACACCAGAATGGGACATTGTATCGAAGCTGACAGCCAATTAAGATGTCAGCAACTGTCAGGAGAGGATAGTTACAAGGTAATTCAGACACCATAGACGGTTTGAAAATCAAACCTGACCAATGAGGTGAGCACTAGAGACCCAGACCAATCAGAGTACACCGCTGGGTGGCATTAACCAATCAGATGGTCCAAGGGGCAAGAGACCAAATTTCCGGGGGGGGGGGGGTGTAAGTGACGAATTAAATGAATTCATTATTAATAAAAAATGAAGGACTCCTATTGGAGAGTTTGCTGACTCTCTAACAGTGTGGCGGTGGTCTGTATGGTGGTGAGGTGACCCCCAAATTGGGGTCACATAGGGGTCATACTCACAAATACAGAATTCTTAACTTGTTAAGAATGATGTAATTTGAGGTTACATTCTGTAAGGTCACAGCAAGAGGTCAAGCCTCAAGGGGTCAGTTTAAATACCGCAGCGGGACTCTTCTGAGGAGTAATTGGTCAGTTGAGGGAGCGAGAGGTTAGGAGTGGTTGTTGAGGTCAAGCAGGAGCAGTGAGGTCACCCAGTGGTGAGAGTTGTCTCTCTCTCTGTTACGGACCCGAGCCCAGCGTCCGAGCACGGAGCAGTGACGACCACGCCATCTGTGGGTCAGCTCCCGAAACCCCCTCCAAATGGACGGCGCCATCAAGTGAGGACAGGAAATACCAGCCACAAGGGCTAGTTTCCCGTCCTGATCAGCTCACAACACAGCCGCTGCTGACCTCTGGTGAGGTGACGCTTAGACAGCAACGCCATCTATGGAATGGATAGGCGGGCGTTTGTGTCTAAGCCTGTAAGTAAGGTGCCCTAGTGTGTCCCTATTACTGATGACGTGTCTGATTACAGAGTCGACTTGGGACTGCTGTAATGGAAGTTGGATCAGTCTACCCAAGGCAGCCGTCTTGTCTCCAAGTATTTGCTGCAGCAGCTGTGAGTCGCCCCCCCCCCCCCCCCCCGGATGAACACTGTGGTGTTAGCCTGCCTGTGACGTGGCAGCTGAGGGATTGTTATACCCGGGACTGACTGGTGGAGACGCTTAACCACTGGGGTGTTGTAGTGAGGAGAGTGACCTGTGGGATCACACGAGGCTCCTGACTAGGGCTCGCTACCCTAGTATCGGTCGTGGAGTGGCCTAACCAGCGTTGCTGATTGGAACCTGCCAGCTACAGGCTGGATTTGTGGTTGAAGGCCTCCACGACGGTGCCCCCAGTGGAACTGTGATTTGGCTGGCCTGTGGCCAGGGTAGACTCAAGAGAATCGAAGGATTCGTCGTGAGGCCACAAGAATACCAAGACTTTAGCATCGACGAGCACCGTGGAACACTCCGCGTCTTCAGAAGAAGACTACGTTGTACATTCTAGTGTTTATACCCCCCCCCCCCCCGTGTAATCTTTTAAATAGTATTTATGGTGATGGTGACAATTATATTATTAAGTTTTTGCCTTTGTCTCCCTTCCCCTTTAATTTACTTGCGTTACGGATCACATCCCTTGAAAGCTACTACTAGCCTGGGGCCGGATACCCTACCTCTAACAACATCAGAGAAAGAACCCGGTTGCGACCCGAGAGAGCCGTAACACTCTCTCTCAGTAACACACTGGTAAGGATCAACCAGTCGCAAAGGTTTGATGATATTCTGGATCATCAGAATATACGAGATATAAGAATTTTGCACCAAGAATGAAACCTTTGGTTGATTTGTCTGAATGTCTATCGCAAATTGCCAATATATTCCTGGTCATAAAAGTATGTATGTTATGTATATGTCTGGTAACATACTGCATGTGTAAAGGAAGAAATGTCTATGTTTATCACTCAGAATGGTCGGCAATATGTTTATTGTTTGTGATGTGTGTCTGTATATGTATGAACCCGTTGTACTGAACGGGGTGAGAATACCTTGAGCTGCCTCATCCCTTTGTGTGTATTTGATCTCAATAAACTTATTGCAATTTCAATTCAATTTCAGCCAAGGCAATAAATCTGACCTTCATTCCATAAAGGTTGACCAAGGCAGCGACCTCTCGCAGGCCACCGTCAGGATGGCCGTCAGCCACCACCAGCGTCAGCCCAGGGTCGCTGCCAGCCACAGACATCAGTCGACGCAGGCACCTGTAACAAGGCAACTACAACAGCCTTCCTTAAATGACTGGCTCTTAACGAGCACTGTCTAGCTCAAGACAGACAGCAGGGCTCCCTGTGAAAGTAGACAGAAGTACTTACAGTGGTTAGTAACTACTGACCAGTGTAACAAGTGTTTCCCTATACCAGAGAGGAAATGCCGACTGCTATGAAGGCCATTAATCACTTAACACAATATCTTCTTGAGGTAAACAATGGGAGGTTATGTTTGCGGCAGAGAAGGTACAGTCGGTGATCATAACTAGACTGCATCATGTAGACCACTCCTGTGCCAGGTAAGTCCACTACGGGCTCACCATAGCCCGTGCTACTTTTAACTTTTGGTTCCCAGTAGCTGAGGCTAAAACACCACCAACAGACGTTGTAACCATTCAAACTCTGCACTTGATAATGTTAACAAGAGTTAACGGAAGGCGCCTCTTAGCGTCAGGCTAAATACAATAATAAAATGAGTTTTGGAGGATTAATTTTTCAACTTCCTTCTCAAATGAAGAAAAACAAAAGAAAAATAGAGAAGATTTGCGCTAGAATCATTGATCTCACACAGTACACATACAGTATATGTAATGTGTGAGAGAGGAGGAAGAGGACCTTCACACAGCACACACATACAGTATATGTAATGTGTGAGAGAGGAGGAAGAGGACCTTCACACAGCACACACATACAGTATATATAATGTAAGAGAGAAGAGGAAGATGTGTAGAGAGGAGATACAGACCTGTCCAGCAGTAGAGGCCTGACGCTGGCCACCACCACGGTGGGGATGACGCCGACCCCCGCCGCCTCCCTCACCTGCTCGGCCCGTCAAGGAAATCCATTCAATAAACTTCATTTCATGATAAACATTTCATAATAACATTAATCATTAAAGGTGTTCGTAGTGATCACTACAGCGACGGAATCCATAGATGTTTACACTGTGGTGTCTAGAGTTTAAGGGGCTTTTCATAATAACATTAATCATTAAAGGTGTTCGTAGTGATCACTACAGCGACGGAATCCGTACATGTTTACACTGTGGGTGTCTAGAGTTTAAGGGGCTAATAAGTTGAGACCATTACTTAGGGACATTACGGGAGAAGGGAGTGTGGTGGGGAGCTCTCACCTGTGTGGGCGTGGGTGGGAGAGGGCGGGGATGGTGACAGCTGCACAGGTCACCGTAGCCCTCATAACTGTGACAGAAGCGACGCCTGGCCGCCCACGTCCCGCCCCGCGGCCACACGCCCTCACACCCACTCCCTGTGGCCGCCCCACCCACACAACACATACTTAAGCAACAACTGTCAACAGATAACACGTGTTATAGAACAGTATAACAATTGAACATTTCTCTATCATTTATGTGCATAAAGAACATACACGCAGACGATGGCCTATACACACCTGTGAAGGGGGCGGTGGGCAGGTGTGCGTGCAGGTGTAGAGGGCCGCCCTGATACACAAACCTGGGGTTCCTGGTGGAGAACACCGCCCCCTCCGCCCACGTCCGCCCCCCCTTGGTCCACACCCACGCCCACCTGCAGTATCTTCACACTCGCATCTGGTCTACCTGGGTACTGGGCGACCCGGGCACCGCCGGCTTCACACTTTTTTGTTATATATATATATATATATATATATATATATATATATATATATATATATATATATATATATATATATATATATATATGGTGGCACTATATACTAGGGGATACAATATATAGTGTATATATACTACAAGCGTGAGGGCCCGCCAGCTCTACCACTGTACCATGAGACTAGACACAGTAGGAAGTAATAACAGACTAGCCTCATAGTGTACAGTGATAGGAGCTTCTGCCTCACACTGCTGGGGTTGGCGGTTCGAGTTCCCTAGTGCCTAAGTGAGTGTATACATATACACATACATATATACATACATATAAACATAAAAATATACATACAGATTCATATCGTGAGATGATCACAGATGCTATAACGTGTAAGTTCGAGCCACGCCTTAACTTATTAACTAAGAGACAGGTGAGAGTAACACACCTGTCACCGACGGTGCCATCTGTGACGACCTTTGACCCCAGGTGTGCCAGCAGGTGCACAACTGCTTCTGACAAGCCTGCGAACCCGTCGTGCTGACCCACACACAACAACAACAACACATTTTATTACCAGGTAAAGAAACAATAATGATTAACACTTATTAAATAAACAAATAGAATGGACTCAAAGATGAAGTGTATGGACACACGGGGGTCAAGGGGTCATGATAAACACATGGGGTCAGTGGGGTCATGATAAACACACGGGGTCAGTGGGGTCATGATAAACACACGGGGTCAGTGGGGTCATGATAAACACACGGGGTCAGTGGGGTCATGATAAACACACGGGGTCAGTGGGGTCATGATAAACACACGGGGTCAGTGGGGTCATGATAAACACATGGGGTCAGTGGGGTCATGATAAACACATGGGGTCAGTGGGGTCATGATAAACATATGGGGTCAGTGGGGTCATGATAAACATATGGGGTCAGTGGGGTCATGATAAACACACGGGGTCAAGGGGGTCATGATAAACACATGTGGTCAGTGGGGTTATGATAAACACATGGGGTCAGTGGGGTCATGATAAACACATGGGGTCAGTGGGGTCATGATAAACACATGGGGTCAGTGGGGTCATGATAAACACATGGGGTCAGTGGGGTCATGATAAACACACGGGGTCAAGGGGGTCATGATAAACACATGTGGTCAGTGGGGTCATGATAAACACATGGGGTCAGTGGGGTCATGATAAACACACGGGGTCAAGGGGGTCATGATAAACACATGGGGTCAGTGGGGTCATGATAAACACATGGGGTCAGTGGGGTCATGATAAACACATGGGGTCAGTGGGGCCATGATAAACACACGGGGTCAAGGGGGTCATGATAAACACATGTGGTCAGTGGGGTCATGATAAACACATGGGGTCAGTGGGGTCATGATAAACACACGGGGTCAAGGGGGTCATGATAAACACATGTGGTCAGTGGGGTCATGATAAACACACGGGGTCAAGGGGGTAATGATAAACACATGTGGTCAAGGGGGTCATGATAAACACATGGGGTCAAGATAAACACACGGGGTCAAGGGGGTCATGATAAACACGTGGGGTCAAGATAAACACACGGGGTCAAGGGGGTCATGATAAACACATGGGGTCAAGATAAACACATGGGGTCAAGGGGGTCATGATAAACACATGTGGTCAAGGGGGTCATGATAAACACATGGGTCAAGATAAACACACGGGGTCAAGGGGGTCATGATAAACACATGGGGTCAAGATAAACACATGGGGTCAAGGGGGTCATGATAAACACATGTGGTCAAGGGGGTCATGATAAACACATGGGGTCAAGATAAACACACGGGGTCAAGGGGGTCATGATAAACACATGGGGTCAAGATAAACACACGGGGTCAAGGGGGTCATGATAAACACATGGGGTCAAGATAAACACATGGGGTCAAGGGGGTCAAGATAAACACACGGGGTCAAGGGGGTCATGATAAACACATGGGGTCAAGATAAACACACGGGGTCAAGGGGGTCATGATAAACACATGGGGTCAAGATAAACACACGGGGTCAAGGGGGTCATGATAAACACATGGGGTCAAGATAAACACATGGGGTCAAGGGGGTCAAGATAAACACACGGGGTCAAGGGGGTCATGATAAACACATGGGGTCAAGATAAACACATGGGGTCAAGGGGGTCATGATAAACACATGGGGTCAAGGGGGTCATGATAAACACATGGGGTCAAGATAAACACACGGGGTCAAGTGGGTCATGATAAACACATGGGGTCAAGGGGGTCATGATAAACACATGGGGTCAGTGGGGTCATGATAAACACACGGGGTCAAGGGGGGTCATGATAAACACACGGGGTCAAGGGGGGTCATGATAAACACGGGGTCAAGGGGGGTCATGATAAACACACGGGGTCAAGGGGGTCATGATAAACACACGGGGTCAAGGGGGGTCATGATAAACACACGGGGTCAAGGGGGTCATGATAAACACACGGGGTCAAGGGGGGTCATGATAAACACACGGGGTCAAGGGGGTCATGATAAACACACGGGGTCAAGGGGGTCATGATAAACACACGGGGTCAAGGGGGGTCATGATAAACACACGGGGTCAAGGGGGTCATGATAAACACATGGGGTCAAGGGGGTCATGATAAACACATGGGGTCAAGGGGGTCATGATAAACACACGGGGTCAAGGGGGGTCATGATAAACACACGGGGTCATGATAAACACATGGGGTCAAGGGGGGTCATGATAAACTCATGGGGTCAAGGGGTCATGATAAACACACGGGGTCATGATAAACACATAGGGTCAAGGGGTCATGATAAACACATGGGGTCAAGGGGGTCATAATAAACACATGGGGTCATGATAAACACATGGGGTCAAGGGGGTCATGATAAACACATGGGGTCAAGTGGGGTCATGATAAACACATGGGGTAAAGGGGTCATAATAAACACATGGGGTCAAGGGGGTCATGATAAACACATGGGGTCAAGGGGGTCATAATAAACACATGGGGTCATGATAAACACATGGGGTCAAGGGGGTCATGATAAACACATGGGGTCAAGGGGGGTCATGATAAACACATGGGGTCAAGGGGTCATGATAAACACATGGGGTCAAGGGGTCATGATAAACACATGGGGTCAAGGGGGTCATGATAAACACATGGGGTCAAGGGGGTCATGAGAAACACATGGGGTCAAGGGGGTCATGATAAACACATGGGGTCAAGGGGGGGTCATGATAAACACATGGGGTCAAGGGGGTCATGATAAACACACGGGGTCAAGGGGGGTCATGATAAACACGGGGTCAAGGGGGGTCATGATAAACACACGGGGTCAAGGGGGTCATGATAAACACACGGGGTCAAGGGGGGTCATGATAAACACACGGGGTCAAGGGGGTCATGATAAACACACGGGGTCAAGGGGGGTCATGATAAACACACGGGGTCAAGGGGGTCATGATAAACACACGGGGTCAAGGGGGTCATGATAAACACACGGGGTCAAGGGGGGTCATGATAAACACACGGGGTCAAGGGGGTCATGATAAACACATGGGGTCAAGGGGGTCATGATAAACACATGGGGTCAAGGGGGTCATGATAAACACACGGGGTCAAGGGGGGTCATGATAAACACACGGGGTCATGATAAACACATGGGGTCAAGGGGGGTCATGATAAACTCATGGGGTCAAGGGGTCATGATAAACACACGGTGTCATGATAAACACATAGGGTCAAGGGGGTCATGATAAACACATGGGGTCAAGGGGGTCATAATAAACACATGGGGTCATGATAAACACATGGGGTCAAGGGGGTCATGATAAACACATGGGGTCAAGTGGGGTCATGATAAACACATGGGGTCAAGGGGTCATGATAAACACATGGGGTCAAGGGGGTCATGATAAACACATGTGGTCAAGGGGGTCATAATAAACACATGGGGTCATGATAAACACATGGGGTCAAGGGGGTCATGATAAACACATGGGGTCAAGGGGGGTCATGATAAACACATGGGGTCAAGGGGTCATGATAAACACATGGGGTCAAGGGGTCATGATAAACACATGGGGTCAAGGGGGTCATGATAAACACATGGGGTCAAGGGGGTCATGAGAAACACATGGGGTCAAGGGGGTCATGATAAACACATGGGGTCAAGGGGGGTCATGATAAACACATGGGGTCAAGGGGGTCATGATAAACACATGGGGTCAAGGGGGTCATGATAAACACATGGGGTCAAGGGGGTCATGATAAACACTACATAGGTGTAAACACCTATGTAGTGTTTACTATGTAGGTCTTGATAGATAGGTATATGATATGGACGTAGACGCCCTGCAAGACTCACCATGGCAGCCACCACCACTATCCGGCCTGGCTGGACGCCCTCCAAGACTCACCATGGCAGCCACCACCACTATCCGGCCTGGCTGGACGCCCTCCAAGACTCACCATGGCACCCACCACCACTATCCGGCCTGGCTGGACGCCCTCCAAGACTCACCATGGCACCCACCACCACTATCCGGCCTGGCTGGACGCCCTCCAAGACTCACCATGGCAGCCACCACCACTATCCGGCCTGGCTGGACGCCCTCCAAGACTCACCATGGCACCCACCACCACTATCCGGCCTGGCTGGATGCCCTCCAAGACTCACCATGGCAGCCACCACCACTATCCGACCTGGCTGGACGCCCTCCAAGACTCACCATGGCAGCCCCCACCACTATCCGGCCTGGCTGGACGCCCTCCAAGACTCACCATGGCAGCCACCACCACTATCCGGCCTGGCTGGACGCCCTCCAAGACTCGCCTCAGCTCCTGGTCAGCGGAGTCCTCAAAAGTCCTGTGTCTAGAGTAGTGGAGGAGGGAGGCGGTGGCCGGGTGGAGCACCGTCAGGTACACTCCGCCCTTCCTCATCATCCTCACCTCTGACTCAACCATGGTCTCCACCGCCACCTGGTGACCAAGACAACTCATCAACCAGCCACACCAACTACACAAGCCACACCAACAACCTGCTCTTTGCGATTGTGTTTTATATTGTATTTAATATTAATTATTATTTAATTCGTAATTTGTTATATTGATCTTCATTGTTGCATTATAATTCATTAATAGTTATATTATATTGTTATATTAATATTCTTTCATTCCTCAACTTGGGTAAATCTGGTAAATATCACATGTACTTATATACAGAAATTGTCCAGAGTTATCATCGCAAATAATAAATGATAATATTTGTTGTTGAAAGTAGAGTAGGGTAAATTAGGACTACGACCATCCACAAGCACTTGGGCAGGAGGACAGGTGGTCCACCGGAAGCCCAGGAGGTGCGGGGCGAGCCGTCTTAGTTGTGTGAGTGGTGCCCTGTGTGGTCGTTCGTAGTCCTATTGTGGGTAAGTGTTAGGTTAGATTAGGGTAAAGGTGTTCGTGGACGGGGTGAGAAGGGCATCATGCGCGCACCATCTGTACACACTCTTCCGGACGCTCTCTGTTCATGAACACCTTTACCCAACCTAACCTAACACGTATTATCCACATTAGGACTACGAACGGCCGCTTGGATCACTGCTCAGACTGCTGAGACAGCTAACCCCGCACCTCCTGGGCTTCCAGTTGACCACCTGTCCACCTGCCCAGGTGCTCACAGACTGTCATAGTCCTAATTTACCCTACTGTTGAATACGCTGGTGTGTGTGTGTGTGTGTGACATCACACATCTCTCAATAACCTTACCTGTTTCCCATTAACCATGATCAGGAGCTTCCACTTGCTGACACTAACGTCAATATCAATACCGCTCTGGAGTGTCTCTCCCTCGGCCTCACCGGACTCCTCGCTCTCCTCCAGCTTCTCTCCTGCAGTCTTCACCCCCACGTGGGGACGAGTGCCATCGTCAACGCTGGTGTCTGGTGTCGTCACAGTGACCCCTGCTGGAGCACTCCTCGCTGAGGTCAGGTCCATTGGTCCATCATCTTCCTGAGCCAGAGAGAACACCAGCTGGCTCCCCTCACTCTGTGTAAAGGTCTGCTCCAGCAGGTGCGCATGTTGTCTGTCCTCCTGCAGGTGAGCATGCGCTCTGATGTCCAGCTGAGGCATGTCCTCTAAGACTCAGAGAGACAGATGATGACATTAGTGTCCAGCAACTCAGTAGCTTCAAATAAAAATAATTATTAATATTATTTGTAATGTAAAAAAATACACAAACGATATGTGTGACTTCAAAATACAAGAAACCAATTTGTTTATTTAATGCTGGTCCCAGAAGGATTGAGTTCTTCAGAACATGATTGTTCTCCCTTCCCCTGTGAATGTAACACCCAAAACATAAGTATAGTAGAGAATGTGTAAATACAAAATCACCCAGATAGTGTTGGTAGATGTGTCTACTAAATATCTTGTAAGATTTGTTATATAGTTTCCATCACCTGCAGGATTTTGACCGTCCGATGGACTGAACTTTGTCACTCACCTGTTTGCCTCAGCCATCATGCAAACAAGAGAATGACAGGATACAGTGAACCTATATATGAGGTGCTTCTTCACCTTCACCTCATCCTCAGGTACATATCATGCAGGAAGACAATTTGTAATCATTCCTGCTCTCTTTCTGTCGAACATAATGTCCTTGTTGACATGTCTACAGCATACACCTGCAGGTACCTGATACTGAGTGTTTGCTGCAGCTTAAAGATACTTTCAAGCGAAGTCTTCTGTTATGTTTCACTTATGAGATGGAGAGTGAAGGTAAGTTGCCTTTCCCACATGTAACAGTCTCGAAATAGAACAGTGGCTGTCACAGTGCGGTCTACACTAAAGAACCTAAGATTGGAATGTGCCTTAGTGCTAGTAGACGAGTGCCTTGACAGGTAGAAGCAGAGTGTTGTCAATCCCTACATCAACCGCGCCCTCACACACAGCTCCAGTTGGCCGCAGGTTGATGAGGTCCTGGTCAATAATGGCTACTCTAACGTATATGTCCAAGAGATAATTAAAAGGAAGGTGAGCAATACTGCCTCTGATGACACATTCAACAATACATTATCTGTCTGTGTTATTAATATATTCTTCAGGAATTTCTTTTCCGTGGCTCACAAAAACGAGGTAGAGAGTCTCTTGAAAGATATCATTGATAAAAACGTGAACGAGTTAATAATATACTATACGACCACCAAGACTCGACTTGCTCATGGAAAACTTTCCCGTTACCAACCAAAACGTCTTGAAAGATATGATTTCATCTATGCCTTCACTTGCCCACTTAGGGACTGTCAGCCCCAATGATGGCACAATATACCATAACAACATATCTCTCTAGGCACCTGACAATACACAAACAGCTAGGGTCCATCAAGGAACATATAGTCTCTACACACAGCCAGACCATCACCGGAGATATCCTGACAAACAACACTGAAATAATCGACAGGTACATCGATCAAAGAAGATTAGACATAAACGAAGCACTACACATCAAACACACTCAGCCAACAACCGCTAGCTAACATAGTTAACTTACAAAGGGCTCATTGGCCCATGCCACACTTCACCTCACTCTCAGTTACATAGTTGTTTGTTCCAACTAGACCCATGACACCACTGGATACCTTTTCTAAATTGTCTGTCTTCAATGTTAGAGGACAGACGCCTGGGAGCTAGCCTCGTTATCTTTGCCGGATGAAGGGTAGGTGCAATGGGGCGGTCATATGGGGATCGGGTTATGCCCCAATGCCCATTTGGAGGGGTTGGCCCAAATGCCATCCTTGAGAAATTTATGGGAGATAAAATATTCGACGCCAAGTCCATAGAGTTTTGCACTTGCATTTGATTGATTTAATAAATTCCATCGTCACTAATCTTCATCCAGCATATTATTTTCAACATGATAATTAGGTGTTGGGAGCCTCCAGAATCTTTACTCTGCCTAGATGGGGTATGTGTCGCTGCCCAGGTAGTGAAGATGGCAACAGTGATAAAAACAGCATGTAGTGTTGACTATTACAGTGATGCAGGTTGTGTGTAGTGAAAGATAGTGCCAGTGATGAAGGAAGCGTGTAGTGTAGATGTTGCCTCTGTTTTTCCCCCGAGTAGCGCTGGGTACCCCGCCTGGCTTCTAGGTCTATAAGAGAGTATTAAGTGTTTGTGTGTCAGTTTATAAAAGGTCAAAAGGTCATACACACTGGGGCCTAGCCTCACCTAACTTTGTAGGGTGACTGGTGAGGGGGAAGAGGGCGTGAACCATCATAGGCAGTTTGAAGTCTGCCCCATTCCTCCCATAAAAGGGGGTTCGAGGATGTTACATATTAGCAGCTATCATATGTAAGTGATGAACAGTCACCTGCTCTGCTACTCACCTGGTGTATACAGGTGGTTGAGCCTGTAGAGTAAGAGGGAAAGGACCAGCAGGTAGACGACGCCCACGCCCACGGCCGCCCACGCCCACTGCAGCGCCCATGGTCCACAGCAACACACACACACACGCCCAGGGAGAGGAAGACAGCTCCAGGTTAGCTGAGTGTGGTCCGCTCTCAGGTGTTGTTCCCCAGTGGTTACTGTGAGGTAGTTCCCCTGTACCTCCTGCTGGCCTCCAGCCTCCCCTGTACCTCCTGCTGGCCTCCAGCCTCCCCTGTACCTCCTGCTGGCCTCCAGCCTCCCCTGCTGGCCTCCAGCCTCCCCTGCTGGCCTCCAGCCTCCCCTGCTGGCCTCCAGCCTCCCCTGCTGGCCTCCAGCCTCCCCTGCTGGCCTCCAGCCTCCCCTGCTGGCCTCCAGCCTCCCCTGCTGGCCTCTAGCCTCCCCTGCTGGCCTCCATGCAGCCTCTCCTGCCCGTTGTCTTCACCTCACACCTTCACATTACACCCGCTGGTGTGTGTGTGTGTACTCACCTAGTTGTGCTCGCGGGGGTTGAGCTCTGGCTCTTTGGTCCCGCCTCTCAACCGTCAATCAACTGGTGTACAGGTTCCTGAGCCTACTGGGCTCTATCATATCTACACTTGAAACTGTGTATGGAGTCAGCCTCCACCACATCACTGCCTAATGCATTCCATTTGTCAACTACACTTACATTAAAAAAGTTCTTTCTAACGTCTCTGTGGCTCATTTGGGCACAATTTCCACCTGTATCTCCCTAGTGCATGTGCCCCTTGTGTTAAATAACCTGTCTTTATCTACCCTATCAATTCCTCTGAGAATCTTGTAAGAGGTGATCATGTCCCCCCCTAACTCTCCCGTCTTCCAGCGACGCAAGGTTTAATTTCCGTAGTCTCTTCTCGTAGTTCATGCCCCTCAGTTCAGGTACTAGTCTGGTGACATACTTCTGAACCATCTCCAATTTGTCTTATGCTTGGCGAAATATAGACTCCATGCTGGAGCTGCATACTCCAGGATTGGTCTGACGTACGTAGTATACAAGGTTCTGAATTATTCCTTACCCAAGTCTCTAAAGGTCGTTCTTATGTTGGCCAACCTGGCATATATCGCTGATGTTATCCTTTTGATGTGGGCTTCAGAGGACAGGTCTGGCATGATATCGACCCCCAGATCTTTCTCTCTGATACTAGAAGAATTTTATCTCCCAAATGATACCTTGTATCTGGCCTCCTGCTCCCTACACATATTTTCATTACATTACATTTGCTCGGGTTAAACTCAAACAACCATTTGTTTGACCATTCCTTCAGTTTGTCCAGGTCTTCTTGAAGCCTCATGCCATCCTCCTGTCTTAATCCTTCTCATAATTATGGCATCAGCAAACATTGAGCGGAATGAGTCTATACCCTCTGGGAGATCATTTACGTATATCAGAAACAGGATAGGTTCGAGTACAGAACCCTGTGGGGACTTCGCTTGTGACTTCTCGCCAATCTGAGGTCTCACCCCTCACTGTAACTCTCTGCTTCCTATTGCTTAGATACTCCCTTATCCACTGGAGCACCCTACCAGTTACTCCTGCCTGTTTCTCCAACTTATGCACCAGCTTCTTATGGGGTACTGAGTCAAAAGGCTTTCCAACAGGCCAAGAAAATGCAGTCTGCCCAACCTTCTCTTTCTTGCTTAATCTTTGCCACCTGATCGTAGAATTCAATTAAGCCTGTAAGGCAAGATTTACCCTTACTGAACCCATGTTGATGGGTTGTCACGAAGTCCCTTCTCTCCAGATGTGTTACTAGGTTTTTTCTAACGATCTTCTCCATCACCTTGCATGGTATACAAGTTAAGGACAGTGGCCTGTAGTTCAGTGCCTCTTGTCTGTCACCCTTTTTGTATATTGGGACTACATTAGCCGTCTTCGATATTTCTGGTAGGTCTCCCGTCTGCAGTGACCTACTATACACTATGGAGAGTGGCAAGCAAAGTACTTCTGCACACTCTTCCAATACCCATGGTGAGATTCCGTCTTGACCAACAGCCTTTCGTACGTCCAGATCTAACAGATGCCTCTTTACCTCGTCCCTGGTAATTTCGAACCCTTCCAAGGCCTCCTGGTTTACTGCCACCTCTCCTAGCTCAAGGACTTCATCTCGTTCTGTTGTTAAGACCTCCTGGAATCTCTTGTTGAGTTCTTCACACATCTCTTTGTCATTCTCTGTGTAACTGTCCTCAACTGTTTTTAAGTTTCATCACCTGTTCTTTCACAGTTGTTTTCATCCTGATGTCTTTCACAGTTGTTTTCGTCCTGATGTGACTGTGGAGTAACTTTGGTTCGGTCTTGGCTTTGTTTGCTATATCATTTTCATACTGTCTCTCTGGTTCTCTTCTCACACTAACATACTCATTCCTGGATCTCTGGTATCTCTATCTACTTTCTGCTGTTCTGTTATTTCGGAAGTTCCTCCACGCCCTTTTGTTCCTTTCCTTTGCTTCCACAGTAGTAGTAGTAGGCATCCATCAGTCTCAGGAGTCTTCCATACATGCCCTATTAAACCATGGATTCTTCTTTTGCTTCTTATTTTTTTCCTTTTGGGCTGGGATAAACCTGTTTACAGCCTCCTGACACTTTTGGGTGACATAGTCCATCATGTCTTGTACGGTCTTTGTTCTGAGTCCCATGGTATTTCTCTTAGAAATGTTCTCATCTCATAATTTCCCTTTCGATATACCTGCCCCTTGTTTTGTAGTTCTTTTTGGGGGTTAGATTGCTCCTAGCTCTACCAGGTACTTTAATATCAGTACACTGTGATCACTTACTCCCAAGGGGGCTTCCAACTTAACTTCCCTTATATCCGACTCATTTAGGGTAAATATCAGATCAAGCAAGGCTGGTTCATCTTCTCTCATTCTTGTCGGTCCCTTGACGTTTTGGCTTAGAAAGTTTCTTGTTGCCACGTCCAGCAGCTTAGCTCTCCATGTGTCTTGTCCTCAATGCGGGTCTCTGTTCTCCCAATCTATCTTCCCATGGTTGAAGTCTCTCATGATTAGTCTACCATTAAGTCTCCCAGCTCCCAGAAGCTGCTCTCTCTCTCTTATATTAATGGTGACCATGTTGTTATTATCATATTCCTGTCTTGGCCTTCTGTCATTTGGTTGGGGCTTATATATGACTACTACTGTAAGTTTTTGTCCTCCAATTTCTATGGTACCTGTTATGTAGTCACTGAAACCTTCACAACCCTGGATAACAAGCTCCTCAAAATGTCATTATCTTTTTATCAGCAGAGCTGCTCCACTCTACCTGTTCCTTTCCTCTCTTTCCTTACGACATAGTATTCCTGCAGAAACACTACATTTGTTTTGGTTTTCGTTAGCTTTGTTTCTGTGAGTGCTATTATGTCTGGGTTTCCATCTCGGTCCCATTCTCCAAGTTCACTGGATTTGTTTGTAATCCCATCTATATTTGTATACATTGCCTTGAAGCTCACTTTTTCCTGGCCATTCTTGTTTCCTCTTCTTGGTGGTCTTTCTGCTGATGGAGGAAGCTGTGATGGGTCATTGTGTGATGGTCAGTGTTGAGGTCGTCCTCCACCTGCGTGTTGGTCAGTGTTGAGGTCGTCCTCCACCTGTGTGTTGGTCAGTGTTGAGGTCGTCCTCCACCTGTGTGTTGGTCAGTGTTGAGGTCGTCCTCCACCTGCGTGCCACCTACCAGCCCTCGTCCTCCACCTGCGTGCCACCTACCAGCCCTCGTCCTCCACCTGCGTGCCACCTACCAGCCCTCGTCCTCCACCTGCGTGCCACCTACCAGCCGTCGTTCTCCACCTGCGTGCCACCTACCAGCCGTCGTCCTCCACCTGCGTGCCACCTACCAGCCGTCGTCCTCCACCTGCGTGCCACCTACCAGCCGTCGTCCTCCACCTGCGTGCCACCTACCAGCCGTCGTCCTCCACCTGCGTGCCACCTACCAGCCCTCGTCCTCCACCTGCGTGCCACCTACCAGCCCTCGTCCTCCACCTGCGTGCCACCTACCAGCCGTCGTCCTCCACCTGCGTGCCACCTACCAGCCGTCGTCCTCCACCTGCGTGCCACCTACCAGCCCTCGTCCTCCACCTGCGTGCCACCTACCAGCCCTCGTCCTCCACCTGCGTGCCACCTACCAGCCGTCGTCCTCCGCCTGCGTGCCACCTACCAGCCCTCGTCCTCCACCTGCGTGCCACCTACCAGCCCTCGTCCTCCACCTGCGTGCCACCTACCAGCCCTCGTCCTCCACCTGCGTGCCACCTACCAGCCCTCGTCCTCCACCTGCGTGCCACCTACCAGCCCTCGTCCTCCACCTGCGTGCCACCTACCAGCCGTCGTCCTCCACCTGCGTGCCACCTACCAGCCCTCGTCCTCCACCTGCGTACCACCTACCAGCCCTCGTCCTCCACCTGCGTGCCACCTACCAGCCGTCGTCCTCCACCTGCGTGCCACCTACCAGCCGTCGTCCTCCACCTGCGTGCCACCTACCAGCCCTCGTCCTCCACCTGCGTGCCACCTACCAGCCCTCGTCCTCCACCTGCGTGCCACCTACCAGCCCTCGTCCTCCACCTGCGTGCCACCTACCAGCCGTCGTCCTCCGCCTGCGTGCCACCTACCAGCCCTCGTCCTCCACCTGCGTGCCACCTACCAGCCCTCGTCCTCCACCTGCGTGCCACCTACCAGCCCTCGTCCTCCACCTGCGTGCCACCTACCAGCCCTCGTCCTCCACCTGCGTGCCACCTACCAGCCCTCGTCCTCCACCTGCGTGCCACCTACCAGCCGTCGTCCTCCACCTGCGTGCCACCTACCAGCCCTCGTCCTCCACCTGCGTACCACCTACCAGCCCTCGTCCTCCACCTGCGTGCCACCTACCAGCCGTCGTCCTCCACCTGCGTGCCACCTACCAGCCGTCGTCCTCCACCTGCGTGCCACCTACCAGCCCTCGTCCTCCACCTGCGTGCCACCTACCAGCCCTCGTCCTCCACCTGCGTGCCACCTACCAGCCCTCGTCCTCCACCTGCGTGCCACCTACCAGCCGTCGTCCTCCGCCTGCGTGCCACCTACCAGCCCTCGTCCTCCACCTGCGTGCCACCTACCAGCCCTCGTCCTCCACCTGCGTGCCACCTACCAGCCCTCGTCCTCCACCTGCGTGCCACCTACCAGCCCTCGTCCTCCACCTGCGTGCCACCTACCAGCCCTCGTCCTCCACCTGCGTGCCACCTACCAGCCCTCGTCCTCCACCTGCGTGCCACCTACCAGCCGTCGTCCTCCGCCTGCGTGCCACCTACCAGCCCTCGTCCTCCACCTGCGTGCCACCTACCAGCCCTCGTCCTCCACCTGCGTGCCACCTACCAGCCCTCGTCCTCCACCTGCGTGCCACCTACCAGCCCTCGTCCTCCACCTGCGTGCCACCTACCAGCCCTCGTCCTCCACCTGCGTGCCACCTACCAGCCGTCGTCCTCCGCC
Source organism: Procambarus clarkii (assembly GCF_040958095.1). Lineage (NCBI taxonomy): Eukaryota > Metazoa > Arthropoda > Malacostraca > Decapoda > Cambaridae > Procambarus > Procambarus clarkii. The sequence goes on from NC_091196.1 coordinate 17,354,711, forward strand.
TGCGTGCCACCTACCAGCCCTCGTCCTCCACCTGCGTGCCACCTACCAGCCCTCGTCCTCCACCTGCGTGCCACCTACCAGCCCTCGTCCTCCACCTGCGTGCCACCTACCAGCCCTCGTCCTCCACCTGCGTGCCACCTACCAGCCCTCGTCCTCCACCTGCGTGCCACCTACCAGCCGTCGTCCTCCGCCTGCGTGCCACCTACCAGCCCTCGTCCTCCACCTGCGTGCCACCTACCAGCCCTCGTCCTCCACCTGCGTGCCACCTACCAGCCCTCGTCCTCCACCTGCGTGCCACCTACCAGCCCTCGTCCTCCACCTGCGTGCCACCTACCAGCCGTCGTCCTCCGCCTCAGTGCAGCGTCACCAGCACACAGTGTGAGGACTGAGACTCTTCCCTCAGGAAGATGCCTCAGTACAGCGTCACCAGCACACATTGTGAGGACTGAGACTCTTCCCTCAGGAAGATGCCTCAGTACAGCGTCACCAGCACACATTGTGAGGACTGAGACTGTTCCCTCAGGAAGATGCCTCAGTACAGCGTCACCAGCACACATTGTGAGGACTGAGACTCTTCCCTCAGGAAGATGCCTCAGTACAGCGTCACCAGCACACATTGTGAGGACTGAGACTGTTCCCTCAGGAAGATGCCTCAGTACAGCGTCACCAGCACACATTGTGAGGACTGAGACTCTTCCCTCAGGAAGATCGTTCACATGTATCAGTAACATGTTTGGGAGGCCACCATATAATGCCTGTTCTCGGGACCGGAAGCCTGTGTATATATGTATACTTTAGGCTTGTACCGAAGGCCTCTCACGGTCGAACTACTGACACCCCCCCCCCATACAACTCCATAACAGCTGTCTAACTTCTGGATAACTGTTAAACTGCAAGGTGAACAGAGGCATCAAGTGAAAGGACAGTGCCCAGTCGTTTCCGTCCCGTCCGGGGATTGAACCCGGGTGCCTTGGTTGTGAGCTGATGACGTAGACAGCGCCAGTATCTTCGTAAATCATATCCTCGTGAGACAGTTGGCTTCATTCGCGACCCACAAGCCAGGATCCCGAGTTCGATTCCCAAGCACAATATTGTTCACCTAGCAATAAATAGGAACCCAGAAGTTAGAGAACTGCTGAGGGGTACCTCCTGATTTTACCTGAGAGCCACTATCTCTCTAGTGTTCCCAAGGAGGACAGGAAGCCTGCGGCTTGTCTAAGGTTCCCCCATTTGCCGTGATGATTTTGTCGAGCTGGACATTGAAAGTTCAACAGTTTTTTGTCATTTAGGGCTTCTGCGGGTAGGCGGTTCCATGGGATTATGACCCCGTGGGTGAAGAAGCTGCTCCTGTTCTCAGTCCAACATTGTGGCTTGTTGAGCTTGGAACCGTTGCTCCTTGTTTGTGTTACATCTGACCTTTTGAAGAAGTTGTCAGGATCAACATCCTCCAAATTGTTCAATATTTTGAACATTTCACTGAGATCCGCCCTGTCATGTCTGGCTTATGTTGTTAGCCCTGTGACCCTCAACCGTTCCTGGTATGAGAGTTGACTTAGCTCTGGAACTATTTCTGTTGCTCGGTGTTGCACGTTCTCCAGAGCAGCTGTGTTCTTCTGAAGATGTTCTCCGTGCTTGGATGCAGTAATCCGAGTCAGCACCAGAGATTTATACAGTTGAATCTTCTATCTTCTTTTCCTTAAAGTCAAAGGAACACTTGATTATTCCCAGGGTTTGATTAGCTTTTTTTTACTGTTGCTGCCACTTGTTGTGCAACTTTTAGTGAATGATGGACTCTGACTCCACGGTCCTTTCCTTCCACAATTTGTTGTAATGTAATGTTATTAATTTGGTAGTTGTGGCGTGGCTTGTTATGCCCCGCGTGAAGGGTCTTGCATGTGTCGATATGCATTTTTCCGTCTTCTGGCCATTTGTGGAGATTATGTAGACCTCTTTGTAAGCCTTCAACATCATTTTGACTTCGCACTTTACAATAAATCTTATTGTCATCTGCAGAGTTAATGATGCGGTTTATAGTATTCTCACATATGTCATTGATGTACATATAAGGGTTGGCCCCAAAATGAACCCCTGTGGTACCCCACTCACCCCATTTCTCCAGTCAGACTTATTTCCGTTAAGGACGACCCATTTGTTTTAACCATTGTTTTATCCATTCTATTATTATACCATTTATCCCATGTGCCTGTAATTTTCTGTGATGACATCACATTGACATTTGCATATTTCCTGTCTAGGATGAACAATACCTTGTTCCTTGTTTTAACAAGAATTTTGTTAAAAAGTAGTTTCTGTGATAAGCATATTTCATCTGCCAGTTCCTTAATGACTTCGGATACAATGCCATCCACACCTGAGGCTTTTGAGTCTTTCAGTTTATCAATGTTCTTGGTGATTATGTCGCGCATTATGGGTATATCCCAAGTGGTTGGGCACCATTCCTTTCCCCAGTCCCATCCCAAATCCTTATCCTGATCCCTTCTAAGTGCTTTAATCCACCTGGACTCAGGTGGAAACTTAGTACCCAGATGAGCCACAGAGACGTTAGAAAGAATTTTTTCAGTGTCAGAGTAGTTAATAAATGGAATGCATTATGCAGTGATGTGGTGGAGGCTGACTCCATACACTGTTTCAAATGTAGATATGATAGAGCCCAATAGGCTCAGGAACCTGTACACCTGTTGATTGACAGTTGAGAGGCGGGACCAAAGAGCCAAAGCTCAACCCCCGCAAGCACAATTAGGTAAGTACAATTAGGTGAGTAGTCATAATGTCTTGGTTGCTTTTCCCTGATAGTTCCCTCCCTACCCCATATTTTCAGGGTCGTGGAGGATGGTCAGCAGTTAGACGTTGTGGGGACCTCGATACAAGCATAAAGTGTATATATACACACAACCTTCCTGTCCCCGACAAAACCAATTACTATATATGACTAACTATTAATGATTGTCTGATTGTTTAGCGGGACCTCAACACCACATCCTCCAGAGACACACTTGGACCCGCTATACACTTACAAGATATATTATGTGTAATAATATTTACCTTCATGACGTAGTGGAGCCTTAATTAAGGTATTGTACTCGGGCCATTGTGAGCTGTTCCGGTGTGTGTCCATTCACTCGTCTCGTAGCTCTGTGAGTACCATCTTTGTTTCTCACTCTCACAACGGCTTTAACGACACGATTTGTGCTCGCTCTCACAAGACCTTTAACTAGACGCTCGTTACTCGCTCTCACAAGGGCTCTAACGATACCATCGCTGCTTGTTCTATATCGCGTACAGGAAAACATGTGTAAACTACCTCACAAGAGTTGCCCCCGAGCGACGGCCATGCTTACGTGTAACGTTTTCTCTTATAAATAAGATGTTCAGAAAACGTGCACCAGGAGTCGGTTTAGTGGGTGACTTTAATAAAAGTTCAAGATACCTAACCCGCCCACTTTTGCAGTCATAAATTTAAATTTACCTGAATTTATCTGAGGTCCACCATACCTCTAGTGACTTCGACGAAGATACGAAGCTTTCGGCTTGTCAAAGGTTCCCATATTGGCCTGATGATTTTACTGAGCAAAATTTTTAAATTTAACTCAGTATTTTTTTTTAGTTATATATATATATATATATATATATATATATATATATATATATATATATATATATATATATATATATATATATATATATATATATATATATATATATATATATATATACATATATATATATATATATATATATATATATATATATATATATATATATATATATATATATATATATATATATATATATATATATATATATATATATATATAAAATTATTGATTTTATTTACGGGTTCGGCGGGTAGGTGGTTCCTTGTGTTTATAATTCTGGGTGGAAAAACATTCCTATTATCTGTGTTAGAGTGTGGCTCGTTGAGCTAGGAACCGTTGTTCCTTGCTTGTGTTGATCTGACCTTATGAAGCACACTGCTATAGTGGCTTTACAAGAATGTAAAATACTCATCATTACTATGTACTGTCTTAACCACCAATGTACCTTCTTGTATATAAGTAAATCAATAAAAAAGAAGTTGTCTTGATCAACATCCTCCAATTTATTCAATACAGCTTAATAAATTAATTATAATTCATTGTGTCGGAGCAGAGGCCTCCAGTTTATACATTAGACTACATTTTGTATTCAGGTAAAGGTACATACCTTGAAGGTGAGTTACAAACATAATGTTGGAATTTAAAGATAGAGCGAGTACATACAATACCTGAAGCCACATACAGTGGCTTCAGGTAACCACTGGTAGCGACCACTGACTAGGGGCCTGGTAGCCTGGTGGATAGTGCGCAGGCCTCGTAATTCTGTGGCTCGGAAAAAGTAGTTAGTAAAGAGTTGATTGACAGTTGAGAGGCGGGCCGAAAGAACAAAGCTCAACCCCCGCAAGCATAACTAGGTGAATACTGTACCTTGAATTTGCTCTGTACCTAGGGTTACCCAATCTCCTAATTTTTATGTATTTAACCCAAACAACCTTATCATTGTGTTCATTGCTGTCTTCTTTTATGTGCTAGCCATATGCTGTATTGTGACTACCAATTTCTGTCAACTACCATTCAAGCTGTCATTGCAATCCATCTTAGCTACCTATGTGCTTTAATATACTCTACCTACAATTTTCTCTCATCTTTTTTTTTTCTTGCCATGTAACTGCTATCATTTTTTTTATAAATTTTGCAAGTATTTACCTACTTAAAATGTTCTTAGATTAAGGACCTGCCCGAAACGCTGCGCGTGCTAGTGGTTTTACAAGACTGTAATTACCATGCTATGTATCCTCACATTCACAATGTTCCTTCTTGTATATGCATAAATAAATAGATAAATAAAATAAATAAATACTCTACATGTTATAGACTAATATTAAGGGCCACCAGACCGAATTACAGACCCCCCCCCCCAGGATACAACCCCACATCAAGAGTACTAACTTGAGTACCTATTTACTGCTGGGTGGACAGGAGCATTAGGTGGTAGGAAATGCACCCAACCATTTCTGTCCCGTACGGGAGTCGAACCCGGAATTCGAGATTATACAGCTTTTCCTCGCATACAAAGATCCAAGGTTGTTAATCCAGCCGCCAAACCCCCTGTTAATCAACCTGTCCCCGACTCAAGTCCATTCCATCCAGCGGTCGACCCCACAGACGCATTCATAAATTTTTACATGATATTCATACAAAACAGGTATTTTCTCAAATATAAATAAATATTAAAATATATTAGCATATTGTGCATATATAGGCATAGGTTAGGTTAGGTGTTTAGGTTCTGTTGACGATTATTTGTATTTGTAGTACGTGGGTGAAGCATTTACAGCGTTGTGGTTCGAACAAAATTCGTCAGTGAAGCACTTGTTCCGGAAGTGTTCGAACGTCATCAGTTGAGTCGTGTATAAACCGTTTTTCATTCATAAACAGCTGCGGGGGGGGGGGGGGGGTTGGCGGGTGGATGGAATCACTTTTGGGTCTTTGTTTGGAGGACGAGCTGTTGTTAATAATTGAAAAGCTATTTACACACGACTCACAACTGATGAACACTTCCGATGTGTACTAGCTGGTGCTAGTTAGTCTAGACGTGTACTAGAGCTGGTGCTTGTTAGTCTAGACGTGTACTAGAGCTGGTGCTAGTTAGTCTAGACATGTACTAGAGCTGGTGCTAGTTAGTCTAGACGTGTACTAGCTAGTGCTAGTTAGTCTAGACGTGTACTAGCTAGTGCTAGTTAGTCTAGACGTGTACTAGCTGGTGCTAGTTAGTCTAGACGTGTACTAGAGCTGGTGCTAGTTAGTCTAGACGTGTACTAGCTAGTGCTAGTTAGTCTAGACGTGTACTAGCTAGTGCTAGTTAGTCTAGACGTGTACTAGCTAGTGCTAGTTAGTCTAGACGTGTACTAGCTAGTGCTAGTTAGTCTAGACGTGTACTAGCTGGTGCTAGTTAGTCTAGACGTGTACTAGCTAGTGCTAGTTAGTCTAGACGTGTACTAGCTGGTGCTAGTTAGTCTAGACGTGTACTAGAGCTGGTGCTAGTTAGTCTAGACGTGTACTAGCTGGTGCTAGTTAGTCTAGACGTGTACTAGCTGGTGCTAGTTAGTCTAGACGTGTACTAGAGCTGGTGCTAGTTAGTCTAGACGTGTACTAGAGCTGGTGCTAGTTAGTCTAGACGTGTACTAGAGCTGGTGCTAGTTAGTCTAGACGTGTACTAGCTGGTGCTAGTTAGTCTAGACGTGTACTAGAGCTGGTGCTAGTTAGTCTAGACGTGTACTAGAGCTGGTGCTAGTTAGTCTAGACGTGTACTAGCTGGTGCTAGTTAGTCTAGACGTGTACTAGAGCTGGTGCTAGTTAGTCTAGACGTGTACTAGAGCTGGTGCTAGTTAGTCTAGACGTGTACTAGAGCTGGTGCTAGTTAGTCTAGACGTGTACTGGAGCTGGTGCTAGTTAGTCTAGACGTGTACTAGAGCTGGTGCTAGTTAGTCTAGACGTGTACTAGAGCTGGTGCTAGTTAGTCTAGACGTGTACTGGAGCTGGTGCTAGTTAGTCTAGACGTGTACTAGCTAGTGCTAGTTAGTCTAGACGTGTACTAGCTAGTGCTAGTTAGTCTAGACGTGTACTAGCTAGTGCTAGTTAGTCTAGACGTGTACTAGCTAGTGCTAGTTAGTCTAGACGTGTACTAGCTAGTGCTAGTTAGTCTAGACGTGTACTAGCTAGTGCTAGTTAGTCTAGACGTGTACTAGCTAGTGCTAGCTCGCCTGGCCCGGGAGAGAGGTGGCATTCTTAAAGCGAAAGTGGTGAGGCGGGTCCTAGTGTGGTGTTGTGCATCCCAATGGTGGTGGTGGTGGTGGTGATGGTGGTGGTGATGGTGGTGGTGGTGATGGTGGTAGTGGCGGTGGTAGTAGTGGTGGTGGTGGTGGTGGTGGTGGTGGTGGTGATGGTGGTGGTAGTGGCGGTGGTAGTAGTGGTGGTGGTGGTGGTGGTGGTGGTGGTGGTGGTGGTGATGGTGATGGTGATGGTGGTGGTGGTGGTGGTGGTGGTGGTAGTGGTGATGGTGGTGGTGGTGGTGGTGGTGGTGGTGGTGGTGGTGGTGATGGTGATGGTGGTGGTGGTGGTGGTGGTGGTGGTGGTGGTGGTGGTGGTGATGGTGGTGGTAGTGGCGGTGGTAGTAGTGGTGGTGGTGGTGGTGGTGGTGGTGATGGTGATGGTGGTGGTGGTGGTGGTGGTGGTGGTGGTGGTGGTGGTGGTAGTGGTGATGGTGGTGGTGGTGGTGGTGGTGGTGGTGGTGATGGTGATGGTGGTGGTGGTGGTGGTGGTGGTGGTGGTGGTGGTGGTGGTGGTGGTGGTAGTGGTGATGGTGGTGGTGGTGGTGGTGGTGGTGGTGATGGTGGTGGTGGTGGTGGTGGTGGTGTTTTTTCTACCACAAACGTGGCCACACATTTACAATGCTAACCAGCATATATACATTTGCTTCTGTCCTCCATGGACAGGGTTAGAGATGTGTTAAACATATAGTTCAGTGTTTCAGTGAACAATCAACCACAGAAGGTGATTAGGTGCTTTTAAAATGCTAAGCTAACCTACATACGTAAATACATAGATACACAGATTTACGTATGGCCTACATAAAGTTTTCGATGTGTCTTTTACATAGTGTCATTAATGTGCATTTACAAAGGTGAAATGTAATTCTGATCAGCTTCCATATATACTTTATACACATACACACACACATATACATATATACACACACATGCATTCACATACATTTGTCTCTTTTACTCTGACAGGGTGAGATAGATGATAAAGAAACTAGTGTGTTATTAAGCACTTAATCACTGAAGGTGATTAAGGTGCTTTTACAAGCTCAGGTTATATAGTTACATCACATACGTACATTGTATAATTGATACATTACATGGTCAATCTTGGGTACAAGTCCAATATATCATGAAGTGTTCCAGTACTCATATAGTAATTACAGAGTTCAGCATACCTTAGCCCAGGAGGGCGAAAGTCAGTCAGTATGGGACATTCTACAATATAATGTTCAAGAGAGTGCATGTTTTCTCTTTCACAAAGTTGACACATGGTGTACTCAACACTTTCACAAAGTTGACACATTGTGTACTCGACATTTGTGTTTTGAGAAAGCTGCCAGATACGTCTATATCCCAGGCGTATTCTGGCCACTATAACATCACATTGCCGGGTTCTTGTTCTATTAGTCCCATATGTGAATGTCTCCTCACGATATCTACAATGCTACAACTTTCAGGTCTTTGTGAATTTGTTAGGTCTGTGAGATTTGTTGGTGGCGGCTCCTGACCTGACCTAACCTGACCTAACCTAACGTAACGTAACCTAACCTAACCTAACCTAACCTAACCTAACCTAACCTAACCTAACCTAACCTAACCTGACCATACCTGTGTTAGGTTAGGTCAGAAGTAACCCCTGGGAGGGCCACACATTAGCGCCATCTCTCAATCTCTCGCAATACCTCAAATGTTCTCTGCGTCACCACAGGCTCTGATGCCTTGCTCGTATTTTCCCTCATTGCTCATTTTTTCTGTTGTTTAATTCCTAAGAGCTATCACCCCAACCTCACCTATTGTAAAACAAAACAAATACATTTCTACAGTAATTAGACCCGTTGTTATTAAATTATGCCCGAAACGCTTTGCGTAATAGTGGCTTTAGGCATTGTATGTACTAGCCCTATCTATAAATCCATCACTCTTTGTAAAATCTCTTGTATGTATGTACCTTACCTAAATAAACATTTGATTTGATTTGTTGTTGTTATTTTAGTGACGTCACAAAAGCTGCCTCAGTATAGGGATAGAG